>NC_034590.1:17179804-17198220 GCF_900095145.1 Mus pahari | reverse complement strand
GAACTCAGAAATCTGCCTGCCTCTACCTCCTGAGTGCTGGGATTAAAGGCGTGCGCCACCACGCCCTGGCTCATACACGAAATTAAAAAAAGAAAAACCAAAGAAATTGAATTGATGGCAGTGCTCATGTGTAATCCCAAGCGCTCAGCAGACGTAGGCATCATCTTGGGTCAGAATCAGTCTGGGAGTGGTTTAGTGAGACTCTGCTTCAGAACGTGGGAAAGAAAGTGTGGATCTAGGATGGACCAGAGAGAAGTGGGCTTGGTATTAGCATGTGCAAAGGAAGCCGGTGCCTGTGAACTCCTGAACAGAAAGCTGAGCGGTGACCTGGGGGCAGAGCAAGGTGGTACACTTACCTGTAGTAGTAGGACGAGGAGGTGGAGGCAGAAGAATTGTGAATCAGAGGCTAGCTCGGGCTATGCACTGAGACTCTCAAGACCAAAAAAACCAACCAAAAGATAATGACCCCGGCATTGGGCGTGAGAATAACAGCTTTTAGGGTTTTCTTCGTGCTGTGGAAATGAGAGGCAGCCCTGGGCAGGGCACCTGTGGTTGGATGTGAGCATGAAGCGAGGAAGGCTTGTCCTTCAGCCTGTCCTCTGCCCTGCCCAGAGCGTGCGTGGTTCTTACTTGGGGTCCTTGTCTCCCCTCCAGGCCGGGGCTGATGGCCGTGAAGCTGAGGGCTGTGGCACTGTGGCGTTGCTGCTGGAGCATTCATTTGAGATTGGTGAGATCAATGTGTCTTCAGCCTTACGCATGTCCTTTGGTGGCGAGGGCCGAAAGCACAGACAGGAGAAGTTGTCTTTAGTTGCCCATGCCTGTGGCTTCAAGGTTTCAAGGGTTTAGTGCTTGCCAGGTGTGCCCAAAGGCCTGGGTTGCATTTCTGCTAGTGAAAATTATAAACATACACATATACATATATATGCATATATAAGTATATACACATATACCACACGTACACTCATACATACATATGTATGCATATGTACAGGCACATATGTATACATGCGTACATGTGCACATAATAAGTGTACATGTGTGATGGCTGAAGAAACTATTTTATGCCAGGCAGCCTTCTCGGTACCCACTAGCCATTTGTCACTGATTCCATTGCCTGGAAGATAGGTTCTTAGTGACTCCCACCCAAAAATGTAGAGTTGTGACCATCTTCTTATTATGATTAATTGGAATTTTCTCTGGTGTTCATAACTTGCTTACACAGATGCCCACAGATTGTTTTGAGTTGCCTTAACTTGGCAGAACAAAACAGTTTTTGCCTGCTTATATAGGTATTGAAGGTCTTCTTGTGGTTTTCACCTTTAAAATTTAATTTTCTTTTACAGTTGCAGTTACATCATAGTAAGGGAGTCAAATTAGGAACTTCAAACAGCTGGTTATATCTCATACATAGTCCAGAGCAGAGAGAATTTTTTTTAAAGATTTGTTTATTTATTATTATACATAAGTACACAGTAGCTGTCTTCAGATGCACCAGAAGNGNGTGTCAGATCTCATTATGGGTGGTTGTGAGCCACCGTGTGGTTGCTGGGATTTGAACTCAGGACTTCAAAAGAGCAGTCAGTGCTCTTACCTGCTGAGCTATCTCGCCAGCCCTAGAGCAGAGAGAGTTAATGCACATATGCTTGCTTACACTCAGCCTCCTCTCTACACTCAATATAATTCAGGGCCCAAACCTAGGGAATGGTGCCACCCACAGTGGGTGAGCCTTCCTACCTCAATGAATGTGATCAATATATTCACCTGCAGATATGCCCTTAGCCCAGCCTGACCTAGACATCCCTCACTGAGACCCTTTTCTGGTGATTCTAGATTGTGTCAGGTTGGCAATTGAAACTAGCCATCAGGGTCCCTGCCTATTCTTACTCATGTGGCCAGCTGTCAATCTTGACAGGATCTCCCTCCATAATCTGTATTATTGCTAACTTGTATTGAATTTCTATAAAAGAAAATTCAGTACAAGTTAACCTCACATGTACACATCTGGACACATGCATGTGTATACATACGCATGTGCATGTATGTGCACACACATATGCGTACATGCACACATGAGTATATATATATGCATGTCTCTGTGTATATAATTATTTCCTTCTTGCCCCCAGGTCTGTAGGAACAACCCGGTCAGCTGAAGAAGGAATGTCAGAGCAGACTTCCCTAGCCTCTGACCCGTGTCCTGCCTCCACCCCCTCAGATAGCCCTAGCTGGTCTTGTGAGGCAGCGGTGGGAGCACTGGCCCTTTTTGCTGCAGAGGAAAGAGGTCTGGGGCGGCAGCACCCCAAGACCCCCTCTTTCAGGGAAGGCTGAACTGGGCCAGTCCCAGCATCTGCCCGACTAGCTAGCCTTTAGCTCTGCCCGCAGCTCCTTAATAGAGTTGGTCGCTTGTGACAGCTAGGCCTGGGGCCGTGTGGTACCTAATAGCAGACAGGTAGGCGAAGACGCCTCCTGGCACCGAGATAGGCCAGGTCATGCTGTTGGCGATTGTAAATGAGCCCAGTCCTCCCCACAGGTGATGGAGCCAACTTCCAGAAGCGTGGCTCGCTGCTCTGGAACCAGCAGGATGGCACCTTGTCGGCAACACAGCGACAGCTGAGTGAGGAGGAGCGTGGCCGACTCCGGGTGAGGCCCCCAGTGAGCTTGACGCCTAGCTAAGCCAGCCTTCCCCACGAGAGAGCCCAGAACAGCTGTCATTAGACAGCAGGCTCCTTTCGAGTGTCAGCCTTGTCTGGGGTGGGCTCTGTCCTCGTTCCCACCAGAAGCTGCCGTGTTGCAGTTTTACTTCTGCCCAGTGTGAGGGAGGGTGTCAGGGAAACTTGCTTTGCTGTCGTGGCCCTGTGCCTGGATGCCGTCTGTGTGCAGAAAGGTAGCAAGAGGCCTGCTCCCTGCTCCTGCCTGCTCTCCATGGGATTCTCGGTCCCAGCTGCCCCCACTGCAGCCGTGTGTAGCACCTGGCTTAGGTGTGTTTGGTGTGGGGATCAGGAGTGGCTGGGTGCACTGGTGTGGTGGGTGATGTCCTCGGTGGCTTCTCTTCCGGGGATAGGACAACCGTGTGGGAAGCGTTCTGGGCAGGTTCTTGTTAGCCAGGGGTTGTGGGAGGTGCTGTGACAAGGCTGGGGGCGTGTTCTCCTGACCAGCCTGGTGGGCTACACTCCAGCTCATGGGATACTGTCTAACCTGCAGGATGTGGCTGCTGTCAATGGCCTCTACAGGGTCCGGGTCCCAAGGCGGCCTGGGACACTTGATGGTTCAGAAGCTGGCAGCCATGTGTCTTCCTTCGTCCCAGCGGTAAGTCACTGATGAGGACTGCCCGCATCCTCATCTCTGCCTGCTTCAGTGTCCCCAGCCTTCAGAACCCTTCCTGTGGGGCCCTGAGGAATTGAACTGCTGCAGTCGGTGATGGTTCAAGAGACCTGGAGGCGGGGCTGGGCTTCTGAGAATGCTTGTGCATCTGTGGGGGAGCGCGGTAGAGCTGGGTATCTCTCTGACCACCTGCACCCCACCCGTCTTCCACAGTGCTCCCTGGTGGAATCGCACCTCTCGGACCAGCTGACCTTACACGTGGATGTGGCTGGCAATGTGGTGGGCCTGTCCGTGGTGGTGTACCCTGGGGGCTGCCGGGGCTTCGAGGTGGAAGATGAGGACCTGGAGCTGTTCAATACATCTGTTCAGCTGCGGCCTCCCAGCACTGCTCCAGGGTGAGAGCTGGAGGGAGACCAGGGCCACTGGCTGCCTCAGGTGCCCAGGTACTGGCTCTGCCCCTTACCTTGCCCTTTCCCTCCCATGTTTAGCCCCGAGACTGCAGCCTTCATTGAGCGCCTGGAGATGGAGCAGGCCCAGAAGGCCAAGAACCCTCAGGAGCAGAAGTCTTTCTTTGCCAAATACGTGAGTGTGGCTCCTTGACCCCCTGAGGTGGCCTGCATGTGGCCTCTGGTGGGAGGCTGCGGGCCATGGACCCCACCTGAGGAGTTGTCCAGGGCTAAGTGGCTCTAGAAGCCCAATAGCCTGGGCTGGGCTGGGAATCTGCAGGTACAGGCATCCCAGGCCTGCTGGGAGCAGAGCGGTGTGGACAGGCACACTGTGGGCATGCGTGCAGGAGGGCCGGAGGGCCGGAGGGCCAGAGGGAAGGGGCAGCCCGTGTTCAGAGAAGTGAGGGGGTTAAATAGGTTGAACCCAAGAGGGGCCCAGGGCCTGGAAGCAGGTGGCCTGAGTAGGTGCAGGGGGTGCAGGTGGAGGTGCAGAGGAGTCCAGATGGGCAGCCTGCCAGCCTGAGATGTCTGCAATGACCAGGCTTCCTGAGTGGGGCTGGGGTGTGGAGGGGGAGACCCTCCTGAGGAGCTGGCTGCACGTAGCCCTCCATCACTTGAGGCTGGAGACTGGCGGTGAGCACCTGGCAAGGCCAGCAGGGCTCAGGGGAGAGTTGGGTGGGTGTTGAGGCTGGAGGCATTGAACCAAGCCCTTTCCCCAGGGGCCTCAGAAGCCCCCCGTTTCAGGAACTGAGGTCTGGCAAACTTTAGCCCTGGCATCTCTGCACTCACGTGAGGGCTGGCCCTTCCTATGGCCAGGCTGCTGACCTGCCTCCCTCCCTCCTCAGTGGCACCTCATCCTGGGGGGGGCCGTGTTGCTCACAGCCCTGCGTCCTGCTGCCCCAGGGCCTGCGCCAGCGCCAACGGAGGCCTAAGTGAGGACACAGTCCCCTGCCCGCCTTGCCCTCTGCCCATGCCCTCCTGTCCCTCCTGTCCCCTGCCCTGGCCCTGCCTGTAGTGACTAGGGGACCCAGCCCCTCCCCTCTGTGGCCCTGGCCCTGGGCCATCCTCATCACTTACCTCCCTAACTCTCTGCTCGTCTCTTTGTCCACCTGTCTTGCCTGCAGTGGATGTACATCATTCCAGTTGTGCTGTTCCTCATGATGTCGGGAGCGCCAGACGCTGGGGGCCAGGGCAGCGGTGGGGGCGGGGGCAGCAGCCGGTGAGCAGCTGTGCCACCTAGAGCCCCCCAGAGCCAGCCCAAGAAGGAGTTCCTGTCCCCACATCTCCCTATTGCATGAATATGGAAGGCTGTCCCTTCCAGTGAGCCCTCTGGCCTTCTTGTAAGTCCCTCTTTCTGTCCCGAGCCTCTCTCTCATGCTGTTGACTGAGAGACTAGGTGTACCTCCCTGCAGCCAGCTCACTGGCTGCCCTGGGCACTGCAGCTGTGTCCCACCATGTGGCACTGTGTCCCTCTGTCTGCCCCTCCCCACCCCACCATACACTTTGGGAACTTGCCAAGCTCTCTCCAGCCTCTGTGCCTTTGCCCTGCAGGCCCCGTGCACCCCTCACTGTCACTCTGCAGCCCTTTGCCAAGGATCTGTGGCCCAGAGGCCTCTGCTGTTAGTGGCTAGGTCTGCCTCCAGCCCACTTTCCATGTGGCATGCTGTCTTCTTGGCCCCCTCTCTGGTGCCCCAGAATACCATGGTGACTTCTACCACTATCCTTTCTGCCTCTGGATGTCCCAGCCTGGATCCATCACCAGGAGAGGATTGCGGGCCTCCACGTTAGTCTGTGAATGCACACTCTCGTGACTTGTGTGCAGGTTTTGAGAGCCGGTTTTGCACTTGCAGCTTGACAGCTGCTGGCATGGCCGTGCTCTTGCACATGTGCCGCCGCAGGCATGGGGATGGCTGTGCGGCCTCAGCTGTGTTGTGTGACTGCTGATTAAACTGTCCCCTAAACAGCCACTATTCAGCTCGCTTCCTGCCTTCTGTACGTGTGAATCGTCCTGGGTTGCCGCTGTGGCTCGCCTGGTTTATGTTTGAATGGCTTTCTTAGGGCATGTTACAGAGGGATGCCTGGGCAGATGAAAGCAAGGCCGCCTTCCGAACTGTGGGAGGAGGCTGGTTCCTGACCCTCCCGACACATTCCTTGGTTCATTCCTGGCACAGCTATGCTTGCTGGCCCGGCAGCCTCACAGGCTCATTCATATCCCTCATCCTCACACGAGGATTGCACTGGGACCTCCTGTGTTGGTACAGTCGAAATCAGTCGGAATCCTAGCATTCCGGTTGCTGCCTGGAAGTAGCCACACAAAGTAGTGACTTTAAGACTAGCCTGAGCTACATAGCAAGACCCTGTCTTAAGGAACCAATGGTTTATTCGGTAGAGTGCTTGCCTCATGTGCATGAAGCTGTGGGTTCTGTCCCCAGCAGTGCATAAGCCACCCATGAGTGGTGGCACACACTCACCAAGAGGTGGGAGGAGGATCAGAAGTTTGTGGTATTGTTTGGCTAGTTAGCAAGTTTGAGGCTAGCTTGGGCTATGTGAAACTCTTGCCTCAAACAAGAAAACCAAGACCAAGGCTGTCCTCTGCACTTTGGACTTGCCTGTGGGGCCAGTGTGACCTGGAGTCTCAGTCACATCTGTGATGTGGAGATGAGTGCCTGACAGAAGCTGTCCAAGGGAGGGAGGGCTGGTTAGGCTCATGGGTTCAGAGGCTTTGCCTCATCCCTGTGGAGCTGGCCCGACAGGCCTGCTTACTTCATGCAAGCCAAGTTGTGGTGGAGGCTGTTCATGTCGGGGTAGACAGGAGGCCGAGGGCAGCAGTCTGGCTCAGGCAGCACGGTAAAGGCCCACCCCTCCCTGTCTGCTTTCTCCTGCTGGGTTCCGTGGCTTCTCAGAACAGCAGCAGAAGGGATAGGAGCGCATTAGGGACGTTTCATGACAGTGCTGCAGTCCCGTGAAAGATGTCCTCGGTGTGAGCTTGGGCAGTTGGGTGGCCAGGGAAAAGGCAAAAGTCACCTGTCTCACCTGTTCAGCAGCTGGAACCTCAGGCAGACCGCCATCCCTCACAGAGGACATTCCTCATGATGCTCCTGGGGTCTTTATGCCCTCAGCGTCCCTTGGCGATGTGGCTGCTCAGACTGCCATAGGGTGACACACAGCCTTGGTCCCAGGAGTTTGGCTAGTTCCCAACCTTGCTAGTCATAAAAGCTGACCCTCAGTAACTTCATGCTGAGCAAGAGGGTGTCGGCCAGAGGCTGGCCTTCCTACAGAGACCCAGACTGACCAGGCAGTACCCTCTGCCCATCTGAGCCCGTGGTCTGATTCTGGGCTGGGTTGTAGTCTGGTGGTTAGATGCTTGCCCACTATGTGTAAGGAAGGTTCTGTATTCCATTTCCAGCACTGCCAAGCAATCCGGAATATATAAAGAACTAAAAACACTAATAGAAGTTAAAACAGTCCGGTGGGTAAATGCGCTCATGAAATGAATAGGTTGCCCTCAAAGGGTGAGAAACAGTGAGGATAAATGTCCAGAGGTTGTTGGGGACATGAGGCCTGGGGTGTGGCTCAGGCAGAGGAGGCCCTGGGTTCAAACAGCAAAAGCATATACTGAGATTCTGCCCCACCCCAGCCAGCTAAGACAAGTGCTGGTGAGGGTGTGTATGACGTTGAACACTTACACACTGCTGGTGGCAATGCAAACTCTCCCAGCCTCTCTGGATGTCAGTACAGAAAGGTCTCAAGGAATTGGAGATAGGTCTTCCACACCAGCTAGGTTTGACCTGCCTCTGCCACTCATGGGTGTTTCCCTGAAGCCCTGGCAGTCAGATTCCACAGAAGAGCTCCTGCACCGATGGCTGCAGAGCATGGAACCATGCTGTGTCCAGTGACAGAGAAGTGGATGGGGCAAACATACACAAGAGAGTTTTTCTCAGCCATAAAGCATGAAGCCTTTACAGGAAAATGGATGCAACGAGATAATCCCGTACATGAATTAAGCCTGGCTGAAGTACGTGTGTAGCCTCTCATTTGGGCTTCCTAGATTTTATAGATGATCAGGAGTGGAACTATCCAGAAGGACCAAGACTGACAGGGAGGGGGGAAGGGGTGACGGGGTGGGTGGGTATGGAAGATGTGCACTCTTGCAGCAAGTGAAGGCGCCACTAAGCTGGACCTGAGTTCAAGCCAGATCCGAGTGGTGCAAGTAGTTAGCTGACTTCCACGCAGGTCCTGGCAAGGGTGCGCTTGTGGTAATTGAAAGCTGTGCACGTGTGGAATGTTTTGGAAAGTGACAGACACATCTTGCCTGCAGTCCCCTGCAGAGCCAGGTCCTCATCTTAGTGGGTGGAGCTATGGCACCCGTACCTGCTGGCTTACCCTCCTCTTCAGGCTCTGACCAGCCAGTGCTGTTCCAGCTGCTGGCTCCATTAGGCCCCTCCTCCACCCCTGGCGTCCCTTCCCAGCTGAACCAATTCTTGTTGGTACCTGGAGAGTGCCTTGCCTGGCCAGGGTGTCTAGGGATGTGGATGCAGTAGCTCCACACACAGCTTTCCAGTTTCCCTGCTCCCTGCTACCTCGTGGGAGGCAGCTGCTGTCTGCATAGACAGCAGCAGCAGTCCCTGCAGGGTGGTTGTGTGAAAGCCTCTAGCTTACTTTGCAGCCTGTCACCGATGAGTCCCTGGTCTGCTTGGTTGGTGCCGAGGGAGCCCTGTGCACCTGCATTGTTCTCTTACCACATGGATCTGCAGGACGCTTGGCCACATGACTTGCCGACTTAAGATTTGAGCTTGTGTGTGCACATGTGCACGCCGACTCGTGCCCTGCCTCGGCCACACTCCCACCAGTAGCCCCAGCAGCCTTGCTTCCCTGACAGTCCCTAGGTCCTCGACTGCAGCCTCCTTTGCCACCAGCTCCCTGGGTGGAGACTTCTGTATTGTTTTAGAAATGGTCACTGATCTAGCCTCTGCCCCAGGCCCCACCCCACTATTTCTGCCCCTCTAGGCTGCTGTAGAGGTAGCCAGGTGGTACCCACCTAGAGCTTCATCCACTCCCTACTGGACCTCAGTGTGGCTTCTCCCTGGCCTTCCCACCCATGGCTTCTTCACCTGCTGCCCATCACATCTTGGGCTGACCATAGCTGACCTCATTGCTGCCCCTCGTAGCTTCTAGGACCAACAGGACAAAGTCCCAGCCCGCTTCGTCCTGGCCTGGCATTTGATGCCCATAGTTAGTGCACCAGACATCCCCCCATCCTTCTGTCACACCTACTTTGTCTACCTACTTGGTTCCAGCTCAGCCCTTGGTTCTCTCCTGGACCCTCCCCAGCTTACGGCCTCAGGCATAAGATGAAGGTACCTCTGGCTGGGCTATCCCTCATTCCTTACCCCATGCATAGATGCCCTTCTCTGTTCCCCAGAAAGCTTTCTCTTCCTGAAGGCTTCTAGCCTCAGGCTGGCAATTAGCCTGTCCTTAGCTGCTTTAATATTAACTGTATGTGGCTCTATAAGGGCCAATAGAGCCCATTGTAGCTCCCGGAATTCTGGAAGCTTCTTACCCTCAGGGAGACATTCTGGTGAGAACAGGGGCCATTCTTGGGCTTCTAGCTGTCCCCCAGTGTCCTGGCTAGTTTTATGTCAACTTGACACAAGCTAGAGACATCTGAAAGCAGGGAACCTCAATTGAGAAAATGCCAGCAGCATTTTTATTTTTGAGACAGGGTTTCTCTGTATTTCTGGCTATCCTGGAACTCACTCTGTAAACCAGACTGGCCTCCAATTCAGAAATCCTACTGCCTCTGCTTCCCAAGTGTGGGGATTAAAGGCTGTGTCCAGTCCAGCTGTCCAGCTGCATTTTCCTAATGATCGATGTGATAGGCTGGTGCTCCTGGGTTCTGTAAGAAAGCAGGCTGGGCAAACCATGGTGAGCACATGAGTCAGCAGCATCCTTCTGTGCCCTCTGCATCCGCGCCTGCCTCCGCACCTGCCTCCGCGCCTGCCTCTGCGCCTGCCTCCAGGTTCCTGCCCTGTGTGAGTTCCCGTCCTGACTTCCTTCAGCAGTTGACTCCAAAGCTGAAGTGTGAGCTGAGTAAACCCTTTCCTCCTCAACTTGCTTTTGGTCATGGGGTTTCATCACAGTGATAGAAACCCTAACTGTGGCATGCGCCCACCTACCGTTTTGTTTTTTTCTCAGAAATTTGCATAATCAAAGACCTGTTTTCCATTCTATCCCCTGGTCCACCTGGGTCCTCTCCCTGGAATGTAGACATTCACGATCGAGTGACTCAGTGTGAACGCAGAGGTGTTAGACCATCCTCAGAATCTGATTGAAGCTAGGCCTGATGGGACAGACTTTTAACTCCAGCACTGGGAAGAGACAGCAGGAGGATCGGGTTCAAGGTCAACCTGGGCGGAATGAGGCCCTGTCTAAGACACTGGCTGTGAAGGTTACTGTGTTAGGAGTAAACATGTTTATTTCTACAGAATTGTCCATAGCTCCCCCTCCCCCCAACTGTTCTTTATTGGGAACAGTTTGCAGTGCCTAGTACAGCAGGGTTGCAGTTCCACTCTGTACCAGCAGGTGGTGACAGAGTCCCATTAGCTCCTTTCCAGACACACAGGCGGCAGATGCTGGGCAGTGTTGGTCTCCAGGCAGGTGAGTCCTAAGAAGCCCCTGTCCTAGCAGCTGCAGGTCCTCGGTGTCCTGCAAGTGTTGTACAGATGTTTTCATCTGGAAAACTGAAGTCAGCCGAGCTCTTCCATTGTTGATGCCTGAAGAAGGTGGGGCGCCTGGCAGGGACAGAGCAGCTTCATCAATCAGTCTCACAAGCGTCCCGGTGCCCATCGCTGGCTAGCCCAGGGTACACACAGTTCCGGCTCTTACCCGCCGTGTCTGGAGGCAGCTCCCTTCCCTCTCCGAGCTGATCCTTTGCTTCCAGGCCTCGTTCCTCCAGCCAGTGTCCAGTGTCCAGGACAAACAGAAAAAAAAAAAAGAGTGTCACAAAGCCCCAGTCACACCTGGACTCAGTCTTAGCCATGCTTCCAGGGATCAGTCTACTGCCCTGTGGCTGCTGGTGACCCACCAAGGCAGGGGGCTGGGGAGAGCAGGAGAGGAACCCACTTAGAGGCCCTCGGCGTTGAGAACTGGGGAAGGAGGGAGGGGGGGGAGGAGGAGAAAGGCAATAAATTAGTTGAGAAGAAGGAGGAGGGAGGTCAAAGGTCAGAGGACGGAAGAGAGACAGGAAGAGAGAAATAAGTGAGAGATAGGTTTGTTGATGAAGTATTTGTAAGCAGCAAGATCTGAGTTTGAGTCCCAGTACCCACACTACAGCCCGCACAGTGGCAGTGCCTGTATCACACTACAGCCCGCACAGTGGCAGTGCCTGTACCACACTACAGCCCGCACAGTGGCAGTGCCTGTACCNCACACTACAGCCCGCACAGTGGCAGTGCCTGTACCACACTACAGCCCGCACAGTGGCAGTGCCTGTACCCACACTATAGCCCGCACAGTGGCAGTGCCTGTATCACACTACAGCCCGCACAGTGGCAGTGCCTGTAAGTGACCCTGGTGCTGGGGATTCCTAGGCTTCCTGGCTGGCCAGACTCACCAAATGAGAAGGTGTCAAGTTCAAAAACTAAGGCGCAAAACTAGAGGACACCAGATGTTGATGTCCTACCTCCACACATGTTCTTACAGGTGACGACATCATATGCATACATGCACATACAAAATAACACCTAAGGTTGACCTCTGTCCTATACCACGTGTGCACATACACCACACACACACACACACACACACACACACACACACACCAGGAGAGGATAGGGAGTCAGTGCAAGGAAGAGAGGAAGACCAGAAGGAGTACCACGGGAGTGTGAAGGACAGAGGAGAAACAGTGAGGGACAGACACTCAGAAAGGGAATTAGTCAGAAGTGGTGTGTGTGTGTGTGTGTGTGTGAGAGAGAGAGAGAGAGAGAGAGAGAGAGAGAGAGAGAGAGATCAGCACCTCGGATCAGAATAGATATGAGGGGAGGAGAGACTGGATAGCAGAGACAAGAAAGAGGGCCTGAATGGTCCAGGGAAATAAACAGCAGAGATGCTAAGGGAGACGGAGACAGCTTCTAAGTTTCAGTGAGGAAAGGAGAAACGTCAGGGGAGGAGGCGATGTTACAGCACTGGTGGGAGAGTCTGGGTTGTAAAGAAGATGGAGGAAGAAAGGGAATAGTGATGGGGAACAGAACAAAAGAAGATTCCAGAAAGAACAACGAGGCCATGAGGGCAAGGACTGAAGAACAGGACAGAGATCCCAGACGGGGGGTAGGGGGAGGATAGGCAGCCTAGGGAGAAGAAGGAGGTGGGGATAGAGAAACAGCAGGTAGAGGAGGCGACAGGCGACAGGGAGCAAAGTGGACTGAGCACTCGATCACATTCCTTATGTCCCCAGACTAGGACCCAGAGACAGACAGGGCTGACTGTGGGGAGGGATCCAGGAGGACATCAAGCCCTGGGTATCCTGCCCCAGATCCTCTGAGACTAGGACTGAGCTGGCAGGTGAGGGAGAAGAGTCCAGAGAGAGGAGGAAAGACTAAAAATGGGTAAGGAGGAAAGGTAGGGGTCAGGGCGGATGGGACCAGGAGACTGGAATATCAGTTATGATGGAGAATGAGCAGCGTACATGGCATCTGCCTTTAATCCTAGCACTTAGGAGGCAGAGGCAGGCAGGACTCTGAGTTCCAGGCCAACTTCATTTACAACTTCATTTACAGAGTAAGTTCAAGGATAGCCAGGGCTACACAGAGAAACTCCCTCTTAAAGAATCTGAAGGAAGTGGAGGGAGAGGAGGAGGAGATATGGAGAAATTGGAGTATATGTAAGGTACATAGAAAAAGGAAAGGGATAAAGAAAAGTGTGAAGGTGCCATAGAAAATGAGAGGGGAAAGGAGGGACAATAGGCAAAGGAGAAGAAAGGAGGAAGAGATGGGCAGAGAGGGAAGCGGGGGACTGGGAGGTGATGGTGGAGAAGGTTGTAGAGTAGGATGATTTGGGAGGAGAAAGGAGAAGAGGAGAAGATGGTGGGAAGGGAGAAAGATGAAGATAAGAAAGGCACAAGGAGGGGACAGGACAGAAGAGTTGTAAACAGAAACAAGGCACACGATGGAGAAAGAGGAGGTAGGAGGGGAGGCAAGAAGAGAAAGAAATAGAGACGATAGGGGAAGGAAGAGGAGAAGAGGATGCAATAGATGAAGGAGGAAGCAGAAGGAATAGAGGAGGAGGAGGCAGGGAAAGGATGAAGGAGGGGAATCGAGGGGGCAGAGGAGATAGGAGGGAAGGAGGAGGGGGATAGATGAGATTAAGGAGAGAAGTAGACAGTGGGGTAGAGGAGGTTGAGGAGGGCAAATGAAAAGGAGGAATAGATGAGGTAAAGGAGAGGAGGGAAGAGAAGAGGAAGGCGGGAAAGGAGAAAATGAGTTGGAGAATAGGAAGCAGAGGAGGAGATATAGGAGGAACAAAGGAAGAGGAGGGGATAGAGGAGGGGGAGGGGAAGAAGGCAGTCAGGAAGAGAGAATCAGGGGGAAGCAAGAAGGGGATAGTTGAGATAAATGAGACAAAGAAGAGAAAGGGATAGAAAAGATAAAGGAAGAGGAGGAGGAGAGGAGACCACAGAGGGGCTAGAGGAGAAGAAAGGATTATGAAGGTGATGGAGAAGGCAAAAGCAAAGAGGGAGGGATAGAGGAGACAGAAGAAGGGGTGAAAGGGAAGGGAGGGGATAGAACAGTTAAAAGAGGGGAGGGAAAAGAGGAGGGGATAGAGGAGATGGAGAACCAGAAGCAGAAACAATGGAAATGCCGGAGAGAGGGAAGAACAGCAGGAGATATTGGATGAGACACTGAAGAGGAAATCAAAGGATGGGGAAAAGTAGAGGAGGAGGTAGAGGGGGAAAGGGGAAAGAGAAGATAGAGGATGTGTGGAAGACCACAGGGATGCATGTGGAGGAAAAGAAGGAAAAGAAAGGGTAGAAGAGAGGAATGAAGAGAAGGAGGGATGAAGATGGATAGTATTCGAAGAAATGGAGAAGCGGGGAGGAGGACTGAGGAACAGAAGGGAATGAAGAGGTGAATTAACGATGGAGAAGAAGAGAGAAAGGAAGAATAAAAGATGTGTAGGAATGAAGGAGAGGACGGATGGAAGAAGAAAAGGGGGAGGAAATACTAAAAGACGATACTGAGGGGTTGTACAGGAGTAAAGAAAATAAAGGGAAAACTTGAGAGAAGGTGAGTAGGCAAGGGAGTGAACACGGGAGAAGACAAAGTGGGAGGGGGAGGAAGAGGGAGTGGTGGGCAGGACTAAGGAAAGGAGGAAGGAAATGAGAATTGGAAGGAAGAGGAAAGTGATGGAGAAGGAAGAGCAAGAGAAACAGAATGGGAGAACTGGAGCTGCAGAAAGAGATGAGTGCAAGAAGGAAGAGAGGAGAGGATGAGGAAGTGGAGGAAGGGGTACAGAGAAAGGAAGACGAGGAATAGAGAAGGAGCTAGAAAGGAGACAGGCTGAAGAGAAAGCATTTGGAAGTGGAGGAGGGCGAGTAGTGTGAAGAAGAGAGGCAGGCAGGACAAGAGGTTGGAGAAAGAGATGCAGGAAGAGGGTGAGACAAGGAGAAGGTGTGTGTGGGGGGAGTAAGACACCAGAGAAGTAGAAGAAGGGAGGGTGAAAGAGATCTCAAGAAGACAAGGAAGAAGGAGGATGAGAATTTTAGAAAATGGCAAGGTGTCAAGGAATAAAAAGAGGAAACAGAAGAGGCAGAGGAAGGAAAGGAGGAATAGCAAGAGGGAGAGGACAGGGAAGAGAAAGAAAAAAGAGAAAGAGAGAGGGCAAGGAAGGGGAGACAGAGCCATAGGAGGACGAGGAAAAAGCTAGAAAGGAGACAGTGAATGGAAGACAAGAGGATGAAAAGAAGGAAGAGGAAGAGTGTAAGGGGAAGAGAGAGGGACCAGTAAAAGAAGAAGGAAGTGGGAGGACAGAGAGTGGAAGAGGTGGAATGGGGTGGTGGGTGAAGATGGAGGAAAAAGAAGACTAGGAGGAGGGAGGGTGAACAGAGAGGTAGAGAAAAATTCACAGGAAAAAGGGGAGATCAGGTGGAAAAGATGGAGAAGGAAGAAGCAGGAGGAAGAGGGGAAGCAGGAGGAGGAGGAAGTGGAGACTGATATGGAGGGTTGGGAGGAGGAAAGAAGACACAGGCAGTGGGGGAATAATAAGGGAAGTAAAACATATGAGGAGCAGGAGAAGTGGGAAGAGGAGATATGGGTGGGACGAGGACTGTGAATAGAGATGGAGAAGGAAAAGAGTGGTGAGGAAGAGGACAGGAAAAACGAAAACAAACGGAGATTGAAGGAGAGGAGGAGGAAAGGGTAGTAAATGAAAAGGCAGGAGAGGGGGAAGAGGAAGCAAAGGAGACAGAGGGAGGAGAAGAATGAAATGAAAAAAGGAAATGGAGGAGCAAGGAGAGAAAGGTGAAATGGACGAAGAGACGAAGGAGGAGAAAGATGGAGGGAGAGGGGAGATGTGGAGGAGATTGATGATGGGTGGAGAGGGGGAAATGGGTGTATTGTAGAAGGATGGGAAGGAGAAAGAGGAGTCAAAAACAGAGGAGGAGATGGAAGAGAAAACGAGAGGAAAAGAAAGAGGAAGTAGGGGATAGGAGAAAGATTATGGAGGAGGAAATAGAGAATGGGAAAGATGTGGAGATGAACAAAGGAAATACAAGAGGAAGATATGGAGGATTAGGATATAAAGGAGAGGAAACAGGAAGAGAAGGAAGAGGAAGAGTGCCAGGAAAAAAGGAGATGGAGAGAAAAGTAAGAGATAGTTGACGGTGAAGAGAATGACAAGATAGAGAAGATCGAGCAGCGGGAGGAGACAGGAGTAGGAAAAAAGTGAGGAGGTAAAGGAGGAAGGAAGGCAGAAGGAGGACATGAAGGAAGAGAAAGGTGGAGGAGACAAGTGAAGGTAAAGCAGGAAAGGGCGGGGCTAAGGGAGGAAAGAGGAGGCGGGGAAGGAAGGCAGAAGAGGGGATGGAAGTAGGGAAGGTACAAAGGAGGAAGAATAGAGCTGAGATGAGTAAGTGGGGGGTAAGACAGTGGAAGGAGATGAGGAGTAGAGAGCAGAGAGATGCAGGCAGAGGTGTAGATGAAGAAAGTGATTAAGGAAAAGGAGACATGTTGGAGGAGCAGGGCAATGAAATGAAAGAGGAAAAGATGGAGGAGACTGGAGAGGAGATGATGAGAAGAAGGAAGACAGACATAGAGGAAGATACTGAAAAAGATGGAGATGAAAACAGAAAGGAGATGGAGGAGGATAAAAGTGAGGAGATTGTGGAGTCAGAGAAGAGGTGGAGGAGAAAGATGAAGAGTTAGAGGAGAAAGAAGTGAATGAGCAAAAGGAGGTGGAAGGGGAGGGAGACAGACATAGAAGATGGAGATGAAGGAACACTAGGAAATGAGGTAAAAGGATATGGAAGAGGAGGAGGTACAGGAAAGATAGAGAAAACAGTAGGAAGAGATGGTGAGAAGGAGGTGGAGAAGGAGGAGGGGATGGAGATAGTGGCAGAAAAAGAGACATGAGGAAATGGGGGAGGAGAAGGAGACGGGAGAGAAGGAGAAGGTGGAAGTGGAGCTGGAGAGAGAGAAGATTGAGCAGGAAGCAGGCAAAGTGAAAGGCGGAGGCAGCAGAGGAGAAGAGATGTAGAACTCAACTGAGAAAGACAGCAGAGGAAACAAGGGAGAAGAAGAGAGAAAGATGAGGAAGGATGGATGGAAAGAAAAGGGAGAAGAGATGGAGGAGCAAACAGAGGAGTAGATGGAGAAGTAGAGGGATGTAGAAGAGTAGGAGGAGATAGAGAAAAGGAGACAAAATATAGGTAGGAGATTGAGGAGGAGGAGGAAGTAGATAGGAAGAGGAAATGTAGAAGGAAGAAGTAGATAGAGAAGGAAAGTATGAAGGATGAGGAAGAGGAAATGAAATAGGACTATGATGAGGAGAAAATAGAAGAGAAAAAAGAGAAGGGGAGGAGGAGAAGAAAGAGAGGAAGAAAAGATGGAAGAGATGAAGGAAGACAATGGAAGGATAGAAGAAAATGGTGAGAAAGATGAGGTGAAAAGGAGGAAGAAGAGATGAAGAAGAGGAAAGAGTTGGAGAGGAAGGAGGAAAAGGAGATGGAGAAGAAGGAGGGGGACAAGGAGGATGAGATGGAGATACAAGAGGAGCAAGAGGGACAGGGGGAGAGAAGGAAGAAGAGGATGAGATAGAGCAGGAAGAAAAGAAAGAGGAAGGGGAGGAAGAGGAGGAGATAGAACAGGAAAGGAGGCAGAGCTGGAGGAGAAGGGGAGGAAGAGGAAGGAGAAGAAACAGGTGAAGGCAGAGAGAAGAAAGAAGTGATGGAGGGGGAGGAAAGGAGAAAGAAGAGATGAAAGAAAATAACAGAGGATGAGGAAATAGAGAAGGAAAAGGAAGAGAACAGGAGTAGGGGAGGGAAGAAGAGGAGAAGAAAGGTGGAAGAGAAGGAGGAAGACGAAAGAATATGAGAAAGGAGGAGGTAAACGGAGAGAAAGACGAGCAGGGCAAAGAAAGAAGGACGGAGACAATTAGGAGGAAAAGAGAAGACGAAGACATAGAAGGAGGAAATGAGAGAAAAAGAGGAAATGACAAGATAAGAAGGGGAGGGGATGGAAGAGGAGGAGATGAAGGAGGCAGAGAAGGAAGTAGAGGGCTAGGAATAGGAGGAAGACATAGAAGGTGCAAGAGAAGTCAGCAGCTAGAAGGAAGAGAAGACGGAAAAGGAGAAAGGACTAATTAGGAGGAGATAATAGAGGAGGAAGAGGAAGAATAAAAGAAAGGAAAGTGGGACTAAGAGGAGGAAAGGAGAAAAAGGAAGATTGAGAAAAAGAAGAGGAGAAAGTGGAGAACGGAGATGAAGATGGAGGAAGAGAAATATGGAGGGAGGAGGAGGAGGAAGAAAAGGAAGTCAGAGGAGGAGGAAAGGTAAGATATACAGGATGCAATGAAGAGGAGGACGCTTAGGAGAGGAGGAAGGTGTGTTGGAGGGAGAGGAGAATATGAAAGAGGGGGTAAGGAAAGGAGAGGTGGGAGAGGAGGAAGCAGAGGATTAAGAGATGTAATAGGAGCAGAGGGAGAGAGGATGAGGAGGAAGAAAGGGGCAGATGAGGAGGTGGTGAGAGGAGAGATGGGTAAGAAAACAGCGGAAGAGAAAGAGAAGGAAAAGGAGGAGTTGTAGAAAGAGGAGGAGAAGGTGAAGGAGCAGAAAGAAGATGGGGGATGGATAGGATAAAGACAGGGAGATGAAAGTGGAGGAGGAAGAGGAGGAGGAGATGTGGGAAGAGAAGATGGAGAGGAAAAGGAGGTGCAGAAGAACACGGAGAAAGAAGAAGCACAAGGGGAAGGAGGAAGAGAATGGGGGAAGGAGGAAATAAAAGAGGAAGGAGAAGAGATGAAAGTACAGGAGGAGAAGGAAATGGAGAGGAAGAGGAGGAAGGGAGAGGAGGAGGAGGACGAGGAGGAGGAGGAAGAGGAAGAGAGAGGAGGAGGAGGAGGAAGAGGAGGAGGAGGAGGAAGAGGAGGAGGAGGAAGAGG
>NC_034590.1:17163297-17179793 GCF_900095145.1 Mus pahari | reverse complement strand
AGAGGAGGAGGAGGAGGAGGAAGGGAGAGGAGGAGGAAGAGGAGGAGGAGGAGGAGGAGGAAGAGGAGAGGAAGTGAAGGAGGAGGGGGAGGAAACATGCTGGCCTTTGGGGAGGCTGCAGTGTCTGAGTCTATGACGAGCTTCGTGTAGCCATATCATGTGGGCAGAGATGGGAAGAGGTCAAAGAAGATGGCATGAGGCACAGAGTGAGAAGGGGGAGTCGGGGAGGGGACAAAGAGATAATAGGTGGCCCAGGCTAGCTGTGGGCCACTTCTTTGCAGCAGCCTGTTTCTGTATCCGTTCCTGGAGATGAGGGCTGGTCCCTGCTTGGCCCTGAAGCCTGTTGGCCCATCCTTACCCAGCTGTGCTCCCAAGGGCACCCCACTCCTCTGCCTGAAATAGTTGCCGCTTCCTCTGCAGAGGAGGAGCCAGAGCTCGAGAGAGGCATAGGTGTGGATGGCTTGGCACACAGTCAGTGCTCAATCAGTGCCCCTTCCCTTTCCTGGGGGGAGAGCCAATAGGAAGCAAAGGACAGAAGGGGAAGAGAAGGAAGTGTTTATAAAAAGCTTAGCACACAGCTGGTGCCCAATGTATGCCCATATTCCCCAGGCAGAGAGGAGCAGGAGGCAGAGGCTGGCAGAGACCATTGTCAGTGCAGAATGGAGGACAAGGGAGAGAATGCATACCAGAGCTGTGTTCAGTAAATGCGTTCTCTGTCTTGGGAGAGAGTGGAGAAAACAGAGAGGGGGGAGGAGAGGGGGGAGGGATGGGGGGAGGGTTGATGAGGTAAAGAAGTTAGTGGGGTCCCTGGTATACAGTAGGGGCTCAAGGTGTGTTCATTCCTTCTCCTGGGAGGGCAGAAAGGGGAGGAGACATATACAAGATGAGGATGGGGCGGGAGGAAGCAGGTGCAAGAGAGAAAGGAGTTCTGAGTCTGGGACTCCATACACAACAGGTGCTCACAAGGTTTCTAGTGGGGAGGGACCACACATACCAGAAGGGGAGGAAGGGCATAGTAGAGGGACAGCAGAGCTAGGACAGGAAGTGCAGAGGCAGCGCACAGAAAGGGTGGCCAAACACCCAGGGTGACCAGAATAATGAGAGAACCCTGGGCTCAGGCAGGAACAGGAGCCTGGAGGTGGTAGATCCCTAGGCCCAGGCTCCAGGGTCATTCCCCTGCCTAGGGCAGAGCAGAGAGCCACTGGCCCCTCAGAAGGAGGCGGAGGCAGGAGCCCCCAGCTGTCAGGACAGGAGACAAGGGTGCATTGTCCTGGCGCTGGCACAGCCTGGCCCGAGGGGGGAGGGGAGCCCGGTCTGCTTGGTGTAGGGTGCTGCCTGGCCTCTGCATCCCATGACCTGGTGTCCCTCATCTGGGCTGACTTCCCCCCTGCCTCTCTGGTCTCCAGGCCCTGATTTCCACCCCTCCGTCCTGTTGTGTAGGGCAGGAGGGGATGCCCCTGCTGCCAAGACTGAGGCCTTTAACCAGGATTGGGGCTGGGCGTAGGTGGGGGCAGAGGGGGAAGGAAAGACGAGGCAGAGAAGGGGGAGCCAGGACAGAACCAGCTTTATTCAGGAGAGAACACAGGGCTCAGGCCCCAGCAGAGAGGGAGGAAGAGAGACCCGAAAAATAGGAGATGGTGTGGAAGGGGTGGGGAACAAGCAGGCAGAGATAGAGGGGGAATCAAAGAGAGACAGAGAGACGGAGAGAGAGAGACAAAGTCAGAGACAAGAGAGAGAGAAAGACAGATATGGAAAGAGAAATGCAGAGAGAAGGAAAATCAGATCGAGAGGCAGACAGACACACGGAAGGAACATCAGCGACAGGAAAAAATAGGCTGAGAGAGACAGAGATGGAGAAGGGCAGAGAGATGAAGGGGGATAGAAAATCGGCAAGAAAGATGGAGAGATGCGAAGGCAGAGAAACAGATGGAAAGAGACAGGAAATTAGATACACACACAGAGACACAGAGTCACACACAGAGACACTCAGAGACAGAGAGACAAAGAGAGACATACAGACACACACACACACACACACACACACACAGAGAGAGAGAGAGAGAGAGAGAGAGAGAGAGAGATGGGGGTGTGGAAGGCAGGAGCCCAGTCAGGAGAGGCAAGCAGACAGGTGGAGAGACTCCGAGCTCTTATGGGCCCCAGCACAGCAGGACCCTCTCACCTGGCCTTGGTGTCTGCGCCCCAACGCTAGCCAAAGCCCTGCAATTTAAGGGGCACCGTGGGGGCGGGCCCTGTCCCTATCCACACCTTATCTGGCCAGACCCTGGCCTTGCAGCTAAATCGAGCCTCAGCTGTCAGCACTGGCAGCAACAGCTGCTCAGGCAGCCGCACCGCAGCCTCCCCTTTCCTGGCCTGTGCCCCGGGCTCCTGGGGGTCAGTATGGAGACCCATCCCACAGCAGCGAAGCCTCATGGGCCCTTAGCTTCAGGACGGGCCTTGTCAGGCATGTTAGGGCCGAGGGTGCTCTCAGAAGGGGGTGTCAGTGAGGGCAAACAGGAGGCATGGAACCCCTGAAGCCCGTCCCTCCACGCCCCTCATGTAGGACCTTATTTGGTCACAGTGGAGGGTGCACCTGGGCTGTCACAGGCCGCACCACTCAGGCCAAGAATAGAAACACTCAGGGAGTCGCCAGCTGTCCTCTCCCGGGACTAGACAGGCGACAGGTGGGGCAGGGGTGAAGGGTGGGCAGGAGGGAGGGAGATGGGGCCATAGGAAGATAAGAGGCCCACCCAGAGACCCAGAGGGTCTTCAGAGCCACGGAAAGAGATGCGGACGTGGGGTGTGGTGGGATACAGCTGTAATTCCAGCACTGGGGTGGCTGAGGCTGGAGAATCATGGCAAGTTGGAGATCAGCCTGGGCTCTACAGAGAGATTGTGTCTCAAAAAGGGGTGAAAGATAGACACACAGGGGAGTGGTGGGGAATGAAAGGGTTAACTCTGACGGAGATGGAAAGACAGGAGACCCTGGGAGGTTCCAGGAGTCCCAGAAGGGCAGAGGTCAGGAGGGCAGCCAAGCCCGGGCTCCAGAGCTGGGTGTCACATGATGGTAGCACCTTGAATCCCTTCCTTTTACTAGCGTGGTGTCAGGGTGTGGCCTGCTTCCCCAGATGAATTAATTACTAGGGTAGATCCTGGCCAGGGTAGGGTGTCATGCTCCAAGCTGGGCCCCTCCTCTCTTATAATCCCTGAATGGCTCTCCTGGGTCCCTGTTGCCCAAGCCTGTCCCATCAGCTGAGGACAATCTCTCCCCTTGTTTCCTACAGGTCCCGGGGCTCAGGGTCAGACCCTGGCCATCTCCTTCCCCTCTCTGTGACTCCAGCATTATTACCCAGTTTGCTCAGGGTGCTCTTGTCTGGGCCCTCCTCCTGGCTCCAGTCCTTTGCCCACTCCACTCTGCCCCATATAGACCTGTCTGTCAGCACGTCCCCAAATAACTGGTGATGACAGAAGGACTGCAGCACTTGGGCACATCAGCGACGTCTGAGTTAGGGGCCCTCAAGGTTGGCAGCCTCTTGAACATGTTTGGCTTGGGTGACTCACTGCAGTTGTAGCTCTGGTGTCTTAGACTATCCCTCCAGCCACCCTACAGTGTCCTTCACCTGCTTCAAGGCTGAGCCCAACTGGCCCTACTCAGGGGGTCCAGCACACCCTGAGAAAATAGCAGCCACTGTGCCAGCTTCTTGAGGTTGCTTTGAGGAGTGTCCAAGCCACTGTCACAGTGATAAATACCTTGCTTGGGCTGGCCTCCTCTTGCTTTGAAAGGCCTTGCAACTTCACCCACCCACCACATCCAGCGGCTTTGTTCCTGAGGAAACCAACTACAGCCAGTCCTGTCTGCTGCCCAGTTCCCCCTGCGCCTGGGAAGTCAAGCGGCATGGTCACAGGCTGCTGGACCCATGGTCATCTTTGGGGACTACTTACTGTCTTGCCTGACTTCTCACTGATGGTCTACTAAACCTTAAAGTGGAGTGATCCCTGCTCCCGCTTATATTATTCTGATTTGGGGAGGCGACATATTGGCTTTTGGTTTCTGTCTCCCTATGGGTACTGGCCTGTGACCGAGAGCAATCCCCAGGAGCTGAGCCCAGGCACAGATAACAAAAGAGCAGATTTATTGAGGCAGCAGTGGTTGGGCGAGTAGAGACCCTAGGGCAGGGTGCAGGCCTCCTGAGGCCCAGAGCTACAGGCCCTTCCGGCTCTGGACACTTAGGACTGTGGGAGCGGGCAGTAGGTCAGCTTGTGTGGAGCCAGCAGCCGGCCTCCTCCACCTCCTTGGTCACCACCAAAAGCACCTCGCACAGGCCTTGGGCCAAGGCAGCTGCCAGGAAGGTCCTGAGGGGAGAGGGGGAGACTGAGGGCTCAGCAGTCCAGGCGGGTCTATCCCCTTGCAGGGCAGTTCCAGTGTCAGCCCCAGCCTGTCACTCTCTCCACCACTCACCTGACTCCATCCTCGTCCCCCAGGGCTTCAGGGGCCCGGAGCTTTGAGTCCAGATTATAGTAGATGCCATCTACCTGTCGCAGGGCTACCCAGTGTCGGCGGCGCAGTGGCAGGGACAGCAGCCCCAGTGACACAGGAGAGGGTAGGTTCAAGATCAGGCCTAGTACCTGGGGCAGGGCCAGCTGGGACAGGGGTCTGGGGAGGGGAGGGATATAGCGTGAGGCCCCAGAGTCACTGGGGTCTGGGTTGTGGGCCACAGAGGCACTTGGATCCTGCCTGCTTCCTTCCCCAGAATGAGCGACTATTCACTCACTGACTTTTCTGTCAACTCCGGCTTTGGTTTGTTTAGGCAGGGTCTTGGGTATCCCAGATGTGCACCACTACAGCAGTTTATGGAGTGCTGGGGGTGGAATACTGACCTCATATGTGCCGGGGAAGCCCTCTGCCAATGGAACCCCAGAGCCTCAACTTTGTGTTGTTTGCCCTTTTGAGCCAGGGTCTCCATATGTAGTCCAGGCTGGCTTCCAGCTCAGCCCTGCCTTGGGCCAACAAGATGGCTCCACTACTCTTGACCTAACTTCTGTCCTCCCCACCTTAATCATAAGTTATTCATTTGGATACCCTTTGGACCAGCACTAAGTTTATTAGTTCAGCCCATTGTTCAGTCAGACCCCATCTGCCATAGCCTTCCTGGCTACCTTCAAGCTACCCTCTGCGTCATCCCACACACCCAGAGCCAGTGCAGCCCACAGCCTAGCCCCTACCTCCTCCTGTCCCACCACACAGCGGCCAGGCCCAGGCCCTGCAGGGCAGCCATGATCACGTTGACATCATAGTTGCCGGTGCCCAAGAGACTGCGATGGGGGTTCAGCCGGGAATCTGGGGCTAGCCTGGGGGTGAGGGGAGCAGAGCCAAGGTTTAAAATCCTGGAAAGGCTTCCACCTTCCTACATGACAGGAGAGGCCCAGAGCCTGGCCTTTGACACAGTTTATCATCCTCACGTCCTATTCTCCCTCCACCCCCGAGCCCTGCACTCTTGGACTGGTTAAGGCCTTTATCTTTTTCCACTCAGAAACCCTTCCCGCCCTCTAGTCTCTTCCTCTAGCCCAACTCAAAACCTCCAGGAGCCCTGAGCTGTCCTGCCCCTTCCTACTTCCACGTCTCCCGAAACTCCCAATTGCCCTGGACAAAGCCCCTGCCCCTCCATCCTTCCCACTCATCAGGTCTCTCTCCAGACCAGCTTCAGATGTCATTTCTTCTGGGAGAGGAGCCTTCAGACCCAAGACTGTGCTCAGAGTCCCTGGGTGACAGTCACATTCATGCCGCCATATCTGAATACAGAGTGCCTCTTTCTTTTGGTAATACCCTGCCTTACCTGGTTCAGAGGCCTCCCCAGTGCCCCATCATCCCAGGACAGACTCCCACCTCCTCCAGTGGCAAGCAGGCCCTGCACAGCCTCAGCACTAGCTCTTAGCAGCCACCCATTCCAGCTGTCCCTATGCCCAAGCCTTCCCTCTAGCTCTCCCCAGCTCTGTGGCCCTGCTCCTCTGGAGGTCTGGACCCTTGGCAAGCAGTGTCAGGGGGACCCACGCATGTCTGCAGCTCTCCCAGCCTTCTCCCCCTCATGACATCTGCCTCAGTTCGAGCTGCTCAGCATGTCCCTGGAGAAAGAGCTGGTGGCAGGAGAGATGAGTATGTTCTAAGTAAGTCTGAAGTTGGTGGATCAGGGCTGCCTCTGCATGTGGGCAAGGACTACAGGCTGGGGTGTCTGTGTGCCTATAGAAGTGGGAATGGGGAGAGAGATTCTTAAGAAAGTTTCTTACAACAGTGATGGCTGAAATTGTGAGGCGCACCCAAGTGACCAAGAAGAAAAAAAAAAATGCCTTGTGTAACACGGGAACAGCCTGTCGGAGGCCTAGGAGAGCAGTGAAGGATGAAGCTGCAGAAAGGTAGGCAAGGACCCAAGCACACAAGGCCTTGGAATTCAGCCTGAAGGACCTGGGCTAGTCCCTAGGAGAGCTGGGGAACCAAAGAGGGATAGAATCAGAGGAGGGGGCAGGCAGCTGTGGGGCTGTGTGTAGGATGAACAGAAGAAAAACAGACAGCTGGGAGGTTGTGACAGAGGCTCAGATAAGAGAGGTTGAGGCCAAAGTTGGGGCTGAGGCTGTGAGAAGCAAGCAGCAGGTGGGGGAGCAGGCAACAGCTCCTGGATCCGAGCCCTGGCTCTGCTAGGGTCCCAGGAAGGCTCCCGTGCCTCTCTGAGCCCTGCTCTTCCAGGGCCAGGAACAATGGCAGTCACCTCTTGCAGATTTCGTCGGCAGCCTCCTGGCTAAAGAGCTGCTCTTGGAGGACGTTGTTGAGAGCGTGGACGGCACACAGCTCTAGCCGCTGCCGCTCGTGATACACTGAGGGTGGACTCGGTCTCGCTTCCGGCGCCTGAGACATGCCCTCCTCAGCTCCTGCTGGGGGGTGGACAAGGAGGTGTTAGGCACCTAGGATCTTGGTCATCCGGTCCCTGGGCAATGGCCATTGAGATGGGCACTGGGGCTAGCTTAGGAGCTGACCCTATTTCCTAGGCCGTCCCCAGAGCACAGGGACACCTTTAGAGCCCAGTCCTGGGAGTGGCGGGAGTAAAGGCCCGCCACCTTATCTGCTCACCTGGCAATAGAGACCCACCCCCACTACATGTCTCCAAGCAAAAGGGTCCGGATCATCATCACCTAGCAACGGACTATCACCCCTTCTGTCCCTAGGAAACAATACCTTTTTAGTTCCCAAGCAACAGAACAACCCCACCCGCTTGGCATCCCGGTCCGTTTTCTGATCACCTAGCAATGGAGGACTCCTCCTTTCCCGTCTCTGGGTAACAGGGTCTCTTCTGGTCGCCTAGCAACGAAAGACTTCCCCTCGTCAATAACCAGGGTTCTCTCCTCCCTTCACCTGGCAACAAGGCCCTCTACCAGTTACTAAGCAACAGGATCCCCCCCTTTTCTTGTCACCTGGCAACCAGGCACGCTCCCACCCGCCTTTGCTTGTCGCCCGCCTGGCCCTCACCCCGCCGGCCTTTCCGCTCCCTGGGACCGGCCGCTTTCGCATTCCCTAGGCAGCGACCGGGTGGTACCACGCTGACTGAGCAGGCGAAAGGGACTACAGCTCCCGGCGACTTGTGCGCGCCGGACTGCGATTCCCGAAGGCCTCCGTAGGGCGTCTAAATAGGACGCGCAGTCCGGAAGTCCTCCGGGGCCGCTCTGCCGCGTGGGACTACAATTCCCATCGGACAACGCTGCCAGTTCTCATTCTCTCCCAGGGCTCACTGCTGCCTAGAGGTTTCTGGGAGTTGTAGTAATGAGTGATCTCGCGATAGCTTCCAGGAGGCTGGTTTGTGTATGAGCTCACACACTGCTGCTATGGCGTCATACTCAGTGTGTAGCTGAAGCGTGACGACATAGAGGTGGGGACAAGGAACCAAAGAGGCCAAAGAGAACAGCGGTCAGAACTCTGATGTTTACTAGGACCCATAGTAGTCAAGGTGACAGCAAGGGTAGTAGGGGAGGAGACTCAGCAGAGGTGGATCCCAGGTCTGGAGGAGAGCTGACAGCAGCCTGTGGGGAGAATGAAAAACTAGGATGACAACACAGACACAGGCAGGTGGCCAAGGTGGACGTGGGTTTTGGAAAAGGTAATGTGGTACAAGCCAAAGAGGATACTCAGAAAGAGATGTGGCATGTGGATGGAGAGACCTAGAGGGGGACCAAACGCTGAGAGAAAGGGGGGGGGGGAAGAGGCTCACAGAGCCTGGGAGTGAGAACTAAGGATGAGCAAAGACAGAAGACTGGGGTGGGACACCCGACATGTGAGCTCTGCCGAGCACAAACGCCAAGGGACCTTTGGAGGGGCCTGCCGCACCCAGTAGGCTGTGCCAGAAGGCTGTAACAGTAGCAGAGCCGGTGACAGCGCCAGGCTGGGCTGGGTTCTCTCTGTGGGTGTGCACGGCGAAGCTGCGACCTGAGGGCCCTGGGGGTCCTAGCAGCTCCACATCCACCACGTGCATGTCGGTGAGGCTGCAGCCGGCAGAGAAGGGCAGTCAGTCCATCCGGACGGTGCACAGCTATGCCACCTACTCCCTTTGCTTACCTAAGGTCAGCCACAAGCACCCCAATGACACGGTCGAAGCCTAGACTGGGGGCAGCCAGGGCAGCGGCCGCCATGGTGTTAGAGTTTCGGGGGGCCAAGGGGCAGAGCCCACGCACAGGGCCCTCATAGAGCACTGTGCGGGGCCCACTACTGTGTGCTGCAGCCAGGGGTCCCTCCAGCCGGAAGCCATCAGGATGTGTGGCCATGGTGACTCGAAGGCTCTGGAAGCAATGGCAGGGTCAGGAGCCCGAGACTCTTACATGGTCCCTCTGGTTGCAGCCCACATGGTCCTCACCTGGAGGCCTCCGGCTGCGTCCAGTCTGCTGATGTCTTCACTGCCCCATAGGGCCCCTCGGGCCACAAACACAGTGTGGCCCCAGCGCTTTGAAGCCTCCAGGAGCTGCTGCTCTGTGGTCTGGTCAGCCAGAGCTGACGGGGATCCCACCTTGGGACATGGATGGTAGAGAGAGGCAAGGCCAAGGCCCAGATCACTGCTGGAGGGTGGGATACAGCCAACACAGAGGGACTCACTGAGGGGCAAGGAGGCTCACCAGAAGGTTTGCATGGCGAAGGATTTGTGCCCCGGATTCATGGATTATTTTGGGGTGGGCCACTTCTACCACAAGGTCGGGGTGCCTAGCAAGAGAGACACGGAGGTGGGGGGGGCTTGGAGAAGCATCGGGTCTCCTGTCTCCCAGGTCCTCAGAGTTTGGAGGGATAGCACTGCTTGCCCTGGCTTGGGGGTGGGGTGGGGTGAGATAGTGGGCGCATTTTAGTTTCTCTTTATGTGCACTGAGACTCAGAGAGGGTCAAAGGGTTATCTGACACAGGGAGGCAGGAAGCAGCTTTGGGGAGGCTCCTTCTGTGGGTCGCTGACCTTTCCTCAAGGGCGGCGAGGTCTCGGAGCTGCAGGGCAGGGGGTACACTCCCTGCCATCCGTCCAGGGTCACGGTTCCACACAAAAACAAGTTCTAGGCCCAGTTCTGATCCCTGATCCAGAAGGCGGGACACAAGGGACTGTCCTGCAGAGACGGGAGGGCTAGGGATCCAAGGAAAGGACAGAGACCCTCCCCCCCAAGTCAGGGAGATGGAGGGGGGACAGGGACCCAGAAAGAGAATACACAGAAAGAAGCACAGAGAGGAGAGGCAGACAGACACACAGACAGACAGAATACATAGAAACCTTGAAAGAAGGAGAGACAGAGATGCCCCACATACACAGAGACAGAGACACAAAGACCTAGACACACACACACACAGATGAGAGCAAGAAGAAAGAAAGACAGAGATGGGAGAGAGGAGAAGGGAGGGAAGGGGGAGGGAGGGGGAGAGAGATAGAGACAGACAGACCTTGGAGACCCAGAGAGAGGCAGATACCCAGAGATAAACACTCTTATCAGAGGGGGGAGACAGAGAGACAGAGGGAGGCCCAGTGAGTGGGCAGAAGGCAGGCTGGGGTGAAAGATAGGTGGAAGCAGAGATGTTTCTGGAACTTCAGGAACCGGGGCATAGAAAGAGGCCCCAGGCCAGGTCTTACTCACCCAGGCGACCATAGCCCACCACCCCCACCTTGTGAGGAACTGGAGGGAGCGTATTGGCGGCCATGGTCTTTAACTCGGCACCCTGCTGTGGGGGATCTGCTGTGCTTGCTGCCCCTGTACCAGGCCTGACAGTGAATGATCTTTGGACTTTGACCCCTGACTCTCTCCACTGAGGGAGGGAGCAGGGTGGGGAGGGTGTCCTTTTGGAGCCCTCTGCCCTCCTGCACTGGCTGGCATGGTAGCTTGGAAGCTAGGCCTTGCATGGCCCTGTGTGCCCACGACCCCACGGCCTCCTGAGCAGCCCACATTTTCCAATTCCTGCTGAGATAGAAAAACCCCTTTGCAGCCCCCCCTCCTCAGGCTGGCCAGCAGGTTGTCATGGAGACTGCATTTTGCTTGGGATAGGGGAAGAACTGGGGACAGGAATTTAGGTCTTCCACCAGGCCCCTTACAAACCTCTTGACCTCCTTTTTTCCCCCTTCCAAAGTCTAAGTGAAAAGGTCTGGCTGGGATGTGTGTGGCCCTGCGGGCCCCACCTCTGTCCTGTCTTTCCCAGTCCTCCATGCCCCTCAGTCCTGGCTGGAGTCCCCTCCCTCACTCCAGTGTCTAATTGTCCTTGAGCTCACCTTAACTGTCCACCATTCATTCCACCCTGAGGCCACAATCTCCAGCCTCTTTGTATTCTTGGTCCCCTGACCCCCTCCTGTCTCCTATCCTGTCCATGAAGAAGGGACCTGCATGGCTGGGGGAGTCTCTAAGTGTCCCAGGATGAGCCCAGCCACTGGCTGGCAGGCCTGGCTTGGGACATGGCAGGCTGCAGCAGGCCAGCTCCCTGCCCCCATTGCCACCTGGTACAGCCGCAGTGTTGCCATGGTAACCAGGATCCTAGCCGAGATGGTTGCGGAGAAAGCAGAAAAGATGGAGAACCCAAAGTGCATGCGCAACAGCTCTGTCCCAGACTCCAACAGCAGAGAGGAGCCGGATGGGGAAGGAGATGGGGCCAGAACCTGACAGTTGTCACAGATAAAGAATCCACTTAGCACTGGGGAGGGAGGGAGGGAGGGAGGAGATGGAGGGGTGGGGGCAGTTAGAAACATCAGGAAGAGTTGGGGACAGGGAGAAGAGGGCAGGAACACAGTGTGTAAGGAGTTGGAGGGGAGGTGCCTGCTCCGGTCTCTGGTAGAGGCGTGCACGCTGGGGCCTTCTGTGTCCACAGAGGGTCTAACTCTGCTATGTGTGGATGTCGGGCCAGCCTAATGCAGGCTGGCCCAGGGGTCCATGTGCTGTGTGCCGGATTGGCTACCTCTCTATCTCCCTAGGCCTTCTCAGACTTCCTGGGTAACTTTAGCTGTCTGGAGGTTAAACCTTGGACACACAGGCCATACAGAGATGTCACTAATGTCCCCACTTTAGCACTAGTCCTGGCCTGCCTGCACATTTTTTTCTTCTTTGGTAATTGCAGACGCTGCAGGTGACTCTGCCCTCCATGTCCCTGCTCTGCTTACCATGTCCCTCATGTGGTCCAGACCTGTTTATTCTGTGCACCTCCCTTGTACAAACTTTGTCTCCCAAGTAGCCAGGGATGTGTGTGAAGTGGAGGGGACCCTCTTGTGGGGACACAACCACTTGCTCAGTAGTGTCACCCAGACTGTCAGTGGTACTTCCTAGGCAGTTGTGCCTGCAGATGGACGGTCCAGTTAGGAGAGGCTTTGCTGCTGTGCAACTTTCTGAGCAGCATGATGGCTTGCTGTTTCCGAGGAGCACACATGGAGCAAGCTGGGGAGGCTAGGGTGTAGCTCTCTGCCCACGCTGTGGCCCGCAGAACCCCAGTATCCCACAGTTCTCTTGTTCCATACTACCCTTGGAGCTTTGCAGCCCTAAGTCCCTTCTGGCTTGGGTTGTGTGTTGTGTGTGCGATGGGGGAGGTACCAGAGTTAGAAAGGAACGACAGCTAGACATAGGGATGGAGATGACACAGAAGGGCAGCTACTGAGCCCCCAGCACATTCCTGGAAGGGCAGCTGGGGAGATGGAGCCATGCTGCTGTGTGCTGGGTGAGCCTGTTCCTCTCTGGAATCTTGGGGACAGAGAGTCCTAGGGCTATAACTTTGGAATATCCACTCTCCCCTCCTGGGAGGACAGCATCGCTGGCTGCCCATCTTCTCCTTGTCCCACCCTCAGGAGCTTTGCGCTCTGTTTCTCTTCAATACTTTCATGACCAAAAAAAAAATTTTTTTTTTACTTTTTCCGTGTTTTTTTTTTTTTTTAAAGTAATTACAGAGCAGGTAGTGATTGACGCAAACCTCCCTTCAGTATCAAAAGAGTCTGTGGGGTGGGGTGGGCCGGCCAGGGCCGCGAGTGGAGCTCGCTGTCGGGGACACTGTCGGAGTTGCCCCCTGGGCTCTGGTGAAGTTGTTTGTCTCTTGTGTTTTGAGGGTGAAGGAGTAGGAGGGAAGGACAGGCGTCAAACTGCAAAAGAAAACAAAGAAAAGAAAAGAAAGAAAGAGCCATAAAAGGAGGGTTGTTGGGATGAGGGGAAAGGGTACCCTTCGAAGAAGCTCCTCAACCCCTGGAAGGTGGCGGGCAGGGCAGGTGGGTAGAGGACGCGGCAAGGCGGAGGGCGGGGCCACCTCTCCTGGTCCCCAGGTCCTTTCCCATTGCAGGACCGGCAGGCGCCGCCAGGGTTGCTCGGCAAGCAGGAGCATCTCGGGCAGGCGTCCCGCGTCCCGTGCGCCTGGGTTTAGATTTGTGTCTCTTGCACGTTCTCCTTGGAGCCGCTCTTGAAGAGCAGAGGTTCGTGGATGGAGTTGAGGCCCGGACCCTTGGCCCCGCACCCGCCTCCCGGGTTGCCGCCGTAGTGCGCCTTGAAGGCGGCCGCCACGTAGTGGTGGTGATTGAGGTGGTCTCGCTCCAGGGCCGGAAGGGCCAGGTGGCTGTCCCCACCCACGCCCGCGCCTCCAGCCACCGTGGCGGCCGCAGCCACCGACACAGCGGAGGCGGCGGGCAGCTCGTCCTCCACGTTGATGATCTCCACAGTGCGCGTGGGCCCGTGGTGCTTGTGCAGCTGGTGCTGCTTGCGCAGCTTGTAGAAGGCCACCAGCATCACGGCGGCCATGAAGGTGATGGCCACGAAGCAGCCGATGATGATTTTGGTGGTCTTCATGACATCGTCTAGGTCCTTAAGCGCATTCTCTGTCACGTCCGTGATGGGCACCGTGAAAGCCTTCTCTGTGGGCCGCGAGGAGCGTGGGGCTGGTGCCGTGGTGGACGCCGAGGCCGGGGCTGCAGCATCAGGCCGGCCGCCGCCCCACGCGCCATCAGTCGTGGGCCCCGGGGGCTCCTTCTCAGTACCTCGGGGCTGCTGGGCCTCCTCCCCCGGCTGCGTCTCCAGCGTCTCCACGGTCACCGTAGTGAAGTAGGTGTATCCGCCCGCGCCCCCTGCACCGCCCCCACCCCCCGGGCCCCCGCCACCGGGCCCTCCCGCAGTCACGGGGTCCACGGCCGACACGTTAAGCGTGGCCGAGGCAGTAGTGTTGCCGGCCGAGTTTGTCACCATGCACGTGTACTGGCCCGTGTCCTGCACGGTGACATTGGTGAAGTTGAGAGTGCCATCGTGCAGCACCGAAATGCGCACACGATAGGAACCGTGCGTCATGAGCGTGCCGTTAGGTGTCAGCCAGTTGACCGACGTCATGGATGTGCCTGTGCGGCACTTGAGCTCGGCCGCCATGCCCTCGGTGACATTGAGGTCTGTGGGTGGCTCCACGATGACCGGGGCATAGCAGGTGAAGTGCGACTGGTCCAGCTCGCCGATGTAGCGGCCCTTGAGGCCCGCGGGCGCGTGGCAGCGTGCGCAGCATGTGGTATTGCTGGGCACTGTCTCCTTCAGCCACCAGCTGAGCCACAGCACATCACAGTTACAGTGCCAGGGGTTGTGGTTCAGGTGGACACGCTCCAGGCGGTGAAGGGGCGTGAAAAGGTCGTGCGGCAGCGACATCAGGTTGTTGTGGGACAGGTTCAGCTCCTCCAGGGACTTGAGGTCGTCGAAGGCGTTTCGCTCAATGGTGGCCACTTGGGCATGCATCAGCCACAGCTTGCGCAGGCTGGTGAGGCCCTGGAAGGAGCCGGGGCGAATTAGGTCCAGCCGGTTCCCCGACAGCTCCAGCTCCTCCAGGCGCACAAGTGCTGTGAGGTTGGGGATGTCCTTTAGGTTGCACATGCCCAGGTTGAGGTAGCGCAGGTTCACCAGCCCCTCGAAGGCCGCCTCTGATATGTACTCCAGCCTCTTCAGCTCGCCCAGGTCCAGGCGGCGCAGTGAGGGCACACGGTTGAAGGCATAGGATGGGATGCTTTCGATGGGGTTGTTGCGCAGCCACAACTCCCGGAGCTTGGACAGGTACTCAAAGGCCTGCGTGGGCACGGTTGTCAGCCGGTTGTCGAAGAGTTCCAGTGTGTTGAGACTGGGCAGCCCATTGAACGCTCCCACCTCGATCTTGCGCACCAGGTTCTTGCTCAGCTGCAGGATCTCCAGGTGCCGGAGGTGCTTGAATGTGTCGGTGCGGATCACCTGCGGGGAGACCAGTGTCAGTGCACCTGACAAGCTCGGGAGCTGCAGGACGCTCCCCAGTTCACAGCAGGAGAACGCGATCAGTATGCGGAGCTAAGGACAAGACCTAGGGCCTCTCCCATGCTGGACAGGGGCTCTGTGACTGAGCCACATCCGGCCTCTCTCTGGAGGGTTCTGGATGGTCAGTAGCCACTGAGCCACGCCTCAGTCGCTCACTGGGAGATTCTAGGTAGGTGCTCTACCGTTATCCTTCATTCCCAGCTGTCTCTTTACTTTGTATCTGGAGACAGGGTTTAAGCACCCAAGACTGGCCTTACTTTTCACCTCCAGGCTTCTGACTCTGGAATGACAGGCCCGTGCCTCCATGCCTGACTTACTAGTGCTCTTACTGTGGTCTATGATATTTTCCATATGCCCCTCTCATTCACCCTTCAACAGTCCTAAAATCTCACTGCTCAGAAAGGCGGAGAGGAGGCTCACTGTGTGGGTTGCTGGGTGAGCCTGCCCCCTCTTGTTGGACAGATAAATAAAGGCTGTGGTCGTAACCACAGTCTTCTCCCAGCCCTGCCCTTTGACCATTGTCCAGGGTCAATCCCTCAGGAAGGGAGGGCAGCCGAAGGCAGTTAGCTGACAAGAGACCATGAATGTGCCCTCGTGCTGTTGGAACTTCCGGAGCCTTCTCTTCACATCGGGATCCTGACTGGGGTCCTCGTGGGCTTTGAGGGCATGCCACCCTAGGGAAGAGCTCTGGCCTACTAACCCAAAGCCCTCATCGCAGCAGCACCTGCAGGAGGCAGCTCGGGGGCCTCGCCCCGAATCCTCACCTTCAGTGTTAGAACTCTTTACATCTCCTCCTCTCTATCCCTACCTCCACCTCTGCCCCGCCCCCTTCCTTCATGCTTCCTCCTTATCGCATGTTCTGACAAGCTCCTCAGAACCGCAGGCTCACTCCTGCCTCCAAGCCTGTGTCTCTGCTGTTCCCCGAGGCTCCAAGCACCGGCCTACTACCTCTCACGGCCAAGTCCTCTGCCCTTTCCACCCTCAGAGCAGGGCTGCCTGCTCTGGAGGATGTCTTGGTTGTGTCCCTCATGGATGGATGTGAGGTGCCTGTGTGGCTGTGTCACCCTTGGTCCTGGGTTTATGAGAGCGGAGCTGCCTTTCTGCAGCAGAACAAGTTTGAAATCAGCCCCTCTCAGAACTCCTGTGTAGGACACCCACTTTTTCTTAGTGCTGGGTAGCCCGGAGCCTGGAGGGCTCTCAGATTCATCTGACCACAGAGTCACCCCCCCCCAAGCCAGCACCACAGGCAGAACAAGCGTTCCCAAGCCCTTCTTTCCTAGTGGTGGGGATCGTCTGTGTTTCTTTTAAGGAAATCTACAGAGCAAGGAAAGGAAAGACTGGAGACACAGTTCAGCCATGTTAGCCTTTTGACACCCCCACTCATTCTCCTCCTCCTCTATGGAAAAAATTATTTTGTGTGTATGAGTGTTTGCCTGTGTGTGTGTATGTGTGTGTTTGTGTGCATGTGTGTGTGTGCGTGTGCGTGTGTGTGTGTGTGTGTGTGTGTGTGTGTTAGTGTTACCCACACAGACCAGAAGAGGGCATTGAATCCCTTGGAACTAAATGCTGGGAATTGAACCCAGGCTCTCTGCAAGGGCAGCAGGTGCTCTTAAGTGTCCAGGCGTCTCTCCAGCTCCCAATCTACTTTCCTTCCTTCCTTCCTTTCTTTCTTTCTTTCTTTCTTTCTTTCTTTCTTTCTTTCTTTCTTTCTTTCTTTCTTTCTTTTCTTTTCTTTTCTT
>NC_034590.1:17130626-17163131 GCF_900095145.1 Mus pahari | reverse complement strand
GAACTCACTCTGTAGACCAGGCTGGCCTCAAACTCAGAAATCCACCTGCCTCTGCCTCCCGAGTGCTGGGATTAAAGGCGTGCACCACCAACGCCCAGCTCAATCTACTTTTCTATGTGTACAACATTATAGATGATTAAACATTAAACCTTGGAGGTTTTTGAGACAGGATTTTGCTTTGTAGGCCTTGACTTGGAGCCAGGCCTCCTGAGTAGCTGAGAAAACAGGCATGTGCTGGGATCACCAGTTCCAACTGGTGTTTAATCCTGTTAGGTTGATTAAGTAGAGAAACGCCGGGAGATTAGTAAAGCCCACATCTGGGGGTGCCAAAGAGGGCAGGTCCAGAGACCAGCAAATAATGAAGCTTGGACCGACTAATATGTTTAATCCAGTGGAGGGCTGGGGGTGTGGCTCAGTGATAGAGTCAGTAGGGAGCTGAGATATGGCTCAGAGGTAGGACCCTTGTCTGAAACCTGTAGGGAGGGGCTGGGGTGTGGTTCAGTGGTAGAGCACCTGCCTGTCATATGTGAGACTCTGTGTTCAGTGGTCAGATGAGTAGTGGCTGCAGTCCCACAGGAATACTTGCTTCTAAATTTTCAATTCAGCAGATCATAATCAATACCTGTTTCTCCAACATCTTCCTTTTCAGTTGGTGGCCAGAGTTATCCAAGGTGTAATTCTCACTGCAGTGACTTCAGTGTGCACGTGCACACACACAGACACATAGACACACAGACACACACACACACACACACAGACACGCACACACACACACACACTGCTCTCTTTGCATCCTCTCCTCTGTTTCAGGCACACTAGGGACACATGGGCCCCCTTCACTGGTCCCACTCTGAGTTCCTGGCACTCTCCTGTGAGTGGCACTCCCCTCTTCATCCCCGGGAACCCCAGGAGAGCCATCTTTGGTATCTGCTTACTCTCCTATCCCACATGGTCCCACTTATCACATAGACTTTTACTAGCCCCATTTCACTGGCTGCCGCTGGTTTGACAGGCCATGTTCCTGTCTGGACTTCAGGTCTTGTGAGGAGACCGTGGCAATGAAGGTCTGTGTGCACAGCATTCAATGCAATCCTGAGGTTACTGAGCCAGATTTGAAGGTGAATAGGCCAGGGAGAGTAGGGCCCTGTGATATGGAAGGTACTCAGTTAACGGGGACAAGATCACTCAGGAGACAAGACTCTGGGCACACCTCTAAGGGGGCTTCTAGATTGGATTCGAAGACCCACCCTGAATGTGGGTGATGCCCTCCTACAGACTGGGAGCTCTGGACTGAATAAAAGGAGAGACTGAGCTGAGTACCTGTGGACTGAGTACAGTGTGACTAGCTGCCCCCCCTCCTGCGACTATGCCTTTATGGACTTGTTGGACAGCACCCAGGGAACTGTGGGTCAAGAGTCAAGGTAAACTGTCTTCCCTGGAGTTGCTTTTCTCAGATACTCTCTTCTAACAGTGAGAAAAGTTACCAGCACAGACCCTTGCTGGACAGCACCAGGGAGGCTGGCGACTGCCTGCTCATCTTTCAGTATGGGTGACAATGCCAGACAGTGAAGCCCAGCAACAGCACTTGGGAAGCTCAGGCAGGAAGGTTGCCATGAGTTCAAGAAGGCAGGATTATGAGTTTCAGGCAAGTGTCATCAAACTTACTATGTGCCCTATGAAGACCTTGAACTCACATCCCAAGTGCTGGAATTATGTGAGTGGTTTACACAGGGCTGGGGCTTGAACTCAGAGCTTCATGCATGATAGGCAATCACTCTAGGAACTCAACTCCAACCCCATCCCAAAGTCCCTGCCTTTTGGTAAAAAGCTTAGCTCATTTACTTTTATTGTAACCATGAACACACAGGAATTACTTCTACAATGCTGCCTGATGCTTGCACCTATTCTGCCTGTCCTGTGGATTGGACTTCTTACAATTCCATCTACCCTGTACTGCTTTAGAATTTATAGATGACCACTTCTCTCTAGTGGTTGCCCTTGAAACACTGTGGTGGTTTGAACAGGAATGGTCCTCCTCGTAGATTTGAATGCTTGGTCATCAGGGAGTGGCACTACTAAAGGGACTAGGAGGTGTGGCCAAGTTGGAGGAAGTGTGGCCTTGCAGGAGAAAGTGGATCACTGGGGGTAGACTTTGGGGCTTCAAATGCTCAGGTCAGGGTCTCTCTCTCTCTCTCTCTCTCTCTCTCTCTCTCTCTCTCTCTCTCCTCTCTCTCTCCTCTCTCTCTCTCTCTTCCTGCTGCCTGCTAATCAGGATGTATAACTCTCAGTGCCATGGCTGCCCACATGCTGCCATGCTTCCCTGCCATAATGATAATGAACTGAACCTCTGACACTGTAAGCCAGCCCCAATTGAATGTTTTCCTTTGTAAGAGTTGCATTGGTCATGGTGTCTCCTCATAGCAATGGAACATTGACTAAGACAAACACTGTCCTTTTTCTTAGTTACCCTGGTCGGGTGTCCTGGTACCCCAAGCAGGCACCACTGCACTGGCTTTGATGGATCTTCTGAGAGGTTCTATGTCATTCTGGGCCTTCTCTCAGGACAGATATGAACAGGACAGACACATTTCTAACCTCACAGAGTCCATAGTATGGTAATTAGTAATCTATAATGGTGTAATTGTGACACTTCCAGCATGCTGGGGTGATGGGCCTCAGTACCCCAATACCATCCAAAGCACTCCAGATGTCCTCTGAGGCTGGAGTCAGAGTCACAAGGCTTCTATGATGGCTGTTCTTGGTTGTCAATTTGACTACACCTGAAATTAACTAAAACTCAAATGACTGGGCACAACTCAGAGGGACTAATTTTTTCTTTTTCCTTTTCCTTTTCCTTTTCCTTTTCCTTTTCCTTTTCCTTTTCCTTTTCCTTTTCCTTTTCCTTTCTTCTTTTTTTGTTAAATCATCTGAAATGGAAAGACCTACTTCTAATTTGGACCTTTGAAGTGGGAAGATCCACCATTAATACAGATCCACCACTAATCTGGGCCACACCTTCAGATGGTGTTGGGGTACTGAGGCCATCATGCCACTGAGGCCAGAAGCTCCACAATTACACCAAATGGGTAATTAATTATCATACTGTGGCTTCTTTGAAGTCAGAACTGTGTCTGTCCTGTCCACACCTGTCCCCAGGGAATGGCACAGTTTATATAAAGACATGGAAGAAGGAGGCTTTCTCTCTCTGCCTGCTTGCTCTCACTGGCAAGTCCATTCCTTCACTAGCATTAAAGTCTCCTTCAGGATTCCAGTGCCCACTGAAGAACAACTGAGACAGCCAGTCTCGTGGACTGAACAGTTACTGAATCCTTGGATTTCCCATTGGTAGACAGCCACTGTTAGACTAGCTGGACCACAGAGTGTAAGCCATTCTAACATGTCTTATCTGTCTGCCTCTTTCTATCTGTCTGTCTGTCTGTCTGTCTGTCTGTCTGTCTGTCTATCCATCCGTTCCATCAGTTCTGTCCCCAAGAGAACCCTAACACAACTATTGACAGACACCATGGCTCTTGCAGCAGGGAGCCTTCCACCTCTTGCCCAAAGTTGCTGTGACAAAGGAGAAAGAGGACCGGGGTCAGGAATGACAAACCCCAGCTAGCCACATCTGTCCTCTTAGTCCTTTAGGAACTGTTAATTCTTGCCTGGCCCCAGCCCTTCCTGCAGCCTGGCTCCTCAGAGCACTGTGCACTTGGCTGCAGTCTGTAACCAGGAGCTGAGAGCATCACACTGTGCTCTGCTAGGGCTTTTAAGAAAACAAACTGTCAGGAGATCCTTTATTAAAAATTTAACTGTGGTAGGAAAATGATTAAGTGGACCGTTCATCCTAATGCTATTAAGATAAATTGTTTTCATACGTGCTGAATGTAATGAAGCAGGGGAAAAAGTTGAGCCAGCTTCTGAGGGTTATGGTTGTTTTAGTCTTTGTGACACAAATTTTTGTTTTCGAGTTTAAAAGATACTGGGCTGGAGAGCTGGCTGACTTGGGTAAATGCTGGCCATGCACACAGGATGTCCTGAGTTTGATCGTTAGAGCCCACATAAGAATCTGGGTGCATCTGTGACCCCAACACCAGGAAGGAGGACGCAAGCTGACCCTCAGGGTTGGAGAGCCAGACAATCTAGCCACATAAATGAACTTCAGGTAAAAATGGTGGAGAGGGACAGAAGAAGACACCCGATGCCAACCTCTGGCCTGTATACATGCATGTATGCCCATGCAACACACATACACCACACCATACCACACACATAGCACACACATATACATATACTCACACCATACACAGACAACATGCATACACAGACACTTGCACACACACACACATATATACACACCACACACACACACACATATACCTGCACCACACACAAACACATACACTCACACATATACACATATATACACATCACACACAAATACCACACATGTACTCATAGCACACACATACATATCCACACCACATACACATATCATACATCTACACACACACACACACACACACACATATACATATATATATACATATATATATATATACATATGTATATATCACATAAATACACATTTATACCCACAGAATATCAAAAATGAAAAACAAAAAATCCAGCTGTTTCAATGACAGCTTCTTGTGTTTCTCTTATCCTTTGATAAGGTGCCTTTCTCTCCCACAGGATTCTTTGGTGGTTAGCACAAGGCTGGGGCCATGTGTTGGCACCAGATTGGCAACATGGTCACCCAGGCTTGGACTGGTCTCCTCCCTTCCTTCCTTCCTTCCCTTGTGGCCAGGGCCTGGGGTTCCCCCTTGCCTGCCATTAACTAGGAAGCCTAAGGAGCTGTGCTGAAAAGCTGATCCCTAAGTCTACTTCCCGACTCAGGCACCACCCTCAGTGTCTCTCAGGCCTCAGGGTGCTGTCTGTGCTGAAGAAGGGCTTGCAGGGCTCGTGGGTCCCCTCCTTCTTCCTCTCCTTGACTGTGAGAGAGCACAGGCTGGGAAAGATGGCTCCAGCTGTGACTTCATTCGTGGAGGTGGGTCTCAGGACCTAGGTCTAGAGTGAGGAGTGTGTGGCCCTGAGGCAGAGGCCACCAGGCACTGACATAGCAGTCCCAAGTGTACAGTGTGACAGCTGCATAAGGGGAGGTGGGATGAGAGGTGAGGGCCACCAAGGCCATGCTGGGGATGAACACAGCAGCGCTGTAGGTGGGCACTCTGCAACTGGGCCACACCGCTACTCCTAAGCCCCCAGACTTTTCAGTAGCTCTGACAGAGGGACCTGTTATCCTCACTTTACCCAGGATGAAGTGGGGGTCTGGACAGTTTCCATAATGCGCCTGAGGCTGAGAGTGAACCCTCTATGGCCCTGGACACAGAGCACTCGGGGGCTGATGGGTGGATGAGCCAGTGAGGAAGGGGCCCAGGAGGAGGAAGGCGCCCGTGCTTGAGGAACCTCTTGGTCACAGTGTTTACAGGGTCAGGGCACGGGGTGGATGGAATGGAACTGAGCTTGAAGGAAGGGCTGCTGTCTCACGGTTGGAGACCCACCATGCAAGAGGGTTCTGGGATGTTGTAGGTCAGCCTGGGCTATAAAACAGAACTCTACTTCAGTCCCCCTCTCCCCCTTACACACAGTTGGCAAAGTGCTTGCCCGGTTGGCAGGAGGGCCAGAATTTGATTCTCAGAATCCATTAAAAAAAAAAAAAAAAAAAAAAAGCCAGGTGTGGTGGCAGGTGTTTGTCACTTCAGGCTGGGGATCCCTGGAGCTCACCACCGGGGGAGCCTGGCCTGACAGCTGAGCATGAAGCACTGAGAGACTCCTTCTCACAGGATGTGGCCACTACCAGAGTATGGTGTCTCAAGTTGTCCTCTGGCCTCCAAACATGCATGAGCACACATACAAACATAAACACACACACATACAAATACACAACACACACATAATACCCCCTCTCAAACACCATATACATACCATATACATACCACACCACAGACACATACACCATACACATACACACATGTACCACACACAAACCACACACATACACACTCATACCACAGACACACCACACACAATACACCACACACACATCACACTCCATACACATATACACATACACTCCACACACATAAACCACACCACATACACCCTACACACAACACACATATCACACTCCACAAACACACATACAGCACACATACATAAAACACACACAGACCACACCACTTGCATACACACTCACACACACACCAACACACTCACACACACACCACACATTTATACCACAGACATACCACATCCCCCACACACACACCACACTCCATACATATACACACATACACTACACATACATATATCACACACATACACATACATCACACACACATATACATACCACATACTCATACCATAGACATACCATACACATACACACTCACACACACCACAAACACACCACACACCACAGACACCCAACACATACCACACACACACAGCACACACTACACAACACACACAACACAATCCACAAATATACACACATATACTCCACACACACATATAACACACACACACACACACACACACACACACACACACACACACTAAAGAATGTCAGGGGCGGGGCTGGGAAACCAGTTGGTGAAGTGTTCATTGCCTCCCAGCCCCCGCACTATATAAACTAGGCGTGGTGGCACTTTTTTGTCATCCCAGCCTTTAGGAGGTAGAGACAGAAGGATCAGGATTTCAAGCCTGTCTTCTGCAATGTAGTGAGTTCAGGGCCAGCCTGAGGTAAATGAAGCCCTGCCTCAAAGAATAAAAGGAAGGGGACGGAGGAGAAGGGAACCTAGCCCAGCACACACGGCTCAGTCGAAGGAGGCAGGCGTGGCCCTTTCCCAGGCTCCTCACAGACCCATGGGAAGGAGGCGCCATCCAGCTGCAGACATCAGCCTCAGCCTCCCTTGTCTACAGCAGGGGCTCCACCCTCTAGCCACACCCAGCCCCTCACTGGGGGTTCTAGGTAGACACAGTACTACCGAGTTATACCCCAGCCATCTTTTTACATTTTCTTCTGAAAAGTGGCTTTACTGGGTCTCCCATGCTGTCCCCCTGCCCCAGCCTCCGGAGCATTTGTGGAGCCAGGCCGCTGCCACCACACCAGGCTTGGCATCTGCTACTTCCGGTTACTTGTCCTGATTGCAGATTGGAGGCTCTCAGTGAGCAAACATTCAGAAAACAAGACATCACGGAGAAGCTAAATCCCTACAAAGAGCCACCTTGAGAGAGAAGCATGGGTAGTATTTTTGTGCATTCCTTGTGAAATGGTTCTTTAAAAGATTTATTTCTAGCTGGGTGGTGGTGGTGCATGCCTTTAATCCCAGCACTCCAGAGGCAGAGGTAGAGGCAGAGGCAGGTGGATCTCTCTGAGTTCAAGGCCAGCCTGGTCTACAGAGTGAGTTGCAGGACAGTCAGGGCTACACAGAGAAACCCTGTCTCAACAAACAAAAATAAAAAACAATGAAAAGGATTTATCATCAGATGCATGGTGTTTTGCTGACATGTATGTATGTATGTATATCACATCTGTCCAGTGCCCACAAAGGCCAAAGGAGGACGTCAGATCCTCCCAGAGCTAGAGTTCCATGTGGTTGTGAGCCGCTGTGTGGGTGTTCAGACCTGAATGTGGGTCTTCTGCAAGAACGACCTTTCAAAAAAAACAAAATATTTTATGCATATGTGTATTTTGCTTGCATGTGTGTATTTGTACCATGTGTGTGTGTTTGGTGCCCTCAGAGGTCAGAAACGGGCATTAAAGTGTGGATGCTGGCAACTGAACCCAGGCCCTCTGCAAGAGTGGCAAGTTCTCTTAACAGCTGGAGCACATCTCCAAACTCCCTCCCGGTGAAGCTTTAAAATATTGACACGAGGGAATCATTTGGAATTCCTCCTATTTTTGAAAGCTCGGTAAAATTGATTGATCAATTGATTAAAATGGAATCTCACTATGTAACCCACATTGGCCTTAAACTCCTGGCAATCCTCCTGCCTCAGCCTTCTGAGTCAGTCCTTTAGCTCCACACCTTACTAAGAGTTCGATGTCATATATGGGGCACTTCGAAGTGTCTCCCAATCTGCTTTGAGACACATTATAAACACCTATGCAGAATTCACAGAGAGGGTGTGGGGAACTTCCTTCCCTAGCCATAGCTATGCAGAGGGAGCACGGGGCAACTCACTCCAAGATGTGGGATGGTGGCTGTTAGGCCATCCTCCAATGGGAAGTCTTTGAACCTTCAGTTTCCTTCCAGTGGTCATGGTGGAAGGACTGCATAGAGCCCCTGGAGGCAGCTGCACTTTGCTAAGTTAAATGCACACATGGTCCTAAGGCTTTCCCTGGAAGGAGCCATCCATGGAGATCACTCTGCCGGGCCTGGGGAGAGCTTCTGCGGAGAGTGAATGCACACACAGGGACTAAGTTCAATGCCCAGCACTCACATAAAGAACTCGGTGTATGGCTCACAATAGTGATCCCGGCACAGAGAAATAGAGACAGGCACTGGCTAGGTAGCAGCATAGCTGATTCGGTGAGTTTTAGGCTTGTGAGAGTCCCTGTCTCAAAAAATGAGGTGGACAGCTCCCAGTGAATGACACAGAGGATGGGACCACAGGCATGTGCACGCGTGCGAGCACACACACACACACACACAACACCACCATCACCACCACCACCACTATGGCCACCAGCAGCAGCAGCAGCAGCAGCAGCAGCAGCAGCAGCAGCAGCAGCAGCAGCAGCAGGAAGGTAGAGACCACCATGAGTGTCTGAGGATGGTTGTGGGCAGGAGGGGTATGGGAGGGGGAAGGGCGCTGCAGTAAGGAGCCCAGCCAGGTGCAGCAGCTCCTGGAAAAGAATGGAGGATGGAGAGGGTGGCTATCTACCCTCTGCTTTCCACACCCCAACTTCTCCAGGACCTGGTGGCCTGTCACCAGACCAGAGTAACCCTGGGGCCATTTGGACAACTGGGGACCAGTGGCAACTGCAGATTTAAGAAAAATAAAATGTTCTAGGCTCCACCCTCAGCACCACAAACTAAGCAATCAATCTAAATAAAATCAAGTGGGAAGATTCCTCTCCCAGCCTACAGGGACCACTTACCGTCCCTGTCCTGTGTTAGAGACGCCTCCCCTGAGCCTACACACATAACCACGACGGTCACATGATAGAGAACCCTGTCAATTGTCCTGAGTGCCCAGTGCAGTCCTCTCTGCCCTCACCCCCTGCGTGGCATTCCCGGGTCAGGCCACTGTGGGAACACGTGGTGGGACTCTCTCAGCCATGCAGGTTCTCACAAGAGGGCACTGTGGGGACAGGGGCCCTGCTCAGCAGAGGGCAGAGCTCTGGGCAGGCTCTCAGATGTCTGCTGAGGACCTACAGCTCACTGCTTTCGCTCTGGGTGCTGAGAATGCAGAAGGATGGTGGCAGGGCAAGAGTCGTCATGGAGACAGTTGACAAGACAGTAATCGGGCAATGGTGTGTGTGTGTGTGTGTGTGTGTGTGTGTGTGTAGTCTGTAAGAATTGACTGAGTGTATATGTGTAGTCTCTGAGGGCGGTATGTTAAGTGAGTGAGTGAGTGTGTGTGTGTAGTCTCTGAGGATGGTATGTTGACTGTGTGCGTGCACATATGTAGTCTCTAAGGATGGTATGGTGTGTGTGTGTGTGTGTGTGTGTGTGTGTGTGTGTAGTCTCTAAGGATGGTATGGTGTGTGTGTGTGTGTGTAGTCTCTAAGGATGGTATGCTTTTGTGTGTGTGTTTGTGTGTGTGTGTGTAGTCTCTAAGGATGGTATGTTGAGTGTGTATGTGTACATACAGGGCACAAGTAGTGATCAAATGCTTCTCTGATCTTGAACTCCAACCCAGCAGGCCCACTTCTAATCACAAGGGTTGAGTCTGGAGCAATGGGAAGACATGACATGGATACCTCCACTGGCAACCGAGAAGTGAGCAGTCTTTCTTTAGTGCTAGCTATCGCTATCGTCGTGCTGGGACCACAAGCAAGGCACGTACTCTTGGATGGAGCCTTACAGCCCAGCCCCACAACCCTCTGCTGCAGCTTGTAGTAAGTGCACAGCACCCCAGAGCGCGAGCATCCAGCCATTTTAACTAGTCTCTTCTTGATGACATGAATACTACGTTTCTATGGAACCACATTAGAAGCCAGGCCTGTGATGCGATACATCTATGTAGTCTCAGCACTTTGGAGATGGAGTTCAAGGCCAGCTTGAGATGCACAGTGAGAATCTATTTCAAAAAACCTAAACCAAGCCAAATCTAATGGTACAGGCCTGGCATCTCAGATCCTCAAGTAGGCAAGAGGCAGGAGGATGACAAGCTTACAGTGTGCCTAGGTTATAGAGTGGGTACAACTGAGTGAAACCTAACTCAAAATAAAAAGTGACAGAGGGCTGGGGATGTGGCTCAGTGGTAGAGCAGCTGCCTAGGATCCCCCAGTGAGGGGCTGGGGGTGTGGCTCACTAGTAGAGCTCCTGCCTAGATAGAATTCCCTAGTGTTTGGGGGTGGGGGAGGCTGTGGCTCAGTGGTAGAGCACATGTTGGAGGCTCCGGATTCCCTCTCCAAATACTGCAAAAACAAACACCCAGCAGTGAGGGCTCTGAGAAAGACGACAACGTTCCTGGCTCTACCACCAGGTGCCAAAACCCAGCCTCAGGACAGCACTGAACACTGCGGTTCTCATTTCTGAAAAGAAAGCAGGTGGAGACCATGGCTCTATGGGAAAGTGCTTGGTGCACGAGCAGGAAGACCAGCGTTCCTTTGAGCTCCAGCACCAAGGGAAAAGCCAGGCATGGCGGTGCACATCTGTCACCCAGAGCTGGCAAGGAAGACAGGAGGATCCACGAGGTTTGCTGGCCAGCAAGCCTAGTGGTCTGTGCCCAGGGAGAGCCGGCTTCAAAAGAAAAGGTGGAGAGTAACTGTGGAAGACACCTGGCATCTGTCCACCTCTGCTTCCATATAGGACCCTGAGCACGTTCTGAGGACATGAGTCTGAGGACATAGCTATCTGAGCCTGTGGGACTCTGAGTAGCTTTTGTCTCTGTATGCTTGTCTAGGTGTATTTTCTAGTTTTCCTAAATTAATCTGTATTCATTCTATAATAAATAATTAAAAGATGCATTTACATAAGCCCAGAAAGGTATGAAAACAAATGTAAACAGGAGTTATTTATATCTGGGTGGTGGGCTGTGTTGATTTTTTTTTTTTAATATGGATAATTAAAACCATTCTTTTTTTTTTTTTTCTTTTGTTGTGTGTTGGGTTGTTGGTTGGATTTGAAACATGGTCTCTCTGTGCCTAGGCTGGCCTGGAACTCACTCTGTAGCCCAGGGTGGCCCTCACAGTTATCTCCTGGGATTATAAGTGCACGCTGCCATTCCACACTGGTGCTACATTTCCCGCTCTTCGGGCAGCTCCTGCTCTTTAGGCAGCTCCTGCCCACGGGAAGGCAGGCCCTTGATGGAGGCCAGGCCCAGTGGTCTCTCCGCTCTGGACCTCAGTTTTAGGGAGGTCAGAAGCCTACACAGTGGCATGCAGACCCCCTACGCGGTGACCGATCAGTGCTCTTATTTTACTGCTATTTTTTCATCCTTTGATGATCTCCATTTTGTGGCAGAGAGTCTGCCCCTAGTGAGGGGCATGGGCAGCCCAGCTGAGGCTGCAGCTGGAGAGATGAGGGGCAGACTTCAAATGGACTGGCAGAAATGGTGAGGTGGGCCTGGAGAAGTCATGGATATTGCCAGATGCAGTGGCGGCACTGGGTCTCACGGATCCTCTGGTTTGCCTATCCTTGCTTCCCAGACACTCAGAAAGAGCCTGTCCCTCCCCCCAACATCCCAGGCTTTGATTCTTCTCAGAGTCTGGCTCTCCAGAGAGCCATGTGGGGCCACCGAGCCCTCTGCTGGGGACTGGGGTCTGGAACCTTCTGTGAGGGTGCCCTCCTCTCTCCCACGTGTATGAAACAGGTACAAGGCCGTCTACACGAGGACTTGGAACTGACTCCATGTCTTTTAAACAGTGGCCTTCAGCCAATACGGTGGCTCACAACTGTAATCCCTGCACACAGGAGACCGGAGCAAGAGTGTCACTGCAAGCTGGGAGCAACCTGGACTACAGAGCAGGCTTTTAAGGGCAGCCTGAGCTGCCTACGGAAAGAGTTCCAAACCAGCCAGGGATACAAAGAGAGTCGCTGGTCCTGTCTCAGATAGGTAGATACATACATGGATACATGGATAGAAAAGCAAAACAAAACCCAAGAACCAACCAACAACAAAATCCTCAGGGGGTGAGCACCATGTCTGTGCTCCCAGACACTGGGGCTGCAGACAGCTGATCGCTGGCTGGGGCGCTGCTGAGCAATCTGCAGCGCTTTAGGACGGCCCCACCTCAGCCTCCCCGCTGTAGAAAGACCTGTTCCAAATGTCACAGCGCAGAGGTGGGAGGCGGCTCCCAGCAGCTCACTCTGCCACCAGCGCAGCCCCTAGCCCCACCAGGAAGGTTGCACACCAGCCAAAAGACAGCTAAAGTCGCCTGCAGCCTCCACTGACCGCTCTGCCAGTACCAACCCTAAACCCTGCACCCCTTGGCCCCCATCATTCACCCAGCCAGTTCTCCAGGACCGGAAGGAACCAGCCCCCACTTGCTAGAAGAAGGCATTGAGGCTCTCTGGAGATGCCATGTCAGGCCAACACAAGCGATGGTGAAGTGGAAGGGCCTCTCCTGGCTACCTCAAGGCACCCTGTACTGTGGTGTGGGGGTGTGACAGGCACCCCAGGAAACATACACAGCCTACAAGGAAATATATCGCAAAGGTGGGCGGGGCAAGGACGCGAAGCAGTCGCAGACACCAGGAACTCCAGGATGAGAGGGATGAGGAGGGAGGCAGAAGCTTGTACCCTTTGTGCCTTGACCCACGGGCCAACCAGCGACGGAGGCGGGCTCACCTGGATGCTGTTCTCTTGCAGGTTCAGGTAGCGGGTGTTGACAGGGATGCTGGCTGGCACCTCGGCCAGCTCCCTCCGCGTGCAGATCACCCGGCTGGCCTGGTTGCTGCAGGAGCAGGCGGCTGGGCAGGAGGTGGCTGGCGGGGAGCCTCCTCCAGCGGCTGAGGTCACGGCCACACCGCCCCCACCGGCCCTCAGGGGTGGGGAGAAGAGCCACAGGAGCAGGAGAGCCCCGTGGGGCCAGGACATCCTACCAGGCGGCAGCAAGGGGCACGGGGAGCCGCGGATGTGGGCCTGCGCCATCCTCAATGTTCATACTCCGAGGGCACGCTGGGGGGCTGTGGGAGAAGAGAGGGTGTTGGTCAGTAAGCAACAGGGACTCAGGCTGCCTGGGCTTCATCAGGCTCAGTTCCACTAGAAGTCCCGACTCCTGCTCAGAACCAAAGGTACAGGGACCTGGCCTTCCTGTGCCAGACCCCATCCTCCCTTGGGCCATTCTGCAGAAAGGATAAATGAGGCAAGAGAGAGGACATTTGTGCCCAAGGTCACTTGGTTAGTAAATGGTAAAGTCAGCCTGATTCAAACTTAGGTCCTGCCAGGCCTGGGGCCACAGGGCTGCCCTTTCAGTTGCTCAAGATGTCGAGGCAGGAACATTGAGAGCTGCAGGCTGGCCTGTGCTAGAGAAAGTACATCAGGAGCCAACCTGGGCAATGAAGTGAGACCTCCTTCAAAACTAAAAAGGCAACATGTGGCCGGGTGGTGGGGCACATTCCCAGGATGCTCAAGGCCTTTGTTTCCACCCCTAGAACTGTAAATAATAAATAAATAAATAAAAATTTAAATTGTGTCATTGCATTGAGTTCAGTTAGACAGGTAAGTATGTAGAGATAGAGGGACAGACAGACAGAGAGGCAAAGGCTCTGCCGGGTGAAAAGCAACACTGATCAACTCCCGTCACACACCAAGCGGGTTGCAGGTCCCCTGGGAGGCAGCGTCCCATCCCCCCATCCCTCCCTGCACGGGCACCAGCCATGAAGGCCCATCTCCGTATTCCCTCCTGCCCACCCTGGGGTCATCCCTCACTTCACTCAGGCCCTGTCCTGTCCTAGACTTGGAGGAGAGGTAATCGAGAGAGGACCGGAGGTAGCTGGGTTTCTGGCAGGAGGTGGGAGGCTGTTGGGGCATCCCCACCTTGTGGTGGCCCAGTTGGAGACTATAGCAGTGGCCCCTGTGCCTCAAGATTGCAGGTGCTCCGAGGGAACACAGCCTGTGGCGGGACCTGTGCCAGTGGCTGGCTGTCGCAGGACAGGGCTGAGGAACTGATGGAGTGGGGATGGGGCAGTAGGGACCCCCATGTCTGTGTCTGGGGCATAGGAAGTCAGAGCCATTATACGCCCCCCCCCAGCCTGTCCCCTGTTTTCCTGAGTCCCAGGGGGGAGGGACTCAGGCTAACCAAATGGCGCGCAGGAAGGACAGTGACTGCAGCCAGCACAGCAGGCGCCCTTCCTATGCATCAGCCGCTCCTGCCTGTGGAGGGCGGAAGCCGCTGGATTTTGTGCCATGTCAAGGCCCACTGGGTGGCAGAGGGGGTTTGGCCTCAGGACTTACCCTCTGGCTCCCAGTGGTCCCACCACATGGCACCCCTAAGTGCTCACACACATAGAGTCCCCTGAAATGGGGGGGCAGCAGGGGGAAAGGGGTCCCCATAAACATGATCACCCACCCACTCACACAAACAGCAGAGACAGACACACCCTCACACACGGCCTCTCTAATCCGTGGACACAGGGCTGCTTGCCCCCCATGCAGGTGCGCATGAGCGCTCTCTCTCTCTCTCTCTCTCTCTCTCTCTCTCTCTCTCTCTCTCTCCTGCAGCCTCCAAGATTTTAACCCAGATAGAAATATGTGTGCCGCCGCTGTGTATTGGAGCAAATGTGTGAAGGCAGGGCTGGAAATGAAGACAGAGTTGGAGACAGAGATAAAGAGAAACAGAGACAGAGACAGAGAGACAGACCAAGAGGAAATGACAGAGATGGTGAGAGGCACGGAAACAGAGACAAAGATAGAAAAGGGGGGGAAAAAAGACAACACAAAAACTGGCGCAGAGATAGACAGAGGCCAAGAGACAGAGACCGTGACAGAGAGGCAGAAGCAGAGAAATAGACAAAAAGAGAGACGGAGAGATGGACCCAGGAGCAGGGACTGACAGGGTCAGAGAAGCGGAGGCACGAGGAGTAAAGCAGAGACCGAGAGCGAGATAGACAGAGAGACAGAGCCCCCCTGCCTCGGGGCTGCCCACCAGACGCTGCCTTCATTGGCCTGCCTCGGCAGGGGCCCGGGGCCTTTGTTCCCACACATGTGGCCAGGGAGCTTTCTCCTCAGTCCACTCGGCTCCACGATCCCCACTTCCCGATACTCGCAACGACCAGCCAAGGGTCTGGTGCTGTGCTCACCGAGCCCACCATCCCCCAGGCCAGCGCCCGGGTCTCCTCCCCCACCAAGGCTGCCAGTGCACACCCCGTCGAGGCTTCTGCAGTAGCAGCTTCCCTCCCTCCCCTCCCGCCTCTCCTGCCACCACCATCTCCTTGTCCTTGTCTCCCCGCTCCCAGAGCACACACACTGAGGGACACTCACCCTGGCGGCTTGGCTTCCGATGGCCTTCTCTCTGTGCCCCAGGCCCCCCCTCCACATGCCTGCAGTTGCCCCGGGGCCCTGCCACCCCAGCTTCTTACTGCTTCCCGTTGAGCTGGTGCTGAGGGGGGGGGCGCAGGGGCTTCTTGGGTCTCCCTGCACCCCCCCCCGTCTGTCGCCCTCCCCACCCTCTAGGGGAGCCTGGCCTTCTTCTCTTGGCCACCACACGAGCAAGCCCTTGCCTCCTGTGGTGCTGTGCCTCCCCACTTTAGTCCCCCCAACACCAGCTTCCTTTCTCTTCACTCACAGACACAGCCTCTGCCCCTCTCCCCAGCTCCCCGACTCTGTCTTGCCTCCCGAGGACCACCAGACCCCTTGTCGGTCTGTCCTCCTCCTCCACCGTCCCTGTCACTCTGTCATTGCTGGGAGCCTGGCTCAGTCAGGTTCCCACTGTCCGTCTGTCTGTCTGCCTGTCTGTCCTGGGGCCTGCCTCGTCGCCTCTCTCCCAGCTCTGCCTCGCTCCCTTTCTCTGCGATTACAATTTCTAGTCACACGGCAGTGCAGAGCCCAGCTCGCTCCCTCCCCGCCCCCTCCCTCCTTCTTTCTCTCCTTCCAGCGGGGAGGGCACTCCCTCCCTCCTTCCCTCCACCCTCACTCAACTCCCCCCTCCCAGCTAGCTCGGCCAGGGGGTGGCCTCCCCCTCCCCCGCTAATCAAAGGCTCCGTTATCTAATTAACCCGTTGGTTCTGGGCAGTCAGGGAAGGTCGGGGGAAGCGGGGGAGGAAGGTTGTCGGCTGTGCTGCCAGGGGAGAGGGGTTTGGACTGTGCCAAGCTAGAGCCTCATGGCACACACACACACACACACACACACACACACACACACACACACACACAGCAGCCTCGGCTGCAGAACCAGGCTGAGCGGCATGGAGTCCATGCTGCTGGACCAAGACATCTCTCCTACATCCTCAGGGTCCATCCTGGCACTCCTGCATCTGTTCTAGGTCCCCCCACTACCTCATGCAGCCACTGATTCAACCCCATTCCAGTATCCCAGTCAACCTATGCCAGTCAACTTAGGCCCATGTCACCATCAACCTTTTAGCTGGGGCCAGCACTCATTCTTGCCACAAAGAAAGCTACCCCTGATGCCACCCCACCCCACCCCCCAGCCACAGACTAATACCCACCTCCTGGTGCCCTCTGCAGAACAGGCTGTGAAGCTACACTTTGCTTATTCACTTCATGTATCCCTTTATCTATCCATTCTTCCTTCCATCTGTCTGAACAGCCATTCATCTATCCATATACCCACACAGTCATCTATATATCCACCTATCATCCCACTCCTCCATCCAACATCTATCCATCCATCCATCTGTCCATCTATGTATCCACCCTCTACTCATCTATCCATCCTCTTATCTATATATCTATCCTTCCATTCACCTATTTCTTTCCTTGTCCATGCAACCCTTTATCCATGCATCCATCTCTTCTGCTACCCGTCCATCCATTCATCCATTCATAAATTCCCTTATCTACATATCTATTCATCCATCCCTATAGCCATATCCCCATTCTTTATCCATCCATCAGCCATCCATTTATTGATTTATCTGTTTATCCATTTATGTCTCTACCAATCCCTTTATGTATCCATCCATCCATCCACCCATCCATCCACCCATCCATCCACCCATCCATCCATCCATCCATCCACCCATCCATCCATCCACCCATCCATCCATCCATCCACCCCATCCATCCATCCACACCCATCCATCCACCCCATCCATCCATTCTTCTACCTCTTTATCTCTGCCCAACTGTCACCCCTCCCTTTTCTACTTACTCTACCTAAAACCTATTTATGAAGCCCCCACTATGTGCCAGGCACTGAAGCATATGCCAAGTGCTTACAAATGGGTATGAGGCTCAGCATACCATGGCCCACAAATGCAAGTTAGTGCTAGTTAGAGCTCTGGGAAGGGTCTGAGCTGGATTTCCGAATCTGCCTTCTTGCCATCTGGCCTCAGTTTCTGAGTTCTGGTGTCCTTCACTGTGAGGAGGGTAGTACAGGGAGACAGTGAGTGTGGCTGCCTGCCATAGTGGCTGGAGGTTGGGAGAATAAGTGCTCAGAACACAGGCTGCCCTGTCTCATCTCAACACCAGGACCACTCAGCTCATGCTCAGCTAGCTCCTGACCTGGCCATCACTTCTCTCCTGCCTGGACTCTGTTCCACACAGTGTGTCTGGTCCCTCAAGTGACCAGCCAGATCCCCTCCTTTGCTGCTCAGGGCCCTCCAGCAACTTCTGAATCACACAGATAAAGGTTAAAAACCTCACTCCTCAGTGGGCCTCTGCTCTGACCTCCCTCCTAGGAGGGTGGAGCACCAGCCTGGGGCTGAGGGGCGAGGCTTTGCAGTTGTTCTTAGCTCTGCCTGTATCCCTCTGACACTGCTCTCTCACTGAATGATGCCTGGTGAATTTTCTCTCTCCCTCTGGTTACTGGCTCCTAACCTCTCAGACCACATCTACTGGGATGCACTTTCCTCAAGAGTGGGGTCTCATCGGCTTTGGTCTCTGTCTGGTGTTGAAACCTGTGACAGAACCTGGTAGGCTCAGGGAATGCCAGGTGAGGGGAGGGATGGACACACTTATGGATGCCTGGCCTCACACCGTGGCTGTTAGGTTCCATCTCTGCTTCTTGTCACAGATGCACTGGCACCCAGTCCGGGCACACTCTAAGAGCTGGCCAAGTCTGGGACATCCCTTCGCCTGAGGTCTCCACCCTAGGAGGTCACCGCCTTTCACTGGACACCTGTGTCTCACGTCCTCCTCCTCCCTCCCTCTTTGCCACAGGACCATCTGACTGGCTAGATCCCAGTGCACTTCAAGGTGCCCCTCTAACTAACCTGTCACTAGGGGGGGTCTCATCTTTGCTTGGAACCAGAACCTGCTCATGGAGCTACACACTGGCCAAACTGGTGCAGAGAGTGGGCTAGCTGCTCTTTCTGAGTGTGCACCTGCACTAACTAGTTCCAGGCTCGGGTTGCATTGGAGCAGGCTCACAGCACACAGCTGTGACTACATTGCCAGCATGGATACCACACCCTTATGCAGTGGTTCCTGAGGAAAAGGCTGTTCTCTGAGCAGCAGCCCTCTAAGAACCGCTGGCACTCCCCATTTCACAGACAGGTTTAGACACTGGCTCAAGGTCCAATATAGAGTTAAGAAAGAGGATAGGCGTAGAGCCTCAGACATGTTTTCCCTGCTATGCAGAGGCTAAGTAGGAGGATGGCAAGTTCAAGGCCAGCCTGGGCAGCCAACTTAATGAGATTTTGTCTCTAAAGAAAAAGTGGGTTGGGGGTGTAGCTCAGCAGTAATGCATGCGTCTAAATCCCCAGTGAGAGGTTGGGGGTGTAGTAGAGTTCTTGCCTAATCTGCAAAAAAAGCCCAAGGTTCATTGCAAGTACCAATACATACATACATACACATCTATCTATCTATCTATCTGTCTATCTATCTATCTATCTATCTATCTATCTATCTATCTATCTATCTATTTTTGTTGTTGTTGTTGTTGTTTTTCGAGGCAGGGTTTCTCTGTATAGCCCTGGCAGTCCTGGAACTCACTCTGTAGACTAGGCTGGCCTTGAACTCAGAAACCCACCTGCCTCTGCCTCCCGAGTGCTGGGATTAAAGGCATGCGCCACCACGCCCAGCTTCTATCTATCTTTTTAAAAAAGATTTATTTATCTTATGTATATGAGTACACTGTAGCTGTCATCAGACACATCAGAAGAGGACATCGGTTCTCATTACAGATGGTTGTGAGCCACCATGTGGTTGCTGGAATTGAACTCAGGACCTCTGCAAGAGCAGTCAGTGCTCTTAACCACTGAGCCATCTCTCCAGTCCCTATCTATCTATCTATCTATCTATCTATCTATCTATCTATCTATCTATCTATCTATCTATCTGGGATGAGTGCTCCTTGGGTAAAATGCTTGCTTGAGTTCAGCCACCAGAAGCAATGTAGGCAAGCTAGACTTGGAGGTAGAAAGAAGGAAACAGAATCCCTGGGCTTGCCAGCTAGTCAGCCCAGCCAAATAGGTGAGCTCTGGGCCAGTGAGAGACCCTGCTGAAAAACAGGGTGGATGAGCTGGCTTAGTGGGTAAAGTGCCTGCAGCCAAGCCAGAGGCTCTGAGTTTGATGTGGGGAGAGAAGAGATCCTACAAGTTGTCCTCTGACCACATGCACACGCGCACACAAAACAATAAATAACTTTAAAAAAGAAAAACCAGAAACCAAAACAAAACTAAAATCGAAATCCACAGGACACACACACACACACACACACACACACACACACACACACACACACTCTCTCTCTCTCATAGCCTCCAGGAGTCATTCATGGGACTCCAGGGACCACAGTGATAAGTCCCACAGAGGTCATTGTGGGATAGCTGGCCAAGTAGCCAACCAGTAGTCAGCTACAGCCCTGTCCCTCTGTCCTAGCCCCAGGAGACCCAACACAGAACACTCCCCAGGTCCCTGGAAGGCTCAGCCAAGGCCCCACTCCCGGGTTCAGATACTGACACAGAGGAATCGGAGACACACTGACTGTGGCCAGGCAGGACTGCCTAGGGCCGAGGCCTTGGCCAGGCCTTGAATGTGCAGAGCCGGAGGAATGGAGAAGCCAGGCAGCTGAGCGGGCTGGAGTGGGCACAGTGAGGACAGAGGACAGAGACCCCCAGGGTCCAGGTGCTCAAGCAAGATGCTAAGCCCTCTGACACCGATGCTCACCCAGCTGGGCTCAGGGATAGATACATCTTGGGCACAGTGCCTGAGAGGATTCAGGCAGATGGCAGATCGGAAACTCGGGGACCCAGGGGAGGTGGGGTGAGGAGAAATGGGAGGCAGAAAGCATTCTTGTTGGTCACACTCCTGTGCCTGAGCAAGTTCATCAGGTGAGGACAAAAGAGGGAACTGCCTGCTGCACAGTAGGAAGTGAGAGGGGTGGCAGTCAGAGCTAAAGCAGGACTTCCACAACTCTGGGCAGAGGAGAGGCTCCACAGCTCCACAGCTCCACAGCTCCACAGCTGAGGACTTCCTTCTTCCTGGACAGCAGTAATAAGCAAGGCTGGGAGAGGCAGGCAGGTGGTGTAGGCGCCTGGTGGAAGGAAATAAGTGCAGAGGCGTCCCTCTGACTGTGCATGTCCCCAGGGCTTTCAGAATAAGAGTGAACACATAACCCCAATATTGGTGTCCTCTCACCTGCGAGCAGAGGAGCCTTGAGAAAAGGGCAGAGCAGCGTCCTGAGTGCCCAGGGCTACTCAGGTGTCCCCCAGCACAGCCAGTGTCTGTGGCACACAGTGGTGGCCTCTCAGGACATTCCTAGGGATGGGTTTGGCTTCTCTCCTTCTTGGTCTATGCATCTCCTCCCAAATCTGGTCTCTGTTCTGGTCACCAAACCTCTATGTCACCACTTCCCGGCCTCTCAGCTGTCTGTCTCCCACTAGAAGGTGACAGGGATCAGGTCCCCAAATGCAGGCTCACAGTCCCAACCTCTGCTCTCATGCTGGCAGCTGGGCATACACTACTGAGTAACAGCAGGCCGTAGGACACATGAGTGTGAGCCAAGGTGGGGTCACAAGTGTGCAGGAGGGGTCTCCTCTAGCAGCAGGCTATTGGGAGCAGTCAGGGACAGGGTAATTGAGCCATGGGAGCCAAAAACCCATCTCTTCTGCCTGGAGTGGAGAAGCCAGAGTAGAGTCTGGGGGTGGGGGTGGAGGCTGGGGGAGGGAGTAGAGGCTGGAGGGATGGTGTCTGGAGGGGTGGAGGCTTGGGGGGGTGGAGTCTGGGGGGATGGAGGCTGGGGGGTGGAGTCTGGAGGGGTGGAGGATGGGGAAAGTGGAGTCTAGGGGGATGGAGGTTGGGGGCTGGAGGCTGGGGGAGTGGAGTCTAGGGGGGTGGAGTCTGGGGGGTGGAGTCTGGGGATGGAAGATGGGGGAGTGGAGTCTAGGGGGGTGGAGGCTGGGGGTGGAGGACTGGGGAGTGGAGTCTAGGGGGATGGAGGCTGGAGGGTTGGAGGCTGGAAGGGTAGAGGCTTGGGGGATGGAGGCTGGGGGGTGGAGGCTGGGGGTGCAGAGGTTGTGGCAGGAGCAGAGGTGACAGGAAGCAGGAAGAATGAAAAGAAACAAACGGGCAAAACCATCAAACCCAGAGGCAGAGGAGGACCCTGCTCCTTTATTGCCCTGAAAGCCATGAAGGGAGAAGCACAGGGCAGGCATCTGGGTGAAGTCAGAGACAGGCCCTAAGTGCATAGCCCAGCCTTTGCTGCCCTGCCAGGCCGTGGGTACACACAGCCCAGCAGAGGGCAGGAGACTCTGAGATGGAGGATGAAGTTTGATGGTTCAAGCCTGTGACTTTGGCCCTTAGGGGGTGGAGGCAGGAGGACTGCTCTGAGTTCCAGGCCAATCTGGGTTGTACAGCAGGATCCTGTCTCGACCCCCTCTAAATAAGAAAGGAACACACAGGCTGGGAGTGTGGCTCCATTGGTAGAGAGCTCACCTGGTATTCACCCAGTGCTCTGTTCCATCCCTAGCACTGAATAAACCAGGCGTGCGACACATGACTCTTGTCCCAGCACTCGGGAAGTAGAGGCAGAAGGATCAGGAGGTCAAGGTCATCCTGGGCTGCACAGGGAGTGTAAAGCCATCCTGGGTTGCTGTCTCAAAAGAATAGCAATAAGGAAAAAAAAAAAAGTGATAGGCTCTTGTCCTGTGCTGCCATCAATCTGTCTTGGCTGGCATTCCCTGCTGCCCCCATGGAGCAATGGGCACGAACCAGCAGTGTTATGTAACAGAGAACTGGAGGTTAAGGGTGGGACACAGCGGCACAGCAGGGACCCACCAGCTACAGGACGGGGCAACTATGAAACTCTAACATAGCCCTGCCCAATAGAGTTCTGGAGAAATGTCCTGACTACATGATGGAACCCGGGGGCCACCAACCACCGCTGGCCACTGAGCCCTCCCCAGCTGGCAGCTGTGACTACAGGCTTCAACCTAAAACTCTTCTGCCTCAGCCTTCTGTGGGCCATTCACTTGACAAGGATTTAAATGTCAGTGGCCACAAGTGGTACTAGGAAATGTGGCTTGGCGTGGTCAACCCCAGCCCTGGCTGGAGCCGCCCCTGCTTCAGTTCCCATAGCATGGTAGGACATTATCTCCTACAGGGCTCTTGTGGGGGGGAGATCTAGTCCTACCAGAAACCAGTGTGGCAGAGCCACGACAGCCCATTTCACAGAATAGTATTCTGAGACCTGAGGTTAATGCGGTCCTAATGGACAACCAGGGCTTCCAGACCCCTATTCCTTGTGATAGCCAGGAAACACTTACACTGGAATCTGGCAATAGAGGGCATGGAAATGGTGTTTACTGAAGCTTGGGCAGGTGGTCCTGGACACCCTCTGGAGAAGGTTCTGTGTCTGTTTCTGGGAAACAAAGGGTGTTCGAGCAGCTGAGTGCCATGTCTCATACGTAGCACCTCGGCGTTTGGTAGACAGGCAGAAGGACTGCTGTGAGTTCGAGGCAAACTCGAGCTACGTTTGAAACCTTGTCTCAAAACCAAAGGCCAAAGTGAAGGCAGTGAAAATCCTAAAGTCATGGGAGACAACAGACTTGCCCAGACACGCACGAGCATCCATGCTGCCCCGGGGCTCCTCTGTGAGCAGGCTCAGAGGATGGGGGTTCTGTGTGGCAGCCAGAGGTTCTGTGCCTTCCTCTGTCCATGCTAGGAAGAGCGAACCCTCTGCCTCACCTTGTCCAGGGCAACAGAAGGCAGTGGCTTAGTGTCGGCTGTGTTTGAGCTTAACCTGCCAACCATGAACTTAACCATGCGGCCTTGGAAAGAGATTGCCAAAGCCTTACCTGTTCGTGGGGGAACATCCCACTTCTTCCATGAGCTCTGATAAAATCTTTCTGTAAGAAACTACCCTTCTCCATCTCCCAGACTGGGGGGGACTATGGGAGCCTGATGGAGCCCGCGCTTCCTCTCTAGCTCTTCAATGACCACCCCTACCCCAGTCTACAAAGATAACACAAAGGAAGACAGGCACAGTAAGGACCCCCAGTGACTGCTACATTTGAATGTACAACTCAAATCTATTTCTTTATTTAGATTTTTTTTTTTTTTTTTTTGAGAAAAGATGGCCCAGGCTGACCTCAAACTCATGACAACCTTCTTGTCTCAGACTCTTGGAAAAAGTGACAATTTATTCTTGCTGGAGCAGAAGTATAAGCTTTCTCCTGTTCCATGACTCAGCCTCTACCCCATAAAGAACTCCATCACTTCTGACTTGGTCAGAGATGTTCATATGAGAGTGGATCCCCTAGGGCCACAGTCCAGGTCTCCTTCCCACGAACAGACTCCCAATACACTTATTGTCAAAGCCAGAGTCCTCCTGGGGCTTCTGGGCATGAGCAAGCCTGAGAGACAGAGAGTCCCACGTTATGAAATGCTTTCTTGTTTTAAGTGCTGTGACGTGGGGCTGGTGAGGTGGCTTAGCAGGTGAGGGAGGGCATCTGTTACCAAACCTGAGGAACCGAGTTCCATCCTGAAACCCACGTGGGGGAAAGAGAGAAAAGGTACATACCAGCTGTCTTCCGACCTCCACGCGCGCGCACCCCCCCCCCCAGTAACCCAATACTCGTAATCATTTAAAACATTGTAAAGTCCTAAGGAGAGCTGGAGAGATGGGTTCAGCGGTTAAGAGTACTTGCCGCCCTTGTACTGGACCCTGTACAGTTTCCAGTACTCACAGGCGGCTCCCAAACGTCTATAAATCAGTTCCAGAGATCCAGTGCTCTTTTCTAGCTCCTCAGGCACCAGATATGCATGTGGTACCGTAACATATATGCTGGCAGAACAGACACACATAAATCTTAAAAAATATAAAGTACTAAGGATTGGATGGACCCAGGGCTTCTTGCCTATAGGCGAGCGTTTTACCACTAAGCCTTGCCCCAGCTTCTTTCACTGGTAAATTCTAGATGGGAATTCTACTGTTGAGTCATGACCCAACTGGGAGACTCTAGGCAAAACTCTACCTCTGAGCCACACCCCCAGCCCCTCCCTGGGAGACTCTAGTCAGCAGATCTACCTCTGAGCCACGCCCCTAGTGTCTTATTGGAGGATTCTAGACAGAGGCCCTCCCACTGAGCCACGCCCCCAGCTCCTCCCTGAAAGACCCTAGTCAGCAGATTTACCCCTGTGCCACACCCCTAGTGCCTTATGGGAGGATTCTAGACAGGGGGTGTACTACTGAGCCACATCCCAGCCCCTCACTGGAGGATTCTAGGCAGCAGATCTACCTCTGAACCATGCTACAGTCCCGTTTTGTTTTGTTTTGTTTTTTAAGATTTACTTTTACTGTTTTATGTATACGGATGGTTTGCTCACATGTGTGTCTGAGCTCGGCGCCCAAAGAGACAGTAAACCTCCATGCGGGGGCTGGGAATTGAACCTAGGTCCTTTGCAACCACAAGAAGTGCTCTTAATCACTGTCGTTGTTGTTTTGTTTTTTGAGACAGGGTTTCTCTGACATAGCCAGGCCGGCCTCTGCCTCCCCAGAAGCTGAGAGGACAAGTCTGTGTTGGGAGGACAGGCTGAGACGCTTGATGTTCTTTTAGATGTCCAAATGGCCACGCACCTTTAACATCCTAGTTACTTTCCCAACGCTAGGCCTCAGTTGTGCTGTGTACAGCAGAGGCTCCTGCTCTGCAAGGCAGTCTACAGAGTGGCTGGGGCCTTCTGTATACGATGCTTGACCTTGGGCAGGGCACTTCATACCTACGGGCCACAGTTTCTCCTGACAGTCTGGACGTGGTGGCAGTGCCTCCTTGCTAGGGTGACTTACTACAGGACAGGAAGGAATCCCCACGCAGTCTTGACTTAGGCTGGCTCGTAGGTTGGATCTCCCACGAATGCTGCTATGACTGCACTAGGCAAGACCAGGACAGCTCTCTTCTGTCCCGCCTCCCAGTGCCTCACCCTTCCCTAGAGCTTCCCTCTGTCCTCGGAGAGACTAGACAAGGGCTCTGGAACCAAGCTTACAATGCTGGGACCTGCCCCGGTCCGAGGCTCACCTCTTTCCCCATCAGCTCTTGCTCATCTTAACTTGCTCAAACCCCACAACTTCACAGTCAGCACCCTCTGGGATGGACTCCTGCCCGCCCTAATGCAGGGCCCTCCCCGGCCATCTCTAGGCCTTTGCAGGCCCTCCTCCCCCGAATACCACGACAACAGCCTACTGTGGGTTTCCAGGCAACAAGGGGCATCCTGCCACTGGAGTTACTCTCTTGCCACCCTCTGTCTGGCAAAACCATCTCAACCAGGGACTGAAGACAGAGGTTTCTTCCCAGAATGAAGCAGGGAAATCTTGCAACTTAGAGACAAGCTTATGCTCCCTGCAGGGGTCTAGGGAGAACATGGGTGATCTACTATCGGCTGGTCACCGTCACTCCACCAAGGGGCCAACATCTGCCCCCTGACCTGGAGTTGAAACCAAGTGATCATTTTTTAGTGTCCCCAAGGCTCCTGTCCTCCAATCCTACCCAAAGGCACAGTTGCCCTCTAAGCTCCTAGAACACACCACTGGCTGCGAGCAGACACAGACAATGAGACAGTTGGCTATGCAGATGGGGCCCTAGCGATGGTCAGTAGAGGAAGACAAGTCATGCATGACACAGTGGCTTCTTGCAGGGTTCCAGGTAGACTCCAACCTTGGGTATCTGTATGTGGGCTCTTCTTCAGTTAGGGGACTCTTTCTGCCATTGGCACAGGTGCTGTGGGAGGTGACTGCATTTTCCTGTTGTTTGCTCCCTGCCCCACCATGCCCCTTTCTTGCTCTGTGGACACCTGTTGTTGGGGGAGGGGCAGGTTCTCACTGTGTAGCCCTGCCTGGGTTGCCATAGACTAATGAACGCTGGGATCCTAGGTGCGCCATCCTCCTGGCCAAATACAGGGAACCACAGGCCTCAGGAACCAGTCAGGGATAGGGGAGACCCAGGAAAGGGAGTAGAAATGGGGTGTGGGTCTCCCAGTGCTGTCACTAGAGAAGACTGACAGGAATCCAGGGCAATCCCAGACTGAGGATGACCAGTCAGACCCTGGGAAAAGCAGATAGGTGGAGGCAAGGTGACACCTTGCCACAGAAGCCCTGGTAGAGAAGATGGGGTAGGCACTGGGGAGTGGATGCTGAGCTGGGGTCAGGGGGCCCTGGCAGGAAAGCCAAAGTCCAAGCCTGAGCCAGGCTATCTATGCAAGAGGCCAAGCAGAGCATCCTCTGCTGCAGAGAGCAGCTTCCACGTGGGCCCCCCCGACTCTGTGTGCCTGAGCTCTGCACAGCTGCCAGCTATCAGGGACCCTCGATGCCTAAGGTTTAGCTGTCCTCTGGGGTGACAGATCTTGGTGGTGCTCTTAGGGGTATGAGGGGCAGCCCTGGGAGCCCTCTAGCACACTCCCTTCAGCCATAGCCCACAGCAACAGTGTGGACAGCGGGGGGGGGGGATTACACACTTCTACAGTAAAGGCAGGGGCAGCTTCAGAGCCTCACTCTGTCTCTGAGGGGCGCATGTGCGCACTAGGGTTTCTGCCTTTGTCCTTCCCTCCAGGTCTCTGCAAGCACAGGATTGATTCTAAGTGTGGGGACTTCTTCCATGGTGTGTGTGTGTGTGTGTGTGTGTGTGTGTGTGTTACTTGCACACTCCATTTTCCTCTGGGTTGATTTGGAATCCTCTCTGCTTCTGGCTGGCAGAATATTCTCCAGCTCTAGCAGAGTGGTTTGTGGGTCTCGGGCTCCCCGAGTCTGTGGCTCTGGGTCTCTGTGTGGGCTCAGTGGGACTTTTCCCTCCGTGTGTGTGTGTGTGTGTGTGTGTGTGTTTCCGTGCCATAAACCCTTGTGTGTGTCTGTATGGAAAGCCATTTCTCTCTCTGGACTCCCTTTTTGAGTGTCTCCCAACAGCCTCCCGCAGAGCTTCTCTTTGGCTTTCCTCTTCTTCTGTGTGCATTTGAATAATCAGGAGGTGGAGGACCAGAAGGAATCAGAGAAGGCCCAGGGAAAAGGAAGCAGGTCGGAAGGGGAGGAGGAACCCGCAAAGTGCAGGCAGAAGATGCTCCAAAAGAGAGAGGTTGAGACTGTCCATGGTCCTGGGAGAGGAACAGGGAGGAGAGCTGCCTGGACCAAGAGGGAAGCTTACTCGGCTACTACCAGCTGCCACTGGAGCTGAGAGTTCCTGTCTGCGCGGCTGGACTCGCGATGTGAGGCGCATAGCAATGGGTGATGCGGAGGGAGGCGCGGCTGCAGCTCCCAGCTGGGGAAGGGGCGAGAGGCACCCCAGGCTCCCCCGCTGCCCAGCTGGGGTGCTCCCCGGGAGAATTCCTCAGCCAGGGGAAAGTCACCCGAGGCTGCAGGGTAAGGAAGGGCCAGAAGAGGTGGGAGTGCCCAGAGAGGAAATGGTTCTCAAGAACATCGGGGGACTCAGAATCTAGCGGAGAGACTGGCTGGTCTCCTGGCCCAAGAGGTGGAGTCTGAAGAAGCTGACAGTGGAGACCTGGGAGGGACCCTGGACAGAGCCTGAGCTTCTGGCACAGGCTTGACAGCTAGGAGAAAGGAGAACGGCAGAGGGTTCTGGGGAGGATCTGAGATTTTGGGGGTGGGTGGGATCCGAGTACTCTAGGTGAGAAGACAGGAAGACAGATATTTGGGGAAAGAAGGATCACAGACTGGGACCTCTAAAAGATCTGGGTTGAGGAGAAAGGGGTACCAGCTAGCAAGGTGAGGAGCTTAAGGCAAGGAGAAGAATGGGGCCTAGAAGAGCGCAGGCCCGAGCTAGGTCTAGGAAGCAGGACGGAGGGACGTCTCGGGGAGAGGGTCAGAGATGGCTCGGATTAGAAGTGCAGTAAGGAGGCCTTGGGAGAACAGGTGTGAGGGAGGCCGGCAGCGGCTGGGGAGGTCCGCTCGCGAAGAGCACCGAGTAAGCAGGGGTCCCAAGGAGACGTGCAAGGACCGCAGCCCTCGGGCCTGATGCGGGTCCAGAGAAAAGGGGTCCTGGGCGGAAGGAGGGGCGGGACCTGCGGCCAGAGGGAGGAGGATCGGTGCTGGGGAGTGGGATCTGAAGCTGCCTCCCTCTCCAGTCACCCCCTCTTGGCTTTCCCATGTTCACTTCCCAAACTCCCCGGTTCTCCCCGGTTGCCACGGCAACCGCTCCTGCCAGGCGCGGTCACCAAGGAAACCCCGTGCCCGCCTCTCCCCCTCCCCATCGCCCGCACGCCCCCCGGCGGCGGGGAGGAGGGCGTGGGGGAGCGGACTCCCGCCCCTGTCCGCAGCCGGCCCGCCAGCTGCGGTCGCCCCGCCGGGGGCGCCGGTCCAGGTCCCGGCCCGCATCCCGGTTCTGCGTCTCCATTCCGTCCGGCCCCATCCTGGTTCCGCGTCCCCATCTAGCCTGGCCCCAGCCCCATCCTGCCCCGTCCCCGCGCGCTCCGCGCTCCGACTCACCGCGGGCTCCGGGCTCCCGGCGAGGGGCGGCATGCCCCGCGGGGTCCGCTCGGGGCGCGGGGCCTGGGCCGGGGGCGTCCTCGGGGTCGCGGCTCCGCCCCCGCCCGGCCCGCCGCCCGCCCGCGCACCGCGCTCGCCGCCTGCCAGCCTGGCCGCCGCCCGCCTCCGCCGCGGCCCCGCCGCTCCCCCCACCCACCCCCCCAGGCCCCGGCCCGGCCCGGCCCCCGCTCGGACGGTGCGGCAGCCGCCGAGAGCAGCCGAGAGTCCCGCGGACGCGAGCGGAATACTGATGCTGGTGGGGAGCGTGAGGAGGAGGAGGAGGAGGAGGGAGGAGGAGGAGGAGGAGGAGGGAGGGCGCTGAGGGGAGAGTGGCCGGGGAAGCTGGGGAGGGAGGGCAGGAGAGGCGGCGAGGAAGGGGGAGGGGGCACGGGGAGGGAGAGGGGAAAGGGAGGTTGGAGGGAAGGGGAGCCAGAGCCAAGGGGGAAGGGAGCAAAGGAGGAAGGGAGGGAGAAGGAGAGGGAAGGAGGAGGGAGAAGGGAGAGAAAGGGGAGTGGAGGAGAGAAGGGGTTATAGAAGAGGAAGTGTAAGCGGCGTTGTGAGGGAGGGAGGAGGGGAACGGGGCTCGAACTTGGAGAACTCTGAGACCTCCATGGAATGGATGGGATGACGGTGACCTGATGGGCACTGCGGGGAAGGTGGGAAAGAGGGAGGGAGGAAAGCTGGCCAGCAGTGGAGGAGACACACGGCGGTTGGGGGCAGGGAGGCCGGGAAGGAATGGGATGGCAAGACGAGAAGGGAAGCCAAAGAAGTATAGGGAGAGGGCTGGCCCGAAGTAGGAAGGATGAGGGTTAATGCTGCTGCGGAGCCAGAAGGAAGAGGCAGGGCGGGGATGCCGGGAGGGAACTGAGGCAGGACCTGCCGGTGGGTGGTACAGAGAGACCTGGGGGAGGCAGGAGAGCTGGGGAGACATTGGGAGTTCAGGACAAGGGGGAGCGTTGCCTGGTGTTTCTGGAGTGCCAGTTACCCAGACTCCTCCCCAGTCACCATTCTAGGAAGGGCTTTGGAGGGAGTCTCGTGCTGGGAGTGGAGCCTGTCTTGGGCCTGGCAACCACAAAGGAGAATGATCAGGGGTGCTGGCTCTGAACCCCTGGCCCCGGACCTGTCAGTGACCAGACGCCTGTGCAGAGCAGAGGCGAGGCCCAGCCCCCTACACTCTCACCTTCCCAGGTGCAGGCAGAGGGTGCTGGGACACGTGGAGAGGTGTGAAGATGGTGCCAGCCTAGAGAAGAGGGGGTGGGGCAGGAAGCCTGGGGAGGTCACAAGGACACCGCCCCCCCTTCTCCACTTCTCTGTGGATGCTCTCACCTGCTCACTCCCCACCCCCAAAGTCTGGCCACTGAGGAAGGGGCTCAGGACGGTGGAACCCAGGAGGGCTGGGAGGAGGCGGTTTCATTACAACCAGACACACCAAGCTCCTCCAGTATTAAAGGCAGGTGGACGCTTTCCCTACAAAAGCCTTAGGATAGGGGGAAAAGGTGAAGAATAAGGATCACTTTTCTCTAGGGGCCTGGGTCCTTGTTCTTAGAACCCTTAGAGTCCAAGAGAACAGGAGGTTTGCCCTAGCGCAGAAACAGGCAGTGCAGCAGCCAGCCCCGGACCTGGAAGGGAAGGGGCCACGCAGACACTTGCCTGGACCTGCTTGGGAGTGACCTAGAGCTCACAGAGGGGTGAGGTCACGGTGGGTACCTTAGAAATAGTTGGGGTGGGCATTGAGGCACATACAGAACTGAATGCCACAGAGGACAACCAAAGAGAGGAGGGCCCAGTCAGGACAGGAGCCTACTAGGTGCCTGGCAGAGCCAGGATGAGAGACTTGGTGAAGATCAGGGTCCCTGGCAGCCCCACAGATCCTTGCCTGTTGGCTGGGGAACAGGGCTCTCCGCTTGAGGGTCAGCTGTCAGAAATGTGGAGGCTGAAGGTCTACAATCCCTGCACATCCAGCCAGTAGCTATCAGAGGGTCTGGGGCCCAAGGCCAGAGTTCCTAAGGAAGGGAAGGAGGGAGGGAGGGAGGGAGGAAGGACTAGGGAAGCTTTTGGTTCTCCTGGAATCTCAGGCTTGTGCTCTGGGTGAAGGAGGGTGACTATAAGTGCTAGAGGAGGAGTGGCAAGCCCCTGACCCTGGGAAGCTCGCCCTCCAGCGGGTAACTGAAGCACCTGTTCCAGAAGGTGCACCGCCATGAGGAGAGTAAGAGAGCAGGAGGGAGGAAGAGACTGGGGGAAGGGCCTGCTGAGGAGACCCACAGGCCTGGAAGAGAAGGCTTTGCATTCAGGCCTGGATACTGAGGATGGACTGGGAGCAGGCAGAAAGGGACCATCAGATAACAGCAATGGGGGGGCAGGGGTGAGGAGGGGGTCTGCCCGAAAGGCTGAAAGCAGTGGAGACACGGAGAGGCAGGAAGAACAAAGAGCAGCAACTGCGATGCCAACCTCCATGCCACCCAGTCCTACCTCAGCTCTGCCCTCATGGCCTAACCTTCAGCCAAGGCTCGTCCTGATTCATGGCAACCTCGAGACAAGGTCTCATGTAGCCCAGGCTAGACTCAAACTTCCAGAGTAGAGGAGGATGACCTGGAACGTCTGATCTTTCAGCCTCCACTTTCCAGACAGATGCTGTGTGACAGCCACGTGTCACCATGACTTGGGCTGAGCCTGGACCCTAGGGTTGCGAGCATTCTGTGCGTATGCTCTGCTAACTGAGTCACAGCCTCGTCTCTTCACCACTGTTCTTGACATGGCTTTGGACCCTGCAGGAACCTGTATTAGGTGGGCCTATGGCTTTTGGGTTTGAGAAGCGCCCCTCTCCCACAGGCTCACGCCTTGATCAGCAGTGGGTGTCACCATTTTGATGGCTTACAGAAGTGGGTCATTGGGTTGAACTTTGAAGGCCCAGTTCTCTGCTTCTCAGGCCCTGCCATGTGACTAGCTTCAGCCTCCTGCCTCAGTTCCAGGCATCCTCTCAGAAAATAAGGAAAACCCCAGTGCCAGGACCCCATGATGCATTGAAAACCCCCAACACCAAGCCTCTCCAGCACCCACTGAAATCCCCCAGCATCAGCCCCCAGAGTATCCTGACCCCCCACATTGAACCTCCTTCCCAGCACCCACTGAAATCCCCCAACATTAGCCCCCAGAGTATCCTGACCCCCCACATTAAACCTCCCTCCCAACACCCATTGAAATCTCCCAACATCAGCCCCCAGAGTATCCTGACCCCC
>NC_034590.1:17115891-17130205 GCF_900095145.1 Mus pahari | reverse complement strand
CCTCCCAACACCCATTGAAATCCCCCAACATCAGCCCCCAGAGTATACTGACCCCCCCACATTAAACCTCCTTCCCAACACCCACTGAAATCCCCAACATCAGCCCCCAGAGTATCCTGACCCCCCCACATTAGGCCTCCTTCTCAGGACACACTGAGAGCCCCCAACTCCAGCTTCCCCTAGGATACAGTGAAACTCCTCAGAAACCGTGAGTGAAAGGGCCCCCATGCATTGTCTGTATTTTTATTCCCAAACTATCAGAACAGCTGTATAGTAAGAGACCATGGTAGTGACCCTTCAAGCCACAGAGGCTGGTAGATATACACAATGTAAAAACAGCAGCTAGGGGACTTCCTGGGGACTCAGCACCTGTATTCACTCCCAGCATCCGTGGAAAAGCCATTGTGATAAAATAGAAAAGCACAGAGGTGTGCACCAGCCATCTCAGCACCGAGCAAGAGGAGAGCGGGAGAGCCAGAGCTGGGTCAGGGAGAGAGGGAGAGCCGGGTCAGCCAGGTCAGCCAGGTCGGCCAGGTTGGCCAGGTCAGGGTCAGCAAGAGACCCTAGCTCACGAGAAACTAGAGGGACTGCTGAGGCAGTTAAGTTCTAGTGCCCACATGGCAGTTCATAGCGGTCTCTAACTTCTGTCTCAAGGGATTTAATGCTCTCTCCTGGCCTCTGAGGACACCAGGCACACGTAGGATGCTATACATACATGAAGGCAAAGCATTCAAAAACACACAATTTAAAAAAAAAAAAAAAAGCAAAGAACAACTGAGAAACACATTTGACAATGACTTCTGGTTTCCACATGCACATATATGTGACTGCATACATACACGTGCGTTCTCACATATATACATATGCACATAGACACACCTGCACATATAGGAATACCCACACCTATACATGTATATACGCACGCTCATATATACACACATGCACATGCATACACATGCCTGCACAACATACCTGCACTGCATGTGCACACACACCTGTACACATGCCTGTACATATACATACTTGCCCATACATGTACACTACACAACTACACACAAACACATCTGTATATACAGGCATGTCTGTATACACACATTGACACAAACAAAAACAAAACCAGGGTGGGCAGCTTATAATCCCAGCACTCAGGAGGTTGAGGCAGGAGGATAGAGCTTGAGTCCAGCCTGAGCTATTTTTAAGTCCCTGTGTCAAAATGGTTCAAGGAGTAGGCTTGTCATCAAGCCTGGTGACCTGAGTTTGATCCGTGGAACCTCCGTGATGAAGGTGGGGGAGCTGACTCCTCGGGGCTGTCCCTGCCCTCAGCGTGTGGCTGTGCTGCACAGTAAGACAAACAACTGCTTCTAGGTGACTAGAAATACTGAAGCCTTTCAGCCTGTGGCCTGCGACCTTCATGGTGAGATCAGGAGGGGGCCGCAGCGTCTGCCTCACTTGCTGGGTTGGTGTTCCTTGGGGTCCTTGTCAGCTTCTGAACTGATAAAATTCTCAAGGTTGCCGTGTTGGGGGAAGCTCAACTGCTCACAGAACGACTCTAAGACATCAGCCCTCCCTTAGGAATTCAAGGACCAGAACTTTCCAGCCAGGCCTGTCCCTACTTCCTGACTTACAGGAAGCTTAAGACGGAATGACTGTGGTTCTGCTGTTTGAAGCCACCTCGTACTGCAGGGTGATCTGTTGTTACACAGCAGTAGGTGACAATAGCAACGAAGAACACAAAACCCTCTCACTTTATCTTGGCCAATGTGAAGCCATTTTTAGGGAGAGGAAAGTGTGGCTGGAATGTGCAGGCATACCACCTTTAACTTGACTTTCATATGCTATTTCCTACAAGCCTTAGGGGAATGACTGCTTCCATCTCTAGGGTAGGGAAATTATCAAGCAACCTAGAGAAAGCTACTGTACCAGAAAGCACAACTGTAAATAAGAAGTCATATCAAAAGGACACAGGAGTCCTCTGGAACGGGCTCCCACTCACAAACACAGGGACAATGTAAGAGTCAAAAAGAATGAAAAGTATGGTGGTTTTTTTTGTGAGTGCACGTGTATATGTGTTATGTACATATACGCATTATTATGGCTAACATCACTATGACAGTGTCTTTGTGGAAAGAGTGATGCATCATGGACAGTTGGCTTCTTCTGCTTGCCTTTGAGGCAGGGTCTCAAGTAGCCCAGGCTAGCCTCAGACACCCTAGGTAATTGAGGATAATCATAGACTCCTGATTGTCCTGACTTAGCCCATGAGAACTAGGGTGCCTTAGCCTTGACGTTTATAACACGATCCGCCTCTAGTTCTCTCTGTTTTTTGTTCTGCCAAGATGTGAAGAGCTACAGCCATGACAGCAAGCTGCCACACTCTGGGCAAGCACAGCCATAAAACGTGGCCACCTCCATGCCTTCCTTTCCCTGATGGACCTGCGAACCATGAGCCAAACAAGTCCTCCCACACTTAAGCCACTTCTTGTCAGGCTCGGGAAAAGGTTGGACACTGAAGGAACAGCCAGCAGAGCCAGAGGATGGGATGTTCTTGAGGACAACCAACATACCAGTCTGTCCAATAAGACTGTGCCTGGGGTCACAGGCCTGTCATCCCAGCTGCTTGAGAGGTTCAGTCAAGATTGTAAGTTCAAGGCCAGGCTGGTTTACAGAATGAGTTGAAGGACAACCTGAGCAACTTAGGAAGACCCTACCGCAAAATAAGTAAAAAGAAGTCTGGGGAGTTCCTGCCTAGAATCCCCCACTGAGGGGTTGGGGGCAGGGTTCTGTGATAGAGCTCCTGCCTAGAATCCCCCAGTGAGGGACTTGGGCTGTGGCTCAGTGGTAGAGCCCCTGCCTAGAATCCCCCAGTGAGGGGCTGGGGTGTGATTCAGTGATAATGCACTTGCCAGGAGTACTTTGCAGCCCTGGGTTCAATCTTTAGTTCCTTAAAAAAAAAAAAAAAAAAAAAAAAAGATGGAGAACCTGTTCTAGTCTGAGATTACAAACGTCATCCAGGTACAGTGTGTGACTCCTGCCATTCTAGTTTAGAGAACCTTTAAATTTTTAAAAGATTTATTTACTTTTAATTTATGCGTATGGTGTTTTATCTGCATGGATGTTTGTGCACCACGTGTGTGCAGTGCCCATGGAAACCAGAAGAAGGTGCCAGCTCCTTTGGAATTGGATGTGGATGCTGGGAATTGAACCCAGGTCTTCTATGAGAGTAGCCCGTGCTCTTAAGTGCTGAATGTCTCCAGCTTCCAAAGTATCAATTGAAAGCTAGGAGATGGTCTCTGGGCAACGCGGGTGGCATGAACTTGGGTTTCTTTAGAAACACTAATGATCGATCTGGTGCCACTGTTGTTAGACAGAACATGGGCTTCACACATTCCAGAGCTTCACATGGGAACACTCATATCTGATGAGGTCACAATGATGAATAAACTGGGAATCACGGTCTCCTGAGAAATGGCAGGTTTGAATGCTTGGTCTCAAGTTGGTGGTGCTGCTGTAGGAAGCTGTACAACCTTTAGGAGGTGGGGGTCTAGCTGAAGGGAGGGGATCACAAGGGGGTGGGACTTAAAGCTTTGCATCTTTGCCCCACTTCCTGCCCCATCTCTACTTTCTAATCCATCAAGATGTGCAGGGTCCAGGCTCCTGTGACCTCCACCATGGAACCACCTGCTGCTGTGTCTTCCCTCCATGACAGGCTGTGCCTCTTCAAATTATAAATCACAGTACAGCCTTTTTTTTTTTNCCTGCCTCTGCCTCCCAAGTGCTGAGATTAAAGGCGTGCGCCACCACGCCCGGCACAGTACAGCCTTCTTGGTGTGGTATTGATTGATTGATTGATTGATTGATTGTCAGGTGTTTGGTCAGAGATTAGAAAGTCCCTGATAGCAGGTTATGGTCACTTACCACAATTTTTCCAACGTTGTGTGGACCTGAGTGTTTCCCAGGAGCGTGTGTGGGAGCAGGGGATGAGCTGTGTGAACACTGCAGGCTGCTGTCACTCACAGTACGCCTGCCCCTCCTTCCAGCACAGCACTGTTCCTCTGCACAGCACTTAAGACCCGCCAGCTATCACCTGTCTTCGGAAAATGGTCATCTCCATGCTCCGTCCCCTACAGCTCCCTCTCTGCAGAGACCCTAATCTTGTTCATTCCCATGACACTTCTAAATTTCACTGCCTCTGCCCTTGTGTCCTGTTCTTTCCTCAAACACCATCTAGGGTTTGTCCTTACTGCTCTAGACCACCAGCACCGGCACCAGCACCAGCACCGCACCGGCACCGGCACTGGCACCGGCACCGGCACCCGCACATCCAGTGGCTGCTCTTGGCTCCTTTCCTTGCTTTTCTTCGATACCATGGGTACTTCTCTAAGTTCTCCATCACCAGCCCCCTCACCATGTGCTTAGTCTACCTCTCCTTCCCAGCCCCTCACCCTGGGCACGGAGCTCAGGGTCCACACTCTCTCTGAACTTCTCTCTCTCCCCCTAGGTGGTCCCACTCTGCAGTGACTTCACAGGTGCTTGGTGCCTCCCCAGTCCCACCTCTGTTCAAGCTCCTCCCTTATTTGGACACACAGATGCTTGACAACCCTTCCACATCTGGTGGGCCAAGCAGAGCTTGCGCATCCGTGCAACCAGCCGACACCTTGGCTCTACGTCAGCCATCCTCACACTGAAACACACCATCAGCCTAGCTGACTGAGAGAAGGGAGGAATTCTCTTTCCTCTTGCCCAGGTCCAGTCCATCCTCCATCCCCCACAGAATTGCAGACAATATGTATTTGTTTCCGACGGTCCCTTCCCACCATCACTTCTGCTACCTCGGAATCCTAAAGCCAGCTGCAGGTCTCCCTGCTGGGCTGATGATGGGCACTGTCACATCCTTCTAGGCCAGCCTCTGCACTTAGTGACAAGTAATTGCCATCATGCTATCTCTGAGGGGAGCCCACTGTGCTCAACACATCTAACCGTCGACGTCCCAACCCTGCCCCGGTCCTGATACTGCTCAACCCCATCACCCTTCACTCAGACTCTGGCTTCTCCTGCCACAGGCAGCTTACACACCCCAGCACCTCTGCTCCAGTTCCTCTTTGACCAGAGCCCTCTGTGGAATGGCTCTCACTCTCAGGCCTCAGTCCGACCACCCTCCCCCTCCTTCCTCTCCACCCCTGGCCATGCTCCCTCATTGACAATGGAGTTTCCTGTTCACTTCCTTGTCACTCACCAAAAACCCCTCCCCTAGGAGTAAAACCATGAACGAAGGCCTGTCCCATCTCATTGGCTGTTCCCTTCCCTGAGTCCAGGAAACATCGGGCCAACTGCATGTCCATTAAATTTGCTGCACATAATAATATACGTACTATGTAGTCCTATGTGCCCCTATAGACAATACCCTCTCGTTTGCAATGTTGTCTTGCAGGGGCTAGAGATGATGGCTTAGAAAAATGTCCTTGCAAGCACAAGTACCTAAGTTGGATTCCTAGCACTCAAGCTAACACTAGATAGATAGATAAATAGATAGATAGACAGACAGACAGACAGACAGATAGAGGCAGTCATGGTGGCCTGCACTAGCAATCCCAGCACTGGAGAGGTAGAGAAGAGTGTGCCCTGGGGCTCACTGACCTGTCAGTTTACTTAATTGGTGAGAATCCAGACCAGTAAGAGGCCCTATCTTAAGAAACAAGGTTGACAGTGACTGAGGAATGACAGCCAAGGGTGTCTCTGCCTTCCACACAGGTGCGCACCCACGAACACACACAGGTCATCTCCCAGCTCAACAAGATATTAACCACTTTCCTTGAATGTGCTGGGTGTGAGGAAAGCTTCTGTGTTCTCTTAGGCCCTGGTGACCCTGTGAGGTAGGTGTGAAGACCCCCAGTGAGGAAGCTCTGGGGTCCACGCGCACTCTGCAGGACCCCCAGGCGTGTGCTTTCTCTTCTCTGCAGTGCTGTTTGCGGACACCCATCGTATACTCTTCATTATAAGTACCACACGTGGGGGAGACCCTGTTCCCATAGATGACTGAGACATCGCGTTGGCTTCCTCCTGCAGGGAACAAGCCCGAGATGGCACCACCCCATGAGGTGACTTCGTGCAAGAACCCAACAACACTGGACACAGCCCATGAGGTGACTGCGTGCAAGCATCCATCATGGCAAAGAGGACTGCTCCTCCAGAGGCAGAGGTGGGAGGTAATCTTTCCTTTCCCTGCACTTCTGAGAATCCAGGATTACCATCCTTGTCTTATAACAGCAAATGTATGTATGGGGCCTCAACCAAAAGCCCATCTGGAAGATTCTGAAGGGGATGGAACTTGCAGTGTGGAGAGGGATTACAGGATGCAGGGGACCCAGGGCTCAGACTTGTGGTCAAGGACTGGATGTGCATGTCTAGAGCAGGACTCCAGGAGGGAGGCGCCAGGGTGAGTAGCTGCTTTGGGGAGAGAGACAAACAGAAGTGAGAGGCATGAAATGCCTGGAGCCTGGTGTAGAGGATCAGGTGTGGCCAGTGTAGAGGGCCTTGCTGAGACCCAGGCGCTGACAACCCAGAGGGGCCTCATGGGTAGCCACACCTTGGAATGAGGGGAGTACCCCAGGACTGCCATATTGATGAATAACCGCTGAGCCTGACGGTACCCACAGTGTCTTCTAGGAGCAGCCTTTAGAGCACTGCCAACCCTCTGAGAAGAAGGCAGTGTGAGGCAGGTTTCATACCGCCTCATGCAGGATACCACATGCATCCACAATGCCTGACGGTCAGATAATAGCAAACAGGAAAAGACATGGGCCTGCCGTGCAAACCAGCAGGCCTTCAGTGGAGACACACGCAGGATGACTGGATGTCGGGACTGAGAGACAAAAGCCAAGCTTCCATGGCTATGGTGAGTGTGAATAAGGGGCTACAGGGTGGGGCAGAAGTGGGTGCACATACAGAGGAAAGTCCGGATCTCACACACATGCTTTTGGACAATAGCAAAGAAAGAAGCCGTTTCAAAACGGTTTCACAGGGCAGCGGATCCCAACACCAGAACCTGACATCACGAGAAAGGAAATTATAAACTGAGATCCCTCATGGGCACAGATGGAAACAATCCTTAATAAAATACTGGAGATCAGAACGGTAATACGTGAAAAGGTTAAGACATTGTGAGTGAGGGATTAGGCCACAAGCAGTGTGTGTTTAACATTCAAAGAGCAATGGGTGCGAGTCAGCATGGAGCACCATGTAGGGGAAGCCCCCGCCGGCAACCTCTCAGACACAGAGAAAACCCACAACCGTTCTTATCCAAGGGGCGCACGCAGGAAGTCTGTAGCCATCTGCAAAGCCAGATTCTAGAACAAACATCTAGAGGAAAGGTCAATGGGACACTGTAAATTATATTCAATGGAATTAATTATACCAGATGAAGATGAAGAAATTAAGTGCCACTAAAATAGTACCGAACATAAAGAATGCATAGGAACAGCTTCCAGGGAGGGGCGCTGTACTCAGTGTGTGCCGAGTTGCCAAGGGAGTATGAAGAGACAGAATCGCAGGTCGGAAGGTTCGGTGTCACCACCTGTGGGCTTGGTGCAGCACCCACCAGAGCCCAGCTTGCTTCTTACAGAAGTCACCGGTTCGGCCCAACAGGTCTGTGCAAGCCCAGAGGACCTTAAGGAGCCAGGACATCCCGCAGAACAAAACCAGACAAGCTATTGGATTTCAAACTTACTGGAAAGCTCTGACAGCTTGGGGAACGAGGCTTTGTGTGAGGACAGATAATTCAGAGCGGAATAGAGGGCCTGTGTGTAGATCCGTATTTATAATCAGTGATTTGCTCCAAAACAGAGTCAAAGCAGGGTCAGCAGGATGGGTGAGCATTGCTGAATGAGGGGGTTGGCCCCCAGGCCTGATAACCTATTAGATTCCAGGACCCACAAACCGGAGGCAAGAACTGATGCCTATGGTTGTCCTCTGATCTCAAATGCACACACGCACAGGTACACACAACACACATACACATACATGTGCACACACACAAATAAATAAATGTAATTGAAAAAAAAAAGAGACAAAGTAGGGGCTGCAGAGACGGCTCAGCAGTTGAGAACACTTGCAGAGAACCCAGTCCAGTTCCCAGCACACACGCTGTGGCTCCAAGTCACAGGGTAGCCAGCATCCTCTTTTGGCCTCTGATGGCACTAGGCAGGCACATGGTAAACAGACATAAGTGCAGACAACACATTCATATACATAAAGTGAAATTTAAAAACAGATTTAAGGGCTGGTGAGATGGCTCAGTGGGTAAGAGCACCCGACTGCTCTTCCGAAGGTTCAGAGTTCAAATCCCAGCAACCACATGGTGGCTCATAGCCATCCGTAACAAGATCTGACTCCCTCTTCTGGAGTGTCTGAAGACAGCTACAGTGTACTTACATTAAATAAATAAATCTTTAAAAAAAAGAATAAACATGTTCTAAAAATAAATTTAAAAACTTAAATAGTCTAAATGATCCTTGGGAGAGCAGCCTAGGGCCGGAGACATGCATCCAGCTCATAGTTCACTTTACGCCCTGCGTGAGAGTTTGCTGAAGGGGTCAGGTGTGACACTCAAGCCATCAGACTCAGAAAATAAGCATGGAAATTCCACAATGGGAGCGAAAGGCCAGGGCTTGGAGGCAAAAACCACAGGTAAATAAAAATGCGAGACCCAGGCCTGAGGTCATGTCTTCAACCCAAACATGGGACCCTAAGCATGCAGACCATGAAACAAACCCTGCTTAGTGACAGCATGTAACTACCAAGAAACTACAAACAAGGTCCAGGAGACATTTTCTAAGGACTCATGACTCTAAGGAGACATTTTCCAGAGAAACTATAAATTGGCAACAGGCACAGGAATGCAGAGAAGGGGTGTGCTCAGTGCAGAGCCACTCCAATGGGAAGGGGCTAGCCTGTCCCAGGTGGGGGAGGGATGGGAGTGGGCCAGAGGGTGGGTGGGTGAGTCGGTGTGGGGCAGGGGTATGTCGAGGGTATGGTGAGGTTGGGGCAGAGATGAGGTTGGGCTGGGGTGGGGGCAAGGTTGGGGGAGAGGTAGGGGTGGGGTGGATGGAGTATGGTGGGCAGGGGTGTGGGAGTGTGGGGCAGGGGGTAGGGTTGGGACAGAGGTGGGGTTGGCATGGGGGGGGTAAGGTGGGGTAGGGTGGGGCAGGGGTGGGGCATAGAGAAAAGCATATTCGACACCCCAGGAACCATCAGTGCAGCTCTGTGTGTGATGTGACCCTGATACAGCAACAGCCTTCCACAAGAGGATGAGCAGCAAACTGTGGTGCATGGGTACAGGAAACCATAGACCATAATGGAGAGGACAAAAGGACAGGTTGTGGCCTGTGGAGAGGAATGGAGTCGCACTCTGAAGAGCTGCTATAACCAACGACTACAGACACATGCTCTCTCTGAAAACAAACAGAACACCTAAATAGACATTTCACAGAGAACACATGAGAAGATTGATAAACACACTGAAGGGTGTGTGTGCTGAAGGTTGAGGGCTAGAGAGCTCACCTCCTGTGCCTAAGCCCCCAGTTTGTTCCTGGCACCAAGAAAAAAAAATACATTAAAATGAAATTTTAAAAGGTTGTCTTAGGGTTTTTGTTTTGTTTTCTGGTTGGTATGATTTAATAACCTGACATACGCACGAGAAAAGGTTTCTTCAGCTCTCAATTCCAGGTTCCAGTCCATAATTTCAAAGAAGTCCAAGCAGGAACTTCAGCTTGAAGTCTCCACTCTTGTTCATACAATCGAAGATGCTCCTGTGCAGGGAATGGTGCCGCCCACAGTGGGTGTGCTTCCCATGTCAATTAACATACCCACAGGCATACACACCTCAACCTGATCTAACCAGTCCCATGTTGTGGCTCCTTTCTCAAATGGCTCTTGGTTGTGTCAAGATGACAGAAGTCACCATCACAAAGGTGTTCAGCATCACACATCCCAAGAAAACATAGACTGAACCACAACGAGACTCTCCAAGTCAGACAGACCAATGAAGAAGACAACAGCAGATACTGTTGTTGGATGTGAGAAGGGTGGGAGTGCTTACACACTGCTGTGGGAGTGTACGGGGGTGGTGGTGGAGGGCTCCTGGGAGAGCTAAACAAGGTCCACATCTACACTGGGACCTGGATCTTACTCCTGGATATTCCCAGGACAGACGAAAATACTTGTCTACACAGTCCACATGAGAACTTGGGCAAAGGACAATAGGAGTGTGCTTGTTAATGGTGGCACAGAGCTGGGAACAGCCCAGGGCTCCTCTAGAGCAGGCAGCCATGAGGCCTACTTAGCAGAGAACACTATTCAGCAACAAAGAGCAATCTCTGTATATACTGACGCATGGCAGACACCATCCGAAAGAAAGCATTTCAAATGTATACCAATGTAACTTTAATTTTTTTCAAAACCTATTTTAAATGATGGTTCTTAAATGCTTTAACCTCCCTTCTAGCCCACCACCCACTAGAGGTAGTAGAAAAGAGAGGATATGGGGGAAGTCACCCTGTTTAGAAATGGTTCTTTGGAACAAATCCCATCTGTGTTCTCAGGAAGTCATCAGGTCGGTTCACAGTTCAGTAGTAGCAGCTTGATCCACTCCCAAACACTTGGTGAATATACCAGCTGTCCAGCCGTCAGGACAGCAGCAGGAACGGCCAGGCAGGGGGGAGGGGCTCAGACCAGCAGGGCCTTCAGGAGCTGTGCCTGTCTTGGCTAGAAGACGTTTTGTGTGCTTGCTTTAGCAGAACATCCTCTCACCTGTGTCTGCTTCAGTGAAACGTGTCTTCATGTGTTTGTCCCAGCAAAACATCAGCCAACACAGCTGACTTTCCAAAAAACTTTTGAGTTTCCGCTTCACGGCAGAGACGAGATGGATGAGGAAACCTGGGGACTCCATTAGTTCCCAAATACCTGATAAAAGCATTTCAAGGACAGGTTTGCTTGGGCTCACAGTTCGGTGGCAGGAGCATGGAGTAGCTGCTCACATGCCCCCACAGTGGAGAGGCTGTGCCCAGCTGGCTTATTATTATTATCTAGTTCAGGACGTCAGCCCAAGGGATGCTGCTGCTGCTGATGATAGGGTGGAGTCTCATGGCCAGAGGCGTCTCCTAGGTGGTTCCAGCTCATCGCTAATTGGTGACAATGAACCAGTGTGTGCTGTGCTCACGAGCGGCAGCTGGAGCAGTGAGCGTGATGCCAGACAACCACCTGCCTCAGCACAACAGATCTCAGACAGCGCATAAAAGAATGATCACCGAAGAGGCCCAACTGAGTCTCAGGCTGCCCTTGGGCCAGGCTGGGTCTGGATAGGCATGGGAGGGCTTCTGCTTTCTCACCTGGCTACACACACACACACACACACACACACACACACACACGCACACACACACACACACACACACACTTCACTGAGGGCTGAGGAGACAGCTCAGTTGGTAAAGTGCTATGCAGGCCTTGGGAGCTGAGTTTAGATCCACAACACATACACAAAACAGCTGCGTGCAGGAGAGGTGGGACAGGAAGAGCTTGATGGACAGCCATTCTAGCCAATGGGTGGGTTCTGGGTGTAAAGAGGGCCCTTGACCCCAAAATTAAATATATAACTATGAGGCTACACATTGCCCTCCATTTGGGGATCCTAGCCATAGTGTAAGCAGGTGTGAGTGGGGGAAGCTTAACACTTGGAAAGGAGATCCACAGAGAGTGACATCACGTGACAGTGGAGGAGCGTTTAGGGAAGGACAAAGGAGTCGTGAAAGAGAACGCAAAGCTAACTTCCTTCTAGTAGTTGGTTTGGCGTTTTTTTTTTTTTTTTTTTTTTTTTTTTTGTTTTTTTTTTTTTTTTTTTTTTTTTTTTTTTTGGTTTGCCAGCAGATCTGTGGATGCGGTTTTCTGTGCATTAAAATAGCAAGGACAGTCTCTGCACCCCGAAAGAGCCAGCTTGTGTCCTTCCTCCAAGACTGCGCCTGTGGCACTTGGGCTTCCCCTTTAGCTCCACTGGCCGTTGGTGCAGCAAAGTGAGCCGTGACCAGTTCCTAGGCACATCTGTTGCATTAACACACTTAGAAAAGATGATGTGTTTCTGTTATATTTGATTTGGGGGTGGGGGTTTGTAATCTGAATTTTTCCCATTTTTTTGTTCTATTTAAAACAATATCAAATCCTGCTGTTACAGTTATTTTATATGTAAACTGTATTGCCATATATAAAAGAAATTACTTTAAAAATTCTCTCATAATACATCCTGATTCAGCCTCCAGTTAAAGTACTGCTTTTAATATATATATATATATATAAAGGTTTGCTTTTTCTGTTGTTGTTATGGGTGGGGATAAACACCTGTTTATCTGAGGTGATAGGATCAGGAATATGAGACCAGCCTGAGCTGCATGAGAGAGATCTGTCTCAAAAACAAAAAAAAAGGGGGGGTTTCCTTTTTGAGAGTGGCCTATAGAGATGACTAAGCCACTTAAAGCACTCATTATTGCTAAGGGCCTGGTTCGGTTCCCAGTGTCCACATCAGACAGCTTACAACTGCCAATAACTCCAGTCCCAGGGTGTCCAGCACCCTCTTCTGGCCTTCATGAGAATTGCACCCATGTGTGCTCTCATATTCATTTAAAAGAAGAGTGCGGAGCCTGTTGGTGCATGTCTTTAATCCCAGTACTTTTTCTCAGTTGCCTGTCACCTTGATGTTGAGACAGGGTCTCTCACTGAACCTGGGCTTAGCGGGCCACAAGGGATCGGCCTGTCTGTGCTCCCCAGTGCTAGGATAAAGATGCATACTGCCAGAGCCAACGTTCCAGGGGTGTTAGGGATCTGAATGTGGGTCCTCATGCTGGTGAGGTGAGCCGAGCATGTGGCCCACTGAACCGTGTTCCCCTTAGCCTTGAGCACCATTGTGTTATAAAGCATGTCTGCCTTTGCCCTGGGCCACCAAATGCACATACCTCCTTCAAATTTTCATTTTAACACCATGCAGTGTACTCTGCCACATGGCTAGCATGGTCCAGACAATTAATTTGTCCCCTTTAGTTGGTGGTGCCAGTCATTTTGCTTTTGGAAGACCATTCCAAACACTGTCATGTTGGCTGTCTTTATATACAGGCTTCTAACTTTCAAGAAGATGCCCAGGAATGGGATTTGGTGCATTTAAGGATGTGGACATGTTTCCTTTTTGTGAGATGGACTGCCATACTGCTTACTGAAAGGATGGTCTACACACGCACAACACACACACACGCACACACACACACACACACACACATCAGTGCTGGGATGATCATCTTCTGCACCACATCTAGCATGCGCATGTGTGCATGCATGTGTATGTGTGTGTGTGTGTGTGTCCTAGATGTTGGGATTACAGTCTCCTGCACTGCATCTGGTGTGTGTGTGTGTGTGTGTGTGTGTGTGTGTGCCTCTGTGTCTCTGTGTCTCCATCTTTGTAAAAGTGCTACTATGCCTGACTTGTCTCCTGGGTTCTAAGGGTTTGAGCTTATGTCTCACTCTTGCATGGTGAACCATCTCTTCCGTCCCTACTTTAGCTTTCACAGAGAATTTCTGCAGACAAAATTTTTCACAGAACAGAGCCAGGCAGATCATTGTAAGTTTGAGGCCAATCTGGTCTACAAAGAGATTTCCAGGCCACTCAGGGCTACATAGTGAGACCCTGTCTCAGAAACAATGAAATCAGATCTGGGAGTCTAAAACTGGTCCTCCCTGCCCTTCCAAGCCCAGCTCCTGGGCTTCTAGGGAGTGGCAAGTCACCAACCTCTGGCCAGGCATCTCTGGGACATGATGGATACACACACCTGCCTCTGCTCTTGCACAAGGTTTCTGCTCTTGTTATTCCCCACCCCTGTTATTCTTCCCCTCTCTGGCTGTGTTATAGCTGAGGAGTGTGTGCAGTGCCCAGGCCTAGAACTCATCCTCTGAGCCCTTCCTGGTTACCAGGGAGGAGGTGTTGCTTTGGTTCTCTGGTTGCTATGCGGGAAGAAGGCCATCTTCCTGTCTTCATAGCATCTGTACATACTCCAAGTGCCCAGATGTCCAGCAAAAGAAAATGGAAAAACAAGTACCTGAAGGGGGCTGCAACCCTGTAGGTGGAACAACAACAGGAACTAACCAGTACCCCCTGGGTTTGTGTTTCTAGCTGCATATGTAGCATAAGATGACCTAATCGGCCATCAGTGGGAATAGAGGCTCCTTGGTCTTCCAAACTCTATATGACCTAGCACAAGGCAAGGCCTGGGGAAGTAGTGGGAGT
>NC_034590.1:17111764-17115791 GCF_900095145.1 Mus pahari | reverse complement strand
AGGGGAACAGAGGTGGGGGGAGGGGTATGGGAAACTTTCGGGATAGCATTTGAAATGTAAATAAAGAAAATAATAATAATAATAAAAAAAGAAAATGGAAAAACAAAACCAAACACAAGGGATTTCTGGGAATACCACTGCCACTCTTACAAGACATGGAACAGAGGTCTTTAAATTCATCTGGATGTATTTCTAAGGCAAAATGTAGAGTTAAAAAATCCAAGTTGCAAAACAGTGTGTACAGTCTGGTTATATTCACATTAAACATTCATAAACTGGCCCAAACAATGGCATGTATTTACTCTATAACACTAGGCATTGGATAAATAGATATGGATGTGGATATGGATATATATTACATAATGCACAGGAGGACAATCCATTATTATTTGAACACATTATGCATATATATGTATATAGAGTGGACACAACCTCTGGCCTTCATGGTTCTCCCTCCCCACACATACATACAGCAACACACAATTTAGAGATAAATTGTTAGAAAAAAAGGCTTGCAGTCACTCTACATTTTGAAGAGTGAAGGGCTTTTTGAGGTAGGGTCTTTCACAGAACCCAGAGATCGGCTCCTCTCGATAGCTAACGTGTCCCAAGTATCCACTCTCTGTGTCTTCTGGGTCTGGGATTCCAGGCAGCCATCAAGCCTTCTTAGCTTTTGTAGATTCTGGGGATCCAAAGTTTGATGCTCACATTCACACAGCAATCACCTTTTCCACTACCTGCCCGGCTTTAAAGCCACAAGCAACCATCAACTGACTTCTGGTTCCCTTTGTGCCTGAGGGCACAGCCATTGCTACCTCAGCTGAATGTGAACGCTGCCTTGGGTGGGTACCGGGCGCTGGACTTTATCTCTAAGATGTGATTGAAAATAAAAGTCCAATGGTCAAGTATTTGTATAATGCCTACAGGGTAAACCTACTCTGATTTGTTCTTAGTTACAGCGCTACATCCTGTGAGACCTTCAGCGCTCTCAGGTAAGGGGACCTTGCCTGGCATTTTTAGTTACTGGGCGGCAACACCTGTCTGAATCACCTAGCCAGCCATTATCAGCAACTTCAATTCCCCCCTCCTCTCTGCTTTGCTTGATTTTTCTTAACCCACCCTAGTTGACATTCTCTGCTCATCTGTCCCCAGCAAGGTTGAAAGTGTCACAGCCACGCCTGTTTTACCTCCTGATCTCTCCAAAGTTCCCATAATGTCTGACATATGTCATTGTACATAGTTTGTTAAACAATGTTTGTTGAATAAATCAACAAGAAAACATCCCTCCCCCCCCCCCCATGCTCCTGCACATCGCTGTGTGGGCCGGAGGAAAAGACCAGGGGATCAGAAATACTGTCACAAATCTAGAAGCTGGGTGGAGAGCTTTCACATCACAACTGCAAATTAAGGTGACAACTTACCCAAGTGACTCAGAGAGGAGTCTCAGGTTCCCCCGATTCTTGGTTCATCTAAGGGTCTGCCATCAGGCTGAGAGGGGTCTTGTTCGGAACCCCCCCCCACACACACACACTTTGTTCTCCCAGGGTCTCTGCTCACTGCTCCACTGTCTTTGCTTTTGTCTGTCACCCTCACCTCATTTCTTCTCTGTCCTCCGCTCTGTGACTCATCTCTTTGTGTCCATCTTTCCTGGTGTACCTGGGTCATCTTCTTTCCAATGATGTCCGCCCACCTCTTAGACCAGGTGCTACCTGCTGCTGACTCTGCCCACACTCTTGCTCTCTTCTCTCCTCCTTCCTCTCCCCTTTTTCTCAACCCCCCTCTGTCTGTCTGTCTGTCTCTGTCTGTCTGTCTCTGACTCTCTCTGTCTGTCTGTCTGTCTCTGTCTCTGTCTCTGTCTCTCTCTCTCCAAGCTTGCTGCCCTCTCCCATGTCTTGCCCCATTCCTCAGCTATTGTCTTGGACCTCCCTGTCTTTTCCCTGCTCACTCTCTTTGCCTGTCACTGTGGCCTCCATTTTTATCAAGGCCACCTTCTCTATTCTTGTCCTCCACACCGTTATCACCTCTGGCCTGTCTCCCCTGTCTCTGTGACTGCCACCGTCTCCTCTATATCTGCTCCTTTATCTCCTTCCCCTTTATCATTGTCTCCCTGGTCTTAGTCCGTTCTGTCAGTCTCTCTCGGTGACACTGTGCTGTTTATGGTACGCGTCCTCTCTCGGACACTATTCCTAGAGCTCTTTGTCTCTGTCTTGGCCTGGGAACCTTTGTCTCAGCTGTCCCAGGTCTGGTGCCAGCAGATGCACTATGTTCTTTTCTCTGTTCCTCTCAATACCACGTCTGACTCCGTCTGACTAGGACCCATCCTTCTATCTCTGTCCCTTCCATCTTCCTAACAACCCCCTCTGACCTTTCTCAGCACAACCACCATCTCCTGGCCTCTGGTGTTTCCCGGATGCTATCACTGTCTCCCTGTCACCTCCTGCTTCTCCTTGGCTGTGGTTTAGGCCTTGGGTTCCTGTGAGCTGAGCACGTGGGAGGTCTGTGACCCTTTCTCAGCCTGTGTCTTATGGTCGCTCTGTACTTCTGTCCCTCAATGGGACTTTTAAAAAGCCATCTGCTTTCCTAAGCCTTTTCTTAGAGTGCCACCAATCAGTCGGGCAGTTGGTCTGGCTGCCCCTATGTGGCCTCTCATGTCACTCCTCCGTCTCACACACTTTCCCGCCTTTTGTCTCCAACAAGCGCATGAGAACATGGGCGCATGCGCAACATCCTGTGTTTTCTGATGGGAGAGGGGAAACTCGCGTGTTTCTGCAAGCTGGCTTGGCAACTACAGACGTCACAAAATGAGCCCCTCTTATTGGCTGCATTTCAGTAGGAGGTGGCCATGCGTTGCCAAGCGCCTAGCACAAGCACAGAACCCCAGAAACTCGCGTTGTCATGGCAACTCTGCTTTCAGCGACTCCTTTGCTATTTCCGCTAATCTGATTGGGCAACTCTTGCCTTCATGCCTGTTTCTGATTGGATGTCAAAGAATTTGGCTGCTTCCTTTCAGTACTTTTCCTCTCTCCTCTAGGGAGCAGGGCAGTGTGACTTAGAGTCTCCAAGGGAGTGTGAGGAGCGTCGGCCATGACACCGGAATTCGGCCCGAGTCAGCTGACTGGGCTGGCTTTCTTACACGCAAGTTCTCGCGCCTCCGGTTAGAGGACACCAAAGAACTCCTGTCTCTAAAACCTTGGTGACTGATGGCACCATCAGAGACCCGCTGGCCGTTGGCGCCCTCTCTTCTGGCTGACACCCAGAGGCTTTAACCGGAAAGGAGAAACCCGTGTGTCCAGGAAGTCAGGAACCTGTTCTTAAATCCTTAAACATGCAAAAGATGGCATTATCGTTATCTTTTCTAACCATGTGACCAAATGTGCCCACTCAGAGTAGACACCTCAGCTAGGTCTAGACACCTGTCTTTGTTTTGCCTAACAGTTGTTATCTATGATTTCCTTTTCTATTAATAGATTTTTTAAAAATTTTACCAATTGTAAGCTTTTAGAAAAAAAAATCCAGTCAAAGTACAGAGAGTTTCATTCGCCTCTCAACACCTCCCCCCCAACTTCCGCTATTATTAATATCCTCACAGCAATATGAGACATTTGTTTCAACTGGTGAGACCACATTAACATAGTGTTGTGTTGGGTGATTTCAGCCAACTTGACAGGATCTAGAATCCTCAAGGAAATAAGACTCTAGCCGCGCTCGCTCGCGATCGGGAGGGGTTATGTAGGTTAGGTGAGCCCCGGCCTCGCCCTGGAGGGCTATCCAGATCAGGTGCTCTGAGTTAAGAAGACCCGCCCTGACTATGGGGGGTGCTAGCCCGGAGCTGGGGTCCTGGTCTGAATGGAAAGCAGGAAGGGAGCTGAACAGCAGTCATTCGAGTCTCTCTCCTTCCTGACTGGGGATGCAAAAACCAAAACATGTTCCAAGCTGCCACCACCAAGGCTTCCCTGCCAGGGTTTGCTGTGTTCCCAAACTGTGACAATGAACCCTCCCTCCCTCCCTCTCTTCCTCCCTCCCTCCC
>NC_034590.1:17104766-17111721 GCF_900095145.1 Mus pahari | reverse complement strand
CTCCCTCCCTCCCTCTCTTCCTCCCTCCCCCTTCCTTCCTTCCTTCCTTCCTTCCTTCCTTCCTTCCTTCCTTCCTTCCTTCCTTCCTCTGCTTTGGTTCCCAGTTTTGTCGCATCAGGGAAGCGTAGCTAATACATTTTTTGTTGCTGTTGCCTCTCCGCTTGGTCATCATGACTACAGCTGTTACAAACACTCTAACTTGTTTTTAACTCTTCTGGGTTAATGCCAAGAAGCAGGACTGAGGCTCCAGACGCTATGAGTGCACTTAGTTCTTGTGAGAAAAAGGTCAAAGTATCTTCAAAAACAGCGTGGTGACTTGGCGTTCCCACCCACATCAAAGGAGCAAGCGTGCTACTTTGTATCCTCAAAAGCATTTGGTGACACTGTTGTCTTAGATTTGGGACTGGGATGGTTGGAATGAGAATGGCCAAGTATTTGATGACACTGATGTATTAGATTTGGGACTGGGATGGTTTGAATGGGAATGTCCCCATAGGCCCATTTATTTGCAAGCTTGGGCCCCAGTTGATAAACTATTTGGGAAAGGGTAGGAGGTGTGGCCTTGTTGGAGGAGGTGCGTCACTGGGTTTGGCCTTTGAGGCCTTCCCCCACCCCAGCCTGTTGTCTATGGATATAAAGCTCTTGGCTAATGCTCCAGTGAAATGTCTATCTGCCACCATGATGATAATGAACTAGCCCTCAAAAATGCTTGCCCCCCAGTTAAATGCTTTCCTTTATAATAGTTGCCTTGGGCATGACATTTATTGTTTTAATTTGCAATTTGCTGATGACATACAATATTGGATGTATTTCTATGCACTTAATATGTTTAACAGTGTGTGTGTATGTGTTTTCATGCCACAGCACATATGTGGATGACCGAGCTTGACATTGTGTGTCTTCATCAATTGCCCTCTACCCTGCTTTGTTTTGTTTTTAGACAGGGTCTCTCTCTACATAGCCCTGGCTGGCCTCGAACTCACGGATATGTATCTGCCTCTGCCACAAGAGTGCTGGAATTAAAGATACCTACCACCACAGCTGGCTTTCCACCTTGGTTTTTTGTTTTTGTTTTGTTTGTTTGTCTGTTTTTGTTTGTTTGTTTTAGACAGGGTTTCTTACTGAATCTGGAGCCTGACATTTCAGCTACACTGGCTAGAGAGAGAGCTTGTGGGATCTCCTTGCATCTCCCTCCCCAGCCCTGTGATATTGCAGTGCACTCGACTGCACTCGGGCCGCATCTGTGAGGTTGCAGCATCTGTGAGGTTGCAGGGCACTCGGCTGCACTCAGGCTCCATCTGAGCTCTGGTTCTTAGGCTTGGGCAGCGAGGGCTTTGTGCACTGAGCTGTTTCCCCACCACAAGGATGGATGTGTGATCTTGATTGTCAACATGATTGGACCCAGACACACCTAGGAGATTCACAAAACACACCTTTGGGTGACTGGGAGGATCCACCCACGGTGTGAGTGGCCCTGTCGCTGTGAGCTGTGGGTCTGGATGCAGCGTCACACACATCATAGGTACATAGGCATTCATCCACTCTGCGCTTCTGGCTTCTGGATATGAGCCACTTTGCCCTACCAAGATTGACTGGAACCTTTGTAACCATGAACCCACACAAACCTCCCTTCCCTTGTTTGATTATGAATTTTGTCACTGGCAGCAAAACTCTCTGTGTATCATCTTTAGTAAAGGCTGAGACCTTCTCTTCCTTTGTAAATTGAGTTAAGTTTTTACTGTTGTGTTGTCTTTCGTGCCCTGTCTCAGTTGGCCCAGGCTGACTTTGGAGAGTCTGTGAAGCTGAGGTTGCCCTCCCGTTCCTCTGTCTGTATCGCCTGACTGCTAGGGCATCAGGTGTGGGATGCTGGGCTGGCTGGGTTGTCTGTGGTCTTTCTTGCTGCGGAGGTTTCAGTTTTGTGAGTGTTTGGGGAAGCAAGCCTTTACCTGCTGTGTTTTACAAAGAATTCTTTTTTTTCACGATCTGCAATTCTTCAATTTTCTTTTTTAAAAACCACACATATGTATGTGTCCACGGTTTGGTGTGCACGTAACGTGTGGAGGTCAGAGGACAAGTTGTGAAAGTTGGTTCTCTCTTTCCACTATGTGGGTCCCTGGGATCAAACTTAGGTTGTAGAGCTAGGCAGCAAGTGCCTTTACTGAGCCCTCTTTTAATTCTCTTAATTCCTGATTTCCTTCCTTCCTTCCTTCCTTCCTTCCTTCCTTCCTTCCTTCCTTCCTTCCTTCCTTCCTTCCTTCCTTCCTTCCTCCCTCTTTCTTTCTTCCCTCCTTTCTTTCTTTCTTTCTTTCTTTCTTTCTTTCTTTCTTTCTTTCTTTCTTTCTTCCTTTCACTTATACGAGTACACTGTTGCTGTCTTCAGACACACCAGAAGATGGCATCAGATCCCATTACAGATGATTGGGAGCCACCATGTGGTTTCTGGGAATTGAACTCAGGACCTTTGGAAGAGCAGCTTTCCATTCATTCTCTCCAGCTCCCATTAATTCCTGATGTTCACACCGTCCCTCGCCATCCAAAATCCACATGCTTTGCGTATTCCCTACCAGGCACTCATGTGTCAGGCCTATCCGGTCAGAGTTTTTAATCACCCTGGGCTTCAGTACTCAGTCTGGAAATGGACGTGTGGCCCAAGTGAGAGTGAATTGTGGGACTTTGATCTCAACATTCAGGGCAGAGGCGTCTTCTGTTAGATTGCTACAGCGATAGACTCAAAGCCTGGATTTGAAAGCCAGAGAGAGCTTTTCTTGAATTATTTTTGTGTTTGTGTATGTATGCGAGCACGTGCACGAATGTGCACAAGTACATGCGTATGAATGCAGTGCTAACAGAGGCCAGAAGAGGGCATCAGATCCCTTGGAGCTGGTGTTAGAGGTTGTGAGTCGCCTCACTTAGAGCAGCAAGCACTTTTAAACAGTGAGCCATTTCTTTAGTCCCCAGTTTGTTTGTTTTCAGACAACTTTAATAAGGCTTGGTTTATATATATATATAATAAAATGTGCAGGCTGTTTTGTTTTGAGTCAGGGTCTCATGTAGCCCAGGCTGGCCTTAAATTCCTGCTCTTCTTGTCTCAGCCTCTCCCGGAGTGCTAGGACGCAGTGTGCACCACCGTGTCAGACTCTGGTTTTACAGAGACCCTTGTGCACGTGGCCTCACGGCAACATTATTCACAGAAGCCAGAAGGTGGGAGGAGATGCCTCTGTCAGCGGATGACTGAGTGTCCCTGAGGATGTGACGCAATACGGAGGGCCTGGCTAACGCACACACAGCTTGCAGCTGGCCCAGGTATGATAGCTCATGGCTATGATCTTAGTTTAGCACTTGGGAGGCTGAAGCAGGAGAATTGCCGTGAGTTCAAAGTCAGCCTGGGAGAGAGAGGAGGGGAAAGGGAGAGGAGGGGAGGGGAGATGAGAGGAAAGTATAGGGGAGGGGAAGGGAAAGGAAGAAAGAAGAGGGGGAGGGGAAGAGAGGAGAGTTAGGGATCTCCGAATAAGATCATCTTGGTTTTAGACTGGTCCTCACATCCAACAGCAGATGTTCTTGTAACAGACAAGCAGAGATACTGGGGATGGAGCTCAACAGGAGGATTTGCCCAGCATGTAAGAAGCCCTGGGTTCCATTCCAACTTCTCAAAAACCAGGGATGGTGGTGCACACTTGCCACCCCAGCATTTAGAAGGTGGAAGCTAGAGGATTCGGAGTTCAAGGTCATTCTCAGCTTCATGATGTGTTCAAGCCAGCCTGAGCTACATGAAATGTTGTCTCAAACAAAATGAACTGAGATGTGAGACAAGGGACAGTCCTGTGAGGTCCACAGCTAACTGGAGTGATGTATGTTAGCGATGCAAGGCCAGGCTTGCCCACCTCCATCAGTTGCCAAGGGATGAACACGGATGGGATTCTCTCCATCAGCCACCGAACACATCTTGACTCTTAATTGCCTGTGTGCTCAGCCCACCAGTTTGAAGTCCTATCCATCAAACCAAAAGAGTAGCAGCTTTGTGGGTTTCTATTTTGCACAGTGGAAGACTTTGTGGAAATGCTATCTATGAGGAGCTGTGGATGTGTTCTGAGGAGCTAATGGTGAGACGTGTCAGACATCTGGAGGCCCAGCCCTCCCCTCTGCTGTGCACTTCTTAAAAGACCATCCATCAAAGGCCCCTGTGTTCCTGACTAAAGAATTATAAAATTGAGATGCATTTGCCATAGGGAGAAAAGGGAGATGGCGGTCCCCCAGAGTGTCTGAACCAACGGTGAGGGGAGGAGGAGATGGGGAGGGTCCTACAGCACGCTTATCAGACTCGTCAAGTGACTGACAAGGTGGCCATCCAATGCTGAAGCAGAATCCATCAGAGCCTTCACCCAAGTAGGAGGGAACCTGAGGAGGAGGCATAGGCTCACTTCATTCTCTCAGAAACTGTCTTCTCTCAGGCCAGTTTTAGCAGGTCCTGGGTGACTCCCGCTAACGTCCTCTCCCTACACTCACTTCTCCCTCATGAAAGAGAACCCAAATTACAAGAGGTCACTTTCCCAGAATGCTTTGCAACCTGGAGTTAAGTTCAGCTAGGTTTGGGCAGTTGCAGAAGTTGTGCATTCTTAAGAAGGATGACAAGATGGTTGCATAAGGGAGGCCTCTGTCTGAGGTGACTGCTTGGATGTCATTGCATAAGAACAGGCCACCCGGCCCTGTGGTAGACAGCCTGTACTCAGGCGAGGAAGGCCGAGCCAGCCTCCAAGCTGCCTGTCACCTAGGAAGGTCTGTCTCTGGAAGGATTTTCTGTCACTTTATCTAAGAGACAAACAGTTGGAAATTCTGTTGTGGTTTCCATCTGTAATTATAATTTAGAGGCTAAGGCTTGGAGAAATCACTTAGTGGCCAAGTCACACACACTCTTAGGATCCAGCACACCTCCTGGCCCCAGGGAGACAGGAGCCCCAGGTGGAATGAGACTCACAGAGTGTGTTTATTTCTGGTGATGATAGCAGCGGCAGAGGGGGGATCGGCCAGACGCAGATGGAGGGACAGAAGGGGTGGACACTGGAAGGTGTGTCTGTTCAGGGGACATCAAGGGTTGGTCCGTCGACATTCACAGTGAGGACACAGGCCAGAACAGCAAGACTTAGACAACAGCAAAGAGACAGACAGATAGACAGACAGAGGGCTGGGGGCAGGGGTCCCCAGACATGCATGGCCCCTTGCCTCTAGGGGGAACTCTGGGGGTAAGAAGACAGACAATGGAGGCCGAGGACCTCCCACCCTGAAACAGGGAGCCCGGGCCTGCTGCCTCCTAGCCTCACACCTCCAGGAGAAGGAGGGGCAGGTCCAAGCAGCCCCGCACCAGCAGCTCGGACATTATGGCTTCGAGGAGATGAGTTCACAGTCCGGGCAGGAAGGGATGGGTCCTGAGGGTGCCTGGTCCAACCCCAGGCCTTGACCAGACCTAAAAATTGAATAGGAGAGACCTGAGAGGGTAGGATGGAACCATGTGCTGTGTCAGCACCATGGAGGAAGCCTAACACCTCTCCCTCAGACCCAATCCCTTTGCTCAGACTCAGCCCCCTCCCTCAGGCTCAGCCTCCCTCCCTCAGGCCTAGCCTCCCCCTCCCTCAGGCTCAGCCTCCCTCCGTCAGGCCCAGCCCCTGTCCCTCAGACCAGGGGTCCAGGCCCAGGTCCTCCCCCAGTCTCAGAGGTGTAGCTGCCTCCTCTGGGCCTTACCCTCACTCTGAATTCTCTTTTTCTGACAATCCTTTGCCACCCTTTGTGAAGCTGCTCAGCGTCTTCTCCTGGAGTTGGGGGTGAAAGAGAACAACCGCCTTACCCAGCAGGACGCTTCTGACCCACTCCTCTGCGAGCTGCCTTAGTTCCCAGGGGGGCTGGGAAATGGCATCACCATCCATCCTACCAGTGGGGAAACTGAGGCCGGAAAGATAACTGTCTAAAAACTCAACGAAGACAGGGTCATGGAAAGGGACCGTAGGGCAGGCCCGGGGCTCAGGGGGTCCTGGGGAGCCACAGCGGGCTGGGCTATCTAGGTAGAGGTGGTCAGGCTGTTACACTGTGGCCACACTCAGCACCTTGGGCTGAAATCCTGCCCTCCAGGGAAGGTCTCCATTCTGCAGTGTCACCTAGTGGTGGCAGTGTGGCTCACTGGAAGTCTACAGAGAGGTAGAGTGTGTGAGGTCATTGCAACAGTGAATGCCCAGGAAGACACAGCTTCTGTCCTCACAGAAGGATCTTTCAGGATCTCAGCCCTGAGCTCTGGGCCTGGCTGTTCAACCTGGTGGGAAAGGAGCTCGTGGATGTGTGCGTGTGGGGGCGGGGGGCGGGATTCAAGTCTTAACAGAGAGAAGTGATTTGGGGGTTAGCCTCAGACTCAGACTCACTCATCCCATAGCCCAGTCTGACTTGGAACTCACTCTGTAGTCCAGGCTGGCTTAAAATTCCAGGCAGACTCACTCTCTCTCTCTCTCTCTCTCTCTCTCTCTCTACCTCTCTCTCTCTCTCTCTCTCTCTCTCTCTCTCGACCTCTCTCTCTCGACCTCCCAAGAGGTCTTACAGGTGTGAGACATTCACCAGGTTTAGGCACTGTTTCAGGGTGAGTTTTCCTTAGAAGATCAAAGTAATGGAAATCCGCCAAGAGACAAAGCTTAAGCTACTGAAATCTACGATATTCTAAGCAGAACTCAGAGTGGTTTGACTTTTTTTGGCTTCAGTGGAAGCAAAGCTGCCAATATTTTCGAAGTGGATGTCTTTGCAGAGAAAATGGTCACCTTTGACAGTGGACCCATGGATGTGTGCGTGCGTACTGTATGTGTGATGTGTATATGTGTGTACTGTATGTGTGGTATGTATATGTGTGTACATGTATATACTGTGTGTGTGGTGTGTACATGTGTGTACTGTATTGTGGTGTGTACATGTGTGTACTGTGTGTGTG
>NC_034590.1:17054035-17104671 GCF_900095145.1 Mus pahari | reverse complement strand
TGTGTGGTGTGTACATGTGTGTACTGTATGTGTGGTGTGTACATGTGTGTGCTGTATGTGTGGTGTGTACATGTGTATACTGTATGTGTGGTGTGTACATGTGTGCGCAGGTGCCCACATCTATGTGCATGCATACCTGTGCACATACGGAGGCCAGAGCAGGATGTGGGTCCTCTATTGCTGCTCTCTCGCTTATTGCCTTGAGACAGGGTCTCTCCCTGAACCAGAACCCCACCACTGGAGCAGGGTCCCCAGGGCTTGGAGGTCCCTTCCCCTCAACACTGTGGTCACAGGCAGGGCAGCCATGGGGCCTGGGGTTACAGGCTCAGGTGCTCCTGTGTGCAGGGCAAAGGCTTTTACTCACTGTGCCATCTCCCCAGCCCCACTTCCTGTTTAGAGACCAAGTCTTTCACCAGGATCTGGGACTCATCAATTAGCCTTCGCTGGCTGGCCGGTGAATCCCAGTGTTTCTCCTATCTCTGCCTCCTCGCCGCTGGGTTTCTAGGGAGTGACTCCAGAACTGACTTTTACCTTCATTCTAGGAATTTAGGCACGGTCCTCACGCTTGCACTGCAGGTACTGACTAAGCCCCAAGCTTCGGCCCCAAGAGGCTATTTTAAACCGCTCTGCTCTCGCAAGGCTCAGAAGTGGTTGCACAGCTTCTAAATAACAAAATGGCCACTGGGTGGGACTGGAGAGGTTAATAAAGGGTTAAGAGCACTGCTGCTCTTCCAGAGAACCTAGGTTCTGCTTCCAGCACCCACATGGCAGGCAGCTCACATCCATAAGTCTGATCCCAGGGGATCTGGCTTCTGCAGGCACTGCATGCACATAGTTTGCAGACACACAGGCAGGCAAAGCACTCACACACATAAATTACGCTCTTTCTAAAAGTGGCCACAGCTGCCTGGTCTCCCCAGCCTGGGTCCCCTCCTCACCTTGCCCACCTGAACCTCCTCCTAAGCCTCTCCCCAGAATGCCCTCTCTTCCAGAATGCTCTCCCGGGGCCTGTACGGAAGGCCTTCGACCTCAAAAGACCCAGACCACAGCCCCTAGGCAAGAAACCAGCATGCAGTGGTCTTTGCAATGGACATTACCCTGTGACATTTTGTTACGTTGTCTTTTGAATGTGTGATTGTTGTGAGTGTTGTGGTTCACATGACAAGCAAGCACTCTGTTGCTGGGCTATGCCTGCCTGCCTGATATTTTTCTTACTCATTCAAAAAAAAAAAAAAATCATTCTCGGCTTTACACCACCATCACCACCATCTAACTAATATTCACACCTTGCTCTGAGGGGGGGGGGGGGAAAGCGGCTTATCACCCAGTTTCTTCCTATATTTTGTGTTTAGCATCCGTGGGAAAGAGTAGCAGCTGGCCACTGCTGAACACTCAACAAACTGAATCCTCACAGTGTCCCTCCCCATGGCTGCTAGTCACCGCCTGGAGGACCAGTAAAGGAAAACAGAAGACAGGTCGAGTGACTCTCCTGGCTCACACAGCAGTCAGACACAGGCAGCTCGGGCCTTCACTGGACTCCCGGTGCCCCCGCGTGACAGAGGTGGCCTCCACTCACCTCCACTAGCTGGTGCCAGTGTTCCACAGGCTTGCGCGGGTTAGCCAGCATCTCTGCCCAGTGTTCTCTGCCGTGTGGGTCGGCAGCCTCTGGACCCACGCGGCACACCCCGATCACTTCGTTGTGGCCGATGCTGGGGATTGGGAAAGAGATTACTGGAAAAGTCAGGGGAGGCAGCCAGCCACCTCCAACCACACCTCCTCCCACTTCATGGGTGCCTCTCACCAGTCATAGTCTACCACTGCGATGCTGAGACCCACGTTCTCCACGCTCTCGGGAGCCACGTCGAACACCAGGGCCTCGTTGTACGTGGGGTTCAGCGTGTTCTTCTTAATGGAGGTCTTCCGTTTCTTCAGACGCCGCCCCTCGCTGATCAGAGAGGCCTTCACGTAGGGGTCTGTCCAGAGAAGCCAGGGGACTGAGCAGAGGCCTTCTCCCTCAGGCCCCAGCCTTCCTCTCTTAGACCCTAATCTTCTTCAACCCGACACACCTGAGAAACCAGTGAGATCCATCGCTTTAAGGTTAGAGGCTTTGATGATGGTCACGGTGAGGCGCCCAGCCGTGGGGAGGTAGCAGAGAGAGAAGTTGAGCTCCCCAAGATCTGCCTTTTCCTGCAGTGGGAATAGAGGGCAGCCTGACCGTCTCTCCCCCGCGGCTCTCTCCATTCCACCGACCCTGTGCACCGCTGCTAGGTTCCCATGTCCTCGGCAGTCTGACTCTTAGCCAAGGCCCCATAGCTTCCCTGCCACAGATGTCCACCATCAAAGCCTGTTTTGTTCTGTAGAGAAGATGGCGGGGCCCAGAGACCAGGGAAAGGGAGAGAGAGAGAGAACTGGCAAGAGAGAGACGGAACCTGAGAGAGGGTGGACAGAGGCAGAGAGGGGGATGGGGGACAGACAGGTAGAGTGGGGCGCTGACCTGGTGGACAGGAGAGACAAAGGCCGAAAGAGAGGGGTAATCAGAGACTGAGGTAGAGACCTATCGAGAAGGGGGAGAGATCGTGCTGTGCCTAAGTCATCGGAGTGCACGGAGCGGGGACAGAGCTAGGGGAACACGCAGGAGCTTGTGAGATAAGACAATGATGGTAGGGTTTTGAAGGCTCAGGGATGAAACCAGGCTGATGGGGGTGGGGGGGAAGATGTCATGAGCAGAGAGAACAGCCTGGTCAAAGGCCTTGACAGCAGTGACCTGTGAGCAGGGCCTAGATTAATGTGTGTCAGAGGCCGGAGGCCTGGGGACATGGGTCCCACCGGACTCTGGCCACTGCTTCATTCCAGAAGAAAGGAAGAAACAGCCGGCCTCCCTGGAAACTTCATCCTGCTCTTCGTGTGTCTCCTGAGCTCGCCAGCAATCTCCCTGTGCCAGGAGGCTCTGCGTGTGGCTCAGTCTGTCTCTTCTCTATGGCCTCTAGCCACCCACCCTGTCCCCTCTGACTGAGCATCTGCTCCCACCTTGGCACTTGCTTCTCTAGGTCTCTCTGTCTCTTCTCCCTTTCTCTCATGGTTTCTGCTTCCCCACTCAGGTGGGGGAACGAATGGATGAGAGGGTGAGCGAAGGCCTCAGGTAAGAAAGAGGGTTGGGCAGAAGGAGATGGGGCGGAGACAGAGCAAGGCCCTTGCGTGGGCGCCTTAGGCGGCAGCAGTGTGAATGTGCATTCCTAGGTCCTGGAGTCTGAGGGACAAGCAAGCTGACCACGAAGAGCTCCTTATGGAAGAGCTCCAGGCACCTGCTTCATCCATAACCCTGACGCACGAGAAGACTGAAGCTCAGAACTGCCGTCTCCTGGCTCCCCCAAACTGGTGGGAATCACAGATAGGAACTGGGTTGGATACAATGCCCGAGGACCAAAGCGCACTGGGACCACAGGGCAATGAGAGGCCTCATGCCAGGAGCCATAAAACCAGAGAGTCCAGGGTGTGAGCTTTGACCTGATGCTATGAGAACCCAATATATCAGATGTCTGGAGATCCAGGAGGTAGGATCTCTAAGGAACCCCAAGAAGACAGAAAGAAAGGATACAAAGGGGTTTGAAAAGAGGAATTTGAAGACTTAAGATCTTCAGAGAGGGCCTGGGGACTTGGAAGTCTGGAAACGAACAAGGGGCCGTAGGGAGAGAAAGTTATGGCAGGGGGAGGGGAGAAGGAGTTGGCTAGTGACACCTGGGCCAGAGGGAAAAAGTCACAGTGATGTAGTGTGAGGGCCTGAGGTATTGGGTGGAGACAAGCTTGGGAGTCCAGGCTTAGGGCCTGAGGATAAATAAGTGTTCCACAAAGCTAGAGAGGGCAGAGATCCCCCTCCGAGTCCCTCTATCATCCTAGCTTCTGTAGATGCCATATTCCCTCAGAATAACGCCTGCGACACTCTGGGATGGGAAGTGAGGAGGTGGACAGTCCTGGGGTGGGGAGGAGAGTGACACGGGGTCCTGAAGGGAGAGCTGGGGCCGGGGCCCGTTGCTGATGGAGCCACTGACCGAGCCACCCTCCAGGATGTCCCTCCAGAGCGGGCGGTCAGGGGGCTGTTCAGCCAGCTCCAGCAGGTTGTCCAAAACCACCTGGCCAATGAGATCATGCCGCGAGAAGCGGTCGAAGTCATAGACACTGAAGTGCAGCTTGCGCTGTGCCAGCTCCGCCAGGGGCACTGAGAACTGAAACGTCTCGTTGAAGATGGGGTTCAACGTCTTCCTGTGCACCTGGAGGATGGAGGCAGAGACAGATATGATGTCCACTGGCCTTGTTCCCAGAATCAGTAGACCATGTGCCCCATATCTGCCCGAGTGTCCTGATGCAGCCTCCTCCCTCAGACCCAGGGGACCTCCCAAGTCTCCTCTTTCAGACTCAGGATACAGATTTCAGTCCTCTTTCCTCACAGCCACAGATCTATACTCTGCCCTCCTCCTGAAGACATGGAGGTCCTCCCTAGATTTTTTTCTTTCAGGCCCAGAGATTCATACCCCAGCCCTCCTCCCTAAGATCCAACCTCCTCCAAATTCTTTTTTCTCAGACCCAATTTCAGGCCCCTGCCTTCCTCCTTCAAACCCAGGGATGCAGACTCCTGAATTCCTCCCCTAACCCATGAGTCCAGATCCCAGCCTCCTTCTCCTGACCCAGTGTTCTTCCCCAGACTCCTCCCTCAGACTCAGGATACAGACCTCAGCCCTCTTTCCTCAGATGCAGGGGTCCTCCCCAGCCCCCCTCTCAAACCTGGTGGAACACACACACACACACACACACACACACACACACACACACACTGTGAAATCTGCCCCCTTGCTCTGACCTTGGTCTGGAACTTCTTTTTGCGATCAGGCAACAGGTAGATCTTGACGTAGGGGTCTGAGAACCCATTGGAGTCCTTTGCTGGGAGATCTAGGGCCTGTAGGATCCGCACCACGAGCTGGTCAGAACCATAGAGGTACCGGAGGGCAAAACTGATGCGGCCACAGGGTGCCCCTGCTTCCCCAGGGCCCCCGCCTCGCCGGCCACCAGGTCCAGTGCCCTGGTACAGCTCTGGTTTGATCTGACCGATGAGCTTGGCTTTTTCCTCTCCACCCGGCAGGGGTAAGGGCAGTGCAGGCGGTCGCTCCTCAGTGCTTGGGTCTGCTTGGGTGGTCAGGGTCTGCTGGGTGAGGGGCCGAGGCAGGGCTGGGTACCTGTGTGTCAGGGAAGACCAAAGTGAGGTTTGGATCTGAGTGGCATCTGATTCCATCTTGGGTTTACAACCTTGCCCTTGAATCGTTATTTGACCTTGAGTAAGACACCTGTGCTTCCTGAGTCTTGACTTCCCCATTTGCAGCAGAGGAAGTTTTCTAAACTAGTCCCATCCAGACCTCAAGGTCATCAGTTGTCCTCAAGTTGTCCATTTCATCCCAATAACCCAAAGTCATCTTGGGCCTGGCCCCCTATCTCCCTAGCCCATCACTAATGGCTGGTTCTGGGCTCAGCCTGTCCTCTGCCTGCCTGGGCTACCGGCTGCATTTCTCCCTCTCTAGATGGCTCAAGAGTTGGCACCTCTCCTCCTTGGCTCACAGCCCTGCTGTGGTTCCCCAGTGCCCTGAGGACACAGCCTTTCCACCTGCCACTTCTAGCCTTGGTGTCCGCAGCTTCATGTCCCAGGCTTTGTCCAGATTTTATCTCCTGCCTACCTCCTGGCTTTCCCCCACCACGAACTTGGTCTCTTCTGCTCTTGCTTTCTCCTGCCCGAGATGTGTGCAGGTGCCTATCTGCACCCCCCCGTCTCAGCTTCCCCACCATACGAGTGTCTATCAAGGTACCTCCGCCTCCAGGAAATTCTCAGCTTCCTCCGAGCCTTGGCAGTCTCCAGAGCTGCTTTCCTGTCTCCCTGTCATGTACCCCTTGGACTGTGAGAGCTCTGAGGGTGGAGGCCTGGACACAGCATGTATCTGATTCCCAACTCCTACCAGACCCTACGCTTACGTGTACAGAATGAGGAAGAATGAGATCCAGATTCCTAACCATAGCTTACATCAAATAGGACCAATCATTGTCTACATCTCAGAAACCAACGCCCCGCCCCTCCAGTAATGAGATTGAACCTGGGGCTTTCTGCAAGCCGGCCCCCGAGTTCTGCAGAACCACACCCCGGCACCTCACCGAGGGAAGGGGTCTACCATTCAGCCACACCCCTCTACCCCTCCCCTGGGGATTTTAAGCAGGTGCTCTCCCATTGAGCCATGCCCCCAGCCTGATTTTTATTTTTTGTTTTAAGACAGGGCTTCACTAAGTTGCCCTGGCTAGCCCCGAACATTAGCTCTTCCTGTCTTAGCCTGTGAAATGGCTGGGCCAGCACATATACTATTACACCAGCTTCTAACCCTGGATCCTTGTCTCCAGGCCACTCTCCTCTGTCTTACCTAAGAATCGAAGGCCCTACTCCCTTCCCCTTAAGTCTAGGAGTCTATGCCTCCGTCTCATCCTTCCTGGCATCCAGGAGTCGGTATACCATTACCTGTCCTGACCCTGGTATCAGAAGAGCCACAGATAAGAATGAGACAGACAAGCAGAATTTCACAGTGAAGCCCCAAGCCTGAGACCCTTTCTCACCTGGTGGTGGGTGCTAGACTTGTGACCTGCTGATGAGACTGGGCACTGGGCAAGCCCCCACCACTGGGAGGCAGCAGGAGCAGCCCAGAGCCTGTTCCACCCTCAGAAGGCAGTTCAGGGGATGTCTGGCTTGGTTTGACCCCAGCAGCTACCACAGAAGCCACAGCAGCCTCTGGATATGAGTCCATGTCCAGGTAGGAAGGTTCTGGAGGCTCAGAGCCCCCAAGGCCACCTGGTTCCAGCAGCTCTGCAAATGGTGGATGGTGGGCCGTGTGCGCATGATGGTGTGGCCCACCCAGCAGGGGATGACCACCGAGGCTGGCTCCTAGATGGTGCCCGCCACCCCCTACCAGGCCTGCTAGCCCAACCCCAGGGGCTAAGTCTTTGCGCAGTGGGCCACCACCCACTGCTGAGCCTCCTTTGTCCCTCCAGGGCACCCAGCACAACTTCCAGGACACGAAGAGGGAGACACCCAAGAGGACGATGCCACAGAAGGTCACGATGACTGACAGCAGGCTCACGGAAATATCTGGAAAGAGTAAAGAGAGAGGTCATGGGTCATGCGGGATCAGTGCTGCCCCTCCTACTTTCTCAGTAGAACTGAGTTTGAATTCTGTGCTTCTGCTGTGGTCTCACTGGCTTATAACTGTTATTTTAGAGTCTGTGGGGGTCACATTCTGTGGGTAGCAGGTCCTGAAGACCGTGTCCAGGTTTTGATCTCTCTAGCTCATGTTGCTTCCCTGTCGTAGGGCATTTCTGAAGGACAAGACCCCCAAAAGCTTAGAGACAATCCAGGAAAAGTTTCGCTATCTGTCCTTGGGACTCCACCTTAATTTGTATGAGGCTTTCATTCAGCGTTTGGCGAGCGGGGTGAATCTACTCTCTTCTTTGTTGCAGTTGATGGCAATGAAGGCAAATGACAGGTAAGAAGAATACAATAGCAAACATTCGTTGAGATGTGACAATATAACTGGTACCCTGGGAGATTGACAACGTATCAGTCCCGCCCTGACAACAGGAAGCAGAGGTCCAGAGACAGGAGATTATGAATGGGGACTGGGGCGAGACCTCAGTCAGTAAAGCGCTTGCTGCCCAAGTGCAAGATCCGAGTTTGGATTTCCAGCCCCTACACAGAGAGGCTGGGCAGCGTAGTATGTACTTGTAACCCCAGCGCTGGGGAGGCAGAGTCAACTGGAGCCTTGCTGGCTAGTCAGCCTAGCTTACTTAGTGAACAGTGAGTCTGTTTCAAAAAACAAAGTGGACGGTGCCTGAGAAATAGCATCTGTTAGCATCTGTGGTTGACCTCTGGCCTCCCTTGTGTGTAGTGCATACATGCACATACACCTCACCCACCATCCTTACCCCCCACCCCCACACACACACTCACACATACACCCCGTACACCACAGGTGCCACACTTCAAAACCTATGCTCTTTCTTTCTTCTTCTTTTTTTTTTTTTNTTTTTTGGTTTTTCGAGACAGGGTTTCTCTGTGTAGCCCTGGCTGTCCTGGAACTCACTTTGTAGACCAGGCTGGCCTCGAACTCAGAAATCTGCCTGCTTCTGCCTCCCGAGTGCTGGGATTAAAGGCGTGCGCCACCACGCCCAGCTGCTCTTTCTTTCAAACGTCATTACTTTTGGGTGACTAGTGGCCCCAGAGAGACTTCCTTATTCAGATAATCAGTCTCATGACTGTGGTCACATGATATGACATGATATGACACGCTAACTGGAGCCTGCCTTCTTTTTTTTTTTTTTTCTAAGATTTATTGATTCTTATAAATAGGTACACTGTAGCTGATTTCAGACGAACCAGAAGAGGGCATCAGATCTCATGATGGTGGTTGTGAGCCACCATTACGAGCCACCATGTGGTTGCTGGGATTTGAACTCAGGACCTTCGGAAGAGCAGTCAGTGCTCTTACCTGCTGAGCCATCTCACCAGCCCTACCTGGTGCCTTCTGAATGTCAGTAACATGCTACCCTGTTTTGCTGCGAAAGCCCAGCACAGCCCATTTCTTACTACCAATGATTTATGGCTCTTTTTAGTAATTAGTACTGGGAATGGGGTTTTATGGCCTATGACTCCTTTCTAATGATACCAGGAGAAAGGTTTTATGGATGTAACTCTCTAGGCTGTGAGAATTTATTTTGGAGGTGACTCCTTGGATTGGAGTTAGAACAAGGATGAGTTCTTGTTTTTTGTATATGGAGAACCATGTTGGGCGGGGCCAGTAACTCAGTCATTGCCAGCTGAGACATCCAACCATAACTGTTGTGTTCAGGGAACAGTCAGAAAGAAGGAAACACCTCTTATTGCTAGATCACCTGGTGAAACAAAAGCGGGGTGTGACATTAATCCTCATGCTACCGTGTGACCTAAATGTGATAGAACTCATGTCCCAGCTGCAAAGACTGAGGCTGTGGGAAAAGGGAAGTCTCTGGAAGCTGTGCCAGGTACTGCTGCAAGGACTCTGAGCTTTGTCTTGCTGCCTCCCTTAGGGTGCTCCTCCCTACATATCCACCCTTCCTACTGAGAGCCCTAGATGCTACTGAAGCCAGAGTCCAGGATTTTAGCAGCCTTTGGTACATGAGAGGGACCAGAGCATGGGAGTCAGGTAGCCAACTGGCCAGATGCTTCTAACTTTGCCAGTACAAGATCCCCATCTGAGACCTCTGGATCCTTCAGGCCTCCCCTGCTCCCCATGCCTGTCTGCACAGCCCAGAGAGTGCAAGGCCAGAGCAGCAGTGCACCTAGAGCAAAAGGTACACTGTCTCCACGCCTGTCCGGCCCCTAGGTGGGAACCTGTCAGAACAGGCCCACATCTGAGAGCTCCAAGCTCTTGAGATGTCCTCCCTGTTGTCTTGCGCCACGCTGGGCAGTCAAGGACAATGCTAAATGACATTGGGCCCAAAGCCTATCCCTGGAAGAGCTAAAGATTAAGGGCTGCCACGCAGACAGTCCACCCCATCGACTTGTAATGCTTGCTCTTCAGTGTCAGTCCGACTAGATTTAGATCTACCCAGGAGCTAGGTGTGGGCGGCTCATGTCTGTCACTTTAGTACCTACGGGCTAAGATAGGAGGATTGCTGTGGGTTGAAGGCCAGTCTGGCTACATAATGGGTTCTAGGCCAGTCTGGGCTACAGAGTGAGACCCTATATCAAAATGTAAAGCATGGGGCCAGGAAGGTGGGTCAGTCAGTGAAGTATTTGTCCTGCAGGCAAAAGAATCTGAGTTTGATCTCCAGAACCCACATACAAATAACCAGGCATGATGGTGCACACGTGTAATCCCAGCACCCACAGACAGAGACAGGCAGATCTCTGGGCTCCCTGGCCATGCAGCCAACCCCACCTGATGAGTTTCAGGCCAATGAGAGAGCCTGTCTCAAAAACTACAAAAGGTGTGTGCCAGCAGTTAAGAGCACTTGCTACTCTTGTGGAGGACCTGAATTTAATTCCTAGCACCCACATAGTGGCTCCAGTACTCCAGTTCCAGGGGATCTAACAGCCTCTTTTGGCCTCTGTGGGCACCAGTAGATATGTGGTGCACAGATATACATGCAGTCAAAAAATATGTCGACACATAAAACAAATATAAATAAATAAAGGAGATGGTTCCTAAAGAGGTCTCTGACTTCCAAATGCACGCACACCAGTGCATGCATGCGCATGTCTGTGTATGCAAAGGCATTTCCAGAGAGGACTCGTGGAAGGGGAAGACCCACCCAGCCAGCACTGCCCTATGCCTTGGAGGCCCAAACGCACTATAATAGGAAAACCAGGTAGGGCCAGCATCTCCAGGATCCTGTTCCTGGTTGGCCATAGTGTGACTGCCTTCTGATAGAGCTACACCACCTCTGAACCCATGAGCTAAGTAAACCTGCCCCTCTTTTGTTTCCATCAAGAATTTGGCCACAGTGACACAAAAGCTAATGAACGGATCGCATGCCCAAACTCCAACAAAAACCCTAAGCACTAAGGTTTGGGGGAACTTCTCTGGTGGGTAATGAGTCACATACCAATATAACGGGAGAATTAAGTGGGACCTTACTGGAAGGGGACACTGGACAGTCATACCTCCTGTTTCCTGGACTCTGCCCCACAACCAACACATCCTTTGGCTGATTTAGTCTGTAACTTTTTGGTGTAATTAATTTTTCTAGAGCTAGCTATAGTGGTTCATATCTGTAATCCCAGCACCTGAGAGACTGAGGCAGGAGGTTTATTTTAAGTTTGAGGCCAACCAGTTCTCCATAATGCCTTATCTGATCCCCAACTTTCTCCTCACCTCAAAAAAAAAAAAAAAAAAAAAAAAAGATTCATGATTTCTGACAGGGATGTTTCATGGCTGTAATTAGGAAGAGGTAGGCCTATGGGACAAAACTCCAAGGTCAGGGGTTAGATGAACCAAACACACAGCTATTTCTCCCACTTCAGTGGTTTGGAGACAAAACAGCAGCAAAGACAGAGGCAAGGATCTCAATGGAGCTAGCCATAAAGGGAGTGAAAGCTGAGTGGCTCTGCTCTGACCTTCCCAAGACTTAGCCATTATGGAGTTGAGTAGCAGGCAGTGGCTAGTTGGGACAGATGGGGTTCTGACCTGCATCCGGACCCCGGGGATATCCTCTGATCCGCAGTTCGTTGAACTCTTGACACCTGTCATTGGTATCAGCATCTCGGACCCGTGCACAGAGGTCTGAGACCAGGATGAGGGCCCGCCGACAGAGGTCATCTTCGTAGTCCCCAGACATAGTGGCCACGTGATCCTACACTTAAGAGTGGGGTGGGCAGAGATGCAGAAGGGGACAGGAACAGGTGCAGGGAGAAGGAGGGAGAAGGTCTGGTAAGGGGGCAAAGGTCAGAGGGTGGTGGCTCGAGGGTCAGGATTAGAGGATGGAAAGGACAGATGTTATAGTCACTTCTTAGGGTCACCATCCAATGAGAGTGGTTAAGGAGTAACCAACAGAGCCACACCAAAAGGCAGGGCACTCTCAGATGAAAGGAATGTGCCCCCAGGGGGCCACAGACTGAACGTCAGGATGGGTACTCTGAGACCCAATGGAAGGTTGGAGGCAGCCATCAATAGTGGGCAGCCAGGCTGTGGCAGGTAAGAGCATTTGGGGCAGCTGGGACATCATTGGTGGGAGGCTTGGGGTGGGAAACTGCTGGAGGGTCAGAGGAAGGAGAGTCGGGTGTGGGGCAGAAACCCCAAGTTGAGAGAAGGGGAGCTAAGAGGATAGATGGAGATAAGAGAGAGGACAAGTGAAGTCGGGTAGCCAGGGAAAGATAGACACAGAATGCGGAGAATAGAGGTTCAGGACAGAGGCTGGGGAACAGCGTGTACTTCATTATATCCAAGACATGGTGCACACGGAGAGAGAAGTGAAGCCAGGAAGGCAGGGGTGTGGGCAGAAATACCTTTCAAAGAGAGACAGGTAGATCAGAAGAGAGAGAGAGAGAGAAAAGATGCTGAAGTCCAGGTTGGACAACCAGACAATGGCTGGAGACCTCAGATACAAGGCAAGAGAAGAGAGTTGGGAACACAGACAGACAGAAGCATGGTCAGAAAAAAAAAGAGAGAGAACAGGACAGAGAGGGGGAGGTGGGCGAGGAGGGAGTGACACCAGGTTTGGGGTTAGACATTAGACACCGGTGGGAAAGAGGGCCCCCCGGAGGGAAAGAACGAGGGCCAGTCAGGAGAAGCGGGGCTGCTAAGGAAGACTGCCGTTTGGCCGGGGTCAGACTCACCTGTGCTTACCCCTGCCTTGTTCTGGGTGGCAGCCGAGGCGGCGGGGGGCGGTAGCCCATGGGGGTTGCAGGGTGGACGAGCCTAGCCGCTGCGGACCGGTCCCCACGCTTGCCAGGTGGCAAGAAGGGGGGCTGGTGACTGATCTAGGGACCCAAATAGGGAGGGAAAAATTCAGCCCAAGCTTTGCATCTTTCCCCACTCGAAGTAGCTGCGCGACCCCAGATGACCTCGGTGAGGTCCAGCCGCCCTCTCCCACCTCCGTGCCCCCAGCAGCTAGTTAAAAGCTTAGGGACTACAACTCCCAGCTGGTCTTGCTGCTAGTGCTACTGCAGCTTTATGGCACCAGAGCTGCACGGGCTGCTGGGAGTTGAAGTCCTCAATGCGTCTCCGGTCTGCAGAAGATGGGATTTTTGGGGGGGAGTGGTGCTGTAAGGGTTAAAATGTCAGGGTCCCAAGACGCTGCAGGAGAGGGGAAAGGAGTCCAAGACCTCCAGCGGTCACGTAACTCTAATCACTTAGGGGTCATGAGATGGGTCATTAATTCCCATACTCTGGGGATGGGTGGGCAAGTGCACCCAGGTGTATTGGAATCAAGATCCCCCTTTTTCCAGGGCCACGTGCCCCTCCCCTGGGACGTCCAGCTGGCACTGCAGACTCAGCTCCCCAGCTCCAGATGCGCCCCTATTTGCACCGACCTCCGCGCCCCCACTTGGGGCCGCCCCCTTGGGATGAGGTTGGGGCGGGGGCGGGGGAGGGGGAGGGGCGGACTCACCGGAGCCCCGGCTGCTGCAGCCTGGAGCGCGCGCGCGCCCGCCTGCCCGCTGCCGCGGTGCCCGCCTGGCTCCTCCCCACCCCTGTCGCAGCTCCTCGGCTCCTCCCAAGCCCTTTTTCCCCCCTCCCCCGCCAGCCCTGGCAACCCAAAAGCCAAAATGTATAGCCCTAGTGTGCACCTCCCTGGACTCTGGTTGCCGTTTCACCCCAGTAGAGAGGCCACTTGAGGGACCTAGAAGGTTAGGATTCAGAGGTCCCAGGCCACAACAACTCCTTTCTCCAAGAAGCAAGACCTCAGGGTTTACAGCTGAGCAGGCTAGAATGAAAGCCGGCCACAGTAGGACTCAGGTTTTAGGTAGAGCCACAGGCACTGGATTTGATTCCCACCCTAGTCCCCTTGAGACTCTTAGCATCCCAGATCCTGATGTCCAGCACAATACAATGAAATTATCTCCTAAGGGATATAGTTTGAGAAACCAGTCAATGTGCATCAAGCACTGGCATCAAGTAGGTGCTTAATGACTACTTACAGGCGCAGAGCATCCGGTTTTTTACCATATTAATAGCAGCTAATGAAAATTGTCACTCACCATTACCAATGTAAGGAGTTAAGAGCTTTGAAGACGTCTTCTCATGGAATATTCACTTTGGCATAAGGATGAAGGCAATCAAGATATTCCCATTTCACAGAACAATTGAAGCCCATGGAGACGTAATTCCTCCGATGAGGTCCTGATGTACACAAAAGCAGCCCGGAGGGATGGCTTGAAAGTTAGTGTCTCCCTCCATTGCTATTGTCCTCCCGCCCACCAGTTATACAAAATAAACACAACTTCCAAGGCCTGATGCCAGAGATCTTTCATCCCTGTGGCTCTGGATGGCAAGGGAAGAGGATGGCAAGTTCCAGGTCAGCCCGGGCTACAGATGAGTTCAAGACCAGCCTCCGCAGATTGAGTGAGACCCTGTCCAAAAAAATAGAGAGCTGGGGATGTAGCGCAGCAGTAGAACCCCTGTCTAGCATCCTCCAGTGAGGAGCTGGGGGCATTGCTGAGAAGTAGAGCCTTTGTCTAGTACAATCTCCCAGTAAAGCAACACTTGGGCTGTTAGCCTGGTGAGCGGGTGTTTGCTTGGTGTATCTGAGACCCTGGGTTCAAAGCAACTCTTTTAACCAAATTGCCCTCCCCCTTGTAACATATGCATGCAATTTGCAGTTGTTATATATCAGAAGCCTCCAAAACAGATTCCTGGCTCCATCCAGGGTCCATGCTAGCACCTCTCACAGGAGTCTGAGGAAGCATGCGTGGGGGCCTGGCCACCAAAGGTGCTGCGAACGGCCTTCGTGGCTAGTCAGCTCCATGCCAGCCATGCAGCTCAGCCTGACCAGGCGGGGACACACACCCAGAAATGTGCACACAGATGGGCTTGCCAGTTTCACGTGACACATCTTCAAAGAGACACTGTGAGTCTAAGGCAGCTCAGATGCTGCGAGGCAGCTGCAGCAAGAACCCGCCATCTGTGCGACTCGGGGAAAATGCATGCGTTTTCACATGCCAGCTCGGCACACTGTATGGCTTCCGCTGGGTTAGTTCCTAACTGCCTTAGTTTTTCTCTTTAAAAATGAGGAAAATTTTTAAATTAAACAAAAAAACAAAAATTTGGACACTAGGTTTTACTATGAAGCCCAAACCAGATGAGAACTAGTAATCCTCCTGCCTCAGCTTTCTGAGTGCTAGTACTACTGGCTGGTACCACTATACCCCACAAAGATGATGATAATTGGTGCACATGTGTGCAGGTATGTGCATTACAGGTATCAGGGTGTCATCTGTCTCAGTTTTTGGCTGGCCTGTGAGCTCCATGGATCTATCTGCTTCTGCCTCCCAGAGAGGAAATTAAAGTGGGGGCTTGCCACCACACCTGGCATTTTTGTTTGTTTGTTTGTTTGTTTTTCGAGACAGGGTTTCTCTGTGCAGTCCTGGCTGTCCTAGAACTCACTTTGTAGACCAGGCTGGCCTCGAACTCAGAAATCCGCCTGCCTCTGCCTCCCAAGTGCTGGGATTAAAGGCGTGCACCACAGCCCAGTCACACCTGGCTTTTTATGTTGTTCTGGAGTACAACTCATAACATGTTTGCTCAGTAAGCACTTTACTGATGAGTTTTCTCCTGGGCCTGAAAATGACAATTTAAAAATAAAAATCAGATATTGCATCATTATTTCAAAGATTAAATTAAATTATCCCGAGCTCAGTAGTAGAACACCTGTCTAGAACTCCTCAGGGGAGGGGCTGGCAGTGGCATCTGGTGGCAGAAGCCTGCCTAGAATTGCCCAGGGAGGGGCTCGGCGGTAGAGCTGAGCTGCTTTCCATCAGTTAGTGTTTGGCGCTGCAGTAACTGGTGCTTATACGTGTGTTCATCTGATTCTTAGCTGCATGTGACAAGTGGGAGAAAGGGAGAGCGTCCTCGAAGGCAAGGCTCCTACCTGCCTCACGTAGATGGGAAATGACTGAGGTGACTTGAAAGTCACTTTGGGTCTTATTGGGGTGACCTTCCTTTACATTGTTGGAAGCTGTGCCCCTGTGTTTTCTTTTCTTTTTTTTGTTTTTTTTTTTGTTTGTTTGTTTGTTTGTTTTAGACAGGGTTTCTCTGTGTAGCCCTGGCTGTCCTGGAACTCACTCTGTAGACCAGGCTGTTCTCCAACTCAGAGATCTGCCTGCCTCTGCCTCCCGAGTGCTGGGATTAAAGGCGTGTGTGCCACCACGCCCAGCTACCCCTTTGTTTTCAGTGGTTAATCCTGCACTAAGAGCTACTCTCGGGCAGGGTTTTGGTGTTGCCATTTCTATGCCCACACTTCTCTATATGATATGCTTGTGATTCCTCATCTGCCCCAAAGAGGCGCGTCTGGCAGTCCTTGTCGCCTAAAGGCAAACCCTAAGAGATGGTCAGGTGCTGTCTTGCTGCTGATCTGTTCAGGCTGAAGTATGGTTTTTGTATAATAAAGAGCTGATGGCCAGACCTGGGGCAGGAAGTACGGGGGTGGAACTTCCAGGCAGAGAGAGAGATAGAGATAGTAGAGATAGATAGATAGATAGATAGATAGATAGATAGATAGATAGATAGATAGATAGATAGATAGATGGATGTGGGAAACTGAAAGAGAGACAGAGGGAGGAAGCAGAAAGGAGAGAACGAAGCTGTAAGCAGGTAGGGAGAACTCTTGTAGGGAGAGGTGGATGGTGGACAAGTTAGGAAAAGTTTACATGAGCTAGCTGAGAGACTATTCTAACTAAAGGCCAGCGGCTTTAAACTGTTTAGAAGTCTGTGTCTTATTTAAAGTACAAGCAGGTCTGCAGAAGCCCTGTGTTTGGGCCTGATTTTATGTGCATCTAGGATATTTGAGGGCCTTGGGTGTTGCTGCCACTGGGCGTGGAAAACTGGAAACCGGGAAAGAGAATGTGCTGGCTATCCTATTTGACTTAATAAAGAGGTAAGTAATACAGTTCTTCATCAAATCTCTCCAGGCAGACAAGACAGCCTAGTGCGTGAAGGAGTTTGCCGCTAAGCCTGATGTCCTGAGTTTCATCCCCGGGCCTCACACGGTGGAAGAGGGAGACTGACACCTGAAATGGAAGTTTCTGGTTTCTTTGGAAAGTTGGTTATATCAAATGATGTTCTCCTGGTGAACACAGGTGCAAGGATGTCTTGCTAAAGCAGACATGTGAAAGGACGCCTGATGGAGGAGTACAAACGTGACCCCACAGACAGCGGGGGCGAGAGCATTGGTTTATTTTGCTGTACCTCGCTGGTCTTCACTGGCAACATGCACGCTTTGGTTTGCCTTACACTGTGTTGCTGAGCTCCACTTGTGGTGATGCGTTAGAAAGAAACTTTGCCAAATGACTTCTCATGAGGTTCCTGCGGCTTCTTGTTGCTTCTGAGGGCCCAGGCCAGTTGGTGAGGCCTACGCTTTCTTCTGGATTAAACTGCAGCTGCCGGTTGTGCCAAAAGGACTGAACGGCCGATGTCCCGACAACAAAGACCAGACTCATCCCCAGAGAACGATTTCTAAACAGGTCCACTTCCTGTGTTTTCTAATGACGTTTCTCTTCTACTACCTCTGGTGGCTGGTGGGCTAGAGGGGAGACTGAACATTTATTAAAATAGGCTGCCAAAATTTATGTCTACACACTGATCCATACGCATGTGCTGTGGCACGCATGTGTACACCCATACAGAAGATATGAGTAAAAGAAAATTTTTTTTTTAAGTTTAAATTGAGAGCTCTGATAAGGAGACAGAGGAGGACCATCTTGGGACTGTGCGGACAAGTCTTGGGTGCTATGCATACTGGGAAGGATGCCAAGGAAGGCTTCTGAGCTCGTGAGCTTATTTCAGGGGCATGACAGGATCTAACATAGAAAGAGATGGAGGGAGGAGGGTGTGTGGGTTTGATTGAGAATGGTTTCCATTGGATCACAAGTTGAACTTGGTCCCCAGTTAGTGGAACTGTTTGAGAAGAAGTAGGAGGTGGCCTTGATGGAGTGGGTGTGGCCTTGCTGGATGAGCTTTCAGAAGCCTGCTTCAGGCTCAGTCTCCATCTCTCTCTGCCTACAATGTGTGGATAAGATGTCGCTCTTAGCTACTCGTCCAGCACCTTCACTGTGCCACTGTGCCATGATGGAGACAGATTAACCTTCTGAAACTATACACAAAGCCAGGATTAAGTGGTTTCCTTTAAAAGTTGCCTTAGACATAGCGTTTCACTGTAGCGACAGAATAGTAACTAAGGCAGAGGGGATACTTAGAGAAAGGGAGAGTCTGAGTGAGGCCTGAGTGGAAGGGGGCTGGGTTCAGTCAGTGAGGACGACCATCAGAAGATGCTCTTTCATTCTCTAATGTTTTCACTACCCTGGACAGTGCCTGACCCATCGCCAACACTCACCGAGCTGAATGAATGAATGAATGAATGAATGGCCAAGGGGATAGATAAAGTAGAAATGGGTGGGTGGATGGGTGGTGTGGTGATTTGAATGAGAATTGTCCCTTAGAGGGTCATGTGTTTGAACACTTGGTCCTTGGGAGATTACTGAATCTTTTGAAGGCAGAGCCGTGCTGTAGGACGTGGGTTACCCATGAGGTGAGCTTTGAGTGTTCATGGTCTGAGCCCACTTCCAGGTTCCTTTCTGGTTCCTGTTGGTGGTTGAAGATGTGATCTCTGAGCTTCTGCCTCTGGCTGCCTTCTGCCATGTTTCCTCAGCTGTCCAGAACTCCCCGTCTAGAACCGAAAGCCCAGATAAATTCTTCTACAAGTTGATTTTGGTCATGGTGTTTCACAGCAATAGAAAAGTAGCTAGTATAGATGGAGGAATGGGGAGACGGATGATATTCGGATGGCTGGCTAAAAATGGATAAAGGGTAGAGGGGTGGGCTGGTGGATGAGGAAAGGGTTGGACTGAGGGTTGATGGATGAATGAGAGTGTTTAGGAATAAATATTGGAAGAAGAAATGATAGGGTAGTGGGTGAACAAATGAACTAGTTTGGACAAATCTCTTTGTTTTCCTTCTCACAGTCCCCTGAGGTGTTTTCTCCACCTACCTATTCCTGGTTGCCTAATGGGAGTCCCACATGGTGCCACCTAACCCCACCTGAGAAGCCTGTGCTTAAGGTGGGCCAGGGTAGGTTCTGGGGTTTAAAGAGATGCTATACAGACTCACACACAGCTCTGCCCATCACTCCCGGTGTTCAGTAGCTAGAGATAACCCCAAGATAGAGGTCAGCCAAGTTGCCAGGGTTTGTGCAGAGGGAAGTAGGAAAGAAAGCCCTCCAAACAGAGCTGCAGCCAGCACTGCCGCAGGTCTGACATCATCTGTGGAACCGGAGGAAAGTGCTGACTCGGGAATGTGGGTCCCGGGCTTGTGGCCAAGGGTTGCTGATGGCCTGACAGAGGTGGCAGGAGTGGCGGAGAGAAGTAATGGCAGCTGGACAGAGGGGGCAGCCAGGGAACAGAGCAACAGAGACAAAGAGAGGGAGGAGGAGAGAGGAGATACAGGGAGAGATGTGTCAGGTAGAGTTGTACAAGACACACAGAAAAGGGGCAGGGCTGCACAGCATGGTAAATGGTAAAGATGCAGAAAGTTGGGTGTGAAGTTTGGTGAGTGAAACTCAGAGCTGAAGGTGGGAGAGGCTCAGGAGGCTCCTCCCCTCCCTGAGGCGTTGTCTGCTGCTGGTTACTGGTGGAGGGGGAGCCATTTTTCTTCAGTAGTATAGCCACAGGCAACTTGTTTCACTGTCGTAAATAACTACACTCATAAGCATACAAGCAATTCTAGTTAAACTCAGTGGGTTAAAAAAAAAAAAAAAAGCTGAACATTGGTGACACATACCTTTAATTCCAGCTCTTGGGAGGCAGAGGCAGGTGGATATCTGTGAGTTCAGGGCCAGTCTGTTCTACAAAAAGAGTTCCAGGACAGCCAGGGCAACACAGAGAAACCCTCTCTTGAAAAATGAAAAAAGAAAAAATAGAAGCGTGGGTGTGGGGGAGGATGTTGGGGAGAAGAGTTCCAGAGGATTGGGGGCAGGGGGGGGAATAAGAGAGGTGAATGGGCGACAGAGAGGGTGACAGTGATGGAGAGACAGCCCGAGGAAGCCATAGCCAGCAGGCTGGGGTTGAGGAGGTTCTGAGAGCATGAGTGGGATCAGAATACAACATACACAAGTATGTACTGCCAAGTAATAAATGAAAATATGCACCTGTGTATACTTTATTTATTTATTTTCATGAAGTTAGGTTGGGTTCCAGAGAGAGAAAAGAGAACTGAATTTGGAGACCTGATAGTGGTTCCAGCTACTTTTCTATTGCTGTTGATAAAATGCTGTTACCAAAATCAAGGAAGGAACGGGTTTATTTGGGTTACACTTCCAAGGCACAGTCCATTAGTGAGGGAAGCCGAGGCAGGAACCTGAAGGCAGGAACCAAGGATAAAAGTGCTTTCTAGCTTGCTTGCAGACCCATGCTTCTGCTTAGATACCTTATAAATTCCAGGTCCACCTGCCTAGGGAATGGTACCGCCCGCCATGGGCTGGGTCCTGCAACAACCATTAACAATTCACAGTGTGAGCTAGGCAGTTTCTCCGAAAAGACTTCTCTCCGCTGACAGTAAGCTGCGTGGAGCTGACAGTAAAGCTAACCAGGAGAGAGAACTTTCACCGCGCCATTTTCACTGGCGAGAGAAGAGAAACTGACCTCCGGGATCATCAGTGTGGTGGTTTGAATGATTTCCCCCATGCTTTGGGGCAGTTACTTTTTCATGACTAGTTGTGGCCCTGCTTGGGGAGTTTAGGTGCAGGGAGTGTGCCTCTGGGGGCAGGCTTTGAGAGTTAAAAGACTTAGGCCACCCCCAGTTTGCTCTCTGATTCCTGATAGCCTTCAGCCTTCTGTTACTACCTCCTGCCACAATTTCCTGCCACCACTGAGTCTCATCCCTCTGGAATTATATGGCCAAGTATTCTTTTCTAAGTTGCTATGGCCACTTAAAAAAGATTTTTAATTTTTTTAATTCTATGTATATGAGTACACTGGTATGTCAGACACACCTGAGGGCATCAGATCCCGTTACAGATGGTTGGGAGCCACCATGTGGTCTCGAAAAAACAAAACAAAACAAAACATAACAAAACAAAACAAAAAAAAGCTCCTTGTCCTACAGAGATGGAACTGGAAAAGATGGCTGAATGAGAGAAAGGGAAGGTACAGGGAAGCCGCAGAGTAGTTGTATTGCGTACACAGGACTCATGTTCAAATCCCCGAACGCCATGTTTGTAGAGATGGCTGGCGCCCACCCAGGATTGTGTGCATTGGAGGGTGTACACATACCCGGGGGAAATGCTGGAAATCGTGGTTACAGAAGACTGAATGAAACCATTAAAGTGTGTGAGCTTTTTAAGTGGCCAGTAACAGCCAGGCATAGCCGGGCACTGCTTTAATTCCAGCACTAAGGAAGCAGAGGCAGGCCAACTGTGTGTAGGCCAGCATGATCTACAAAGTAAGTTCAAGGGGGTGGGGCAGGCACCTAGTGAGCGCCCTGTTGAAAAAACACTAAAAACCAATCCCCCTCCCCAAAACAAAACAACCAACCAAAACCAGCTAAATTGATCAAAGTTTAGGTTTCTCAACTTCTAACAAAAATTGAGAGCTTCAGGCATAGCTGGATCCAGCCATGCGGGGGTTTTCCTCCATTCCTGCCTTCAGGCAAGTTCCGACTTTGTGAGGTAACACCGTGGCCACGCCTACCCTTACAGAATGAGAATGAGACTCCTTAGCTGTGCTCCAGAATCCGGATTGATTTGTAAAATTGGCTCAGAAAGTCAAAGCGACAACAAAGACCACCTGGGAAGGGAGCGTAGGGACTCCAACCTCAGAAGTGGGTGGTGACACGGTCCTAACACTTGTGACCCTGGAAGACAAAGGCCTGCCTGGATGAGGGAATGAGTTCAAGACCAGACCAGGATACATAGGCAGTTTTTACGAGGGAGAAACAGGTTACAGAAAGTGAGCCTGGGGATGCATAGACAGCTAAAGGTTTTCACAGCCTCCTCGCCTCACAGTTCCGTACTCACAAAGGATAGTCTACCTGTCACCTGCCTGCAGCAAGCCCCCGAGCCTGGCACCCAATGACACTTTTCTCACGTTCAGGAATAAGAGCCCCAGCCTTGCTCTCACATTGGGCACCATGGTAACCAGACCCTGCTTACCGTCCCCTCCCCCCCTAGAGAACTCAGTTTCTGTTTGTCTCCAGGAGTCTAGCCGGTGCTGAGCAGAGGGCAAGTGGGCTCAGAGAGGGGAAGAGAGAAGGGCGAGGCGGCGGGGGTGGAGGCAGAAGCAGCTATGGAAGAGAGACTGAGGAGTGGGCCTGGGAGAAGGGGAACGGGAAGTAGGGAGGCTCAGAGAGGGTGACAAGATTGGGGAAGGACTGCAATGAGGAGGGGGCAATCCAGGGGGTTGGGGAGGTGCTGGGGAGGCTGATGGAGAAAAAGGCCAGGGAGGTGGGACAGAGGGCAGAGACTTACGGGGGAAATGCGGAGGACACCTGGGACAAGGGGTTTGGAGGGAGGCAGACAGAGAATTGGGAAAACCGGGGACAGAGATGGCTCAGGAGGGGTGAAGAAAGAGAGGCCATGAGACAGGAAGAGATGGGGACGGAAGTAGAGATGCAGGGAAACAGGAGGTGGGGCGCACACCGAGTCCCGGAGGTTAGGGGAAAGCGTGTGTCCTTGTGGTCTCAGCCTTCCAGTTCCGTGTTTGTCCCTCGTGGTTTCAAAGAGCTAGAAGCAGGAGTCCAGGAAAAGAGCTGCGGCGTGTGGCCCAGTGCGAGCGCCTCGCCCCATCTTTCTGGACTTCCCCAGACCCGCTTCTCCAGGATGCAGCCAGAGGTGGAGCCTTTAATCTCCCCCAACCTGAGCACCCCTGGCTCACACAGGGAGACAGGTGAGCACGAACCGGCATTCCCACACGGTTGGTCCTTGAGCCTAGAACTACATTTCCCAGGAGCCCCTGCCTTTCTCTGGCTGGTACTCTGGGTACAGAACTGCATTGCCCTTGGGGGGTTCTGCAAGTCTCTGGCCAGTATGGGAAGCCTCAAACTACATCTCTCAGAAGCTGTTGCAGTCCCCCTGCTAACACTCTCGAGGTCATACTACTTTTCCCAAGAGGCTCCCTTGCCAATATTCTGAAATCAAAACTACATTTCCCAGAAGGCCTTGCAGATCCCTAGCAGAGACTGGACCACAAACTACATTTCTCAAGGGTACTCTACCGGTCCCTGGTCAGTATTCTGAAATGTAGTCCAGAACTACATTTCCCACCAGCCTCTGCAGTTACCGGGCTAATTAATAATCTTTTAACAAGAAGTGCTGCAGCTATCTGAACGTTACTTCTGGGCCCCAAAACTACATATCCCATGAGACACTTGCAGTTCCCTAGCCAATATTGAGATTTAGAACTCAGTTCCCTTCACCCTCTGCAGTTCGCTGGCAAATACCCTCAGTTTACAAAGAATTTACCATGAAATGCTGCAGTGTCCCCCAGCTAAAATTTCTGGGCCCAGAACTGCAGTTCCCATGAACTCCTGGACCTCAACAATGCTTCTAAGCCTATTTTCCCCTACATACCGTTTCGACGTCTTCCTGTCCTCAATCCCTGGTTCTTATTTTCAGATAGCCCCACCTCCAACCCAGAAGCAGAACTAAACCCTAGGTGCCAATCTTCCACCACAGCCCCACTCAGAGCCCCGCCCCGCCCCGCCCCGCCCCCCAATCCCTGTTTTACTTTCTTTGTCCATAATTGTACAGTTTGCCACAGGGACCTTGCCTCCTCGTCATTTAAGTCTCTCTGCTTCACCTGGGCTCAGCCCGGTTCCAGGGAGTCTTCCTAACACGCAGCTAGACTATAGCTGTCTCTTGCTCACTTCAGCCCCAGGCTTGCAGCCCTTTTCAGCACAGTTCACTTCCCAAAGGCTGAGTTGATGTCATCCCAAGAAGATTCTGCATGGCTGTAAGTAACAGAAATGTGAGCTCTGTAAAAGTAGAAATGGCGTTGTTCTACACAAAAAGCACAGAGATTAAGTTCAGGGACACCATTAGGGTACCAGTTTCTTTCATCTCTCAGAGTTTTGATTTGAGAAACATTTCCTTGGCATAGCACATAACTTTTGGCTTGCTTACCTCATGGTCACAAAGCAGCTACTACAATTTCAACCATTCTTTCCAGAAGTCTTCATTCTGAGGGCTCCCTAGATGTCTTCTCCTACCATTTCAGCTGCAAACACTACGCTGTCCACCTTGGTCGACCTAGTAAGAGGAAACAAGATGACCTTCTTCTTCTGCTCAGGGGTTTCCAGCTCTAGCTTTACCCGATGCCCATTTAACAAGCAGCTTTGCCACTGGGGCTCAAGCAGTCCTAGTTTTTTGGATGTTTACCTGGTGGAGATAATGAACCGGAGCTGGAACATTTTGGTAGAAGCCTAATGAATATTCCTGAGTACTTGGGGAGAGAACTATAAACCTCAAGACCCGCCCCCATGTGATCACCTTCCTCCACCTAGACCCCCACCTCCAAAAGATCCCACCGTCTTCAAAACTGTGCCCCAACTGGCTATCATTTGTTCAAACATGTGAGCCAGTAGGGACTTTTCACATCCAAACTACACAATTTAGCAAATTCCTACAGTCTTTAAGTCTCACTGTAACCTACACCTCCTCAGGGAGGCATTCTGGGATTTCCCAGGGGAAGAATTTCCTCTCCTATTCTAAACTGGGAGTTCTTAGGGGCAGAGTGGATATTAGTCATTTGGCTAATAATCTTTTTAAGTTTTCTGGTGAAAGGGTGTTCTCCATTGTCCCCTAAAACACACAGGAAGCACAGAGATGCGATTCAGGAGTGAAATTCTTGCATTAAATGAATTAGTAAATACTTTTTTTCTTCTTCAGTGTTTGGGATCAAAAAAAGATTTGTGATGTCAGACAGGGGCTCTAATACTGAGACATGATCCTAGTCCTGAAAGACCTCCATGTGGAGACCTTCCCACTCCAAACCTGAGATGATGCTCACCCAGGAATCACGAATAACAACCGTCTTGATGCAAACACACGAGGCAGTTTAATGACGGAGCTCCGGGCTGATATGTATCTCATGCAAGAGACAGAAGAATCGACCACGAGGCTCGAAAGCTAGGGGTTTTTATAGAGAGAGGGTCAGGGGCTAGGGGGAATTGGCCCAGTTTCACCCAATTGACTCATTTGAACATCAGCAAAAATGATTACACATTGGCAGAATAGTACATGCAAGTCAGGATGTCAGGAGCCCCGAGGGGCGGATGCTTATCCGAGGTCAGCGGAACATCTGGTTAACATATAACTTCAAACTATGTCAGGAGGGCAACAGGCAGAAGGAGGTGCCGGGCTAGATGGCTGGTGACTCAGCCAAGATAGCCCGGACAAGTTCCTGCATTCTTCTTTTGTCTTTATGGCCAGTCAACCCCAGGAATGTTTTAACAATGGGCCTGCCCAGACATGTCTGGGCCTGTTCCACTATGTTCTCAGCCTCGGACTTCTAAGCTCACAAACAACTTTTTCTTTGGACTATTGGACATAAGTTACATGAATCACAGGCCTTAAATTTCATCTTAAGTTTCATTTCCCTTCAGTCCTTCACTGGGGGATTCTAGGCAGGTACTCTACCACTGAGCCACACTCCATCTACTCACTGGGTGTTGTGGTTTGAATAGGAGTAGCTTCTAGAAGCTTGGATATTTGACTGCTTCATCACTAAGGAGTGGATCTGGTCTTGTTGAAGGATCTATGTCTCTAGGGTTGGGATTTGAGGTTTCAAAAGCCCATGACAGCCTTCCCCCTCTCTGCTTGTGGATCAGTGACTACTCCCGTGCTGTGTGTGCTATCATGCACCCTGACATGGTAATGGACTAAGCCTCTGAAGTTTTGAGGGAGGCCCCAGTTAAAGTGGCTGTGGTCACGGCACGCCTTCACAGCCACAGAACAGTGTGGTCACGGCACGCCTTCACAGCCACAGAACAGTGTGGTCACGGCACGCCTTCACAGCNGTGGTCACGGCACGCCTTCACAGCCACAGAACAGTGTGGTCACGGCACGCCTTCACAGCCACAGAACAGTGTGGTCACGGCACGCCTTCACAGCCGTAGACCAGTGACTAAGACGGAAGTTGGTACCAGGAAGCAGGTTATTGCTGAAACAGGCCGGATCATGCTGTTTATTGGTGTAATGTAGACTTTGGGATGTTGGAGTTAGAAAAGCAGTTGAACGCTTGAAGTGGGGCTTAATGGGCCATCCGAGCAGGAGCATTAAAGAGATGCTGAGGGCAAGTTGAATTGTGGGGGCCCAGCTCCAGAAGTTTCAGAGGGAAGTAAATGCCCTAGTAAAAGACTGTTTATGGTGATTTGAATAACAATGGCCCCCATTGGCTCATATATTTGAATGCTTAGTCATCAAGGAGGGGCACTAAGTCAAAGGATTAGGGGGTGTGACTTGTTGGGGTGGGTGCAGCCTTGTTGGAGTGGGTGTGGCCTTGATGGAGTGGGTGTGGCCTCGTCGTGGGAAGTTTGTCATTAGGGCTGGGCTCTGAGGTTTCAGAAACCTCAGCCAGTCCCAGAGACTTTTTCTCTTCTAGCTGTCTTGACCCACCAGCTTCAGGATAATGACGCAAAGACTTAAGAGTTATTTATGAAGCCGAGGCCTTATAGCTTAGGCTTGTTCCCAACTTGCTCATGTAATTTATTTGATTTCTGTTCATTCTAATTTGCATTCTGCCACGAGGCCTCTTACCTCTTCTCCAGTCCTGGCTCCTCTTCCTTCCTTCCTCAGTGTCTGGCTGGTGGATTTCCTTACCTCTGGGTTTTTCCAGTGGCAACCACTGACTTTTCCACCCGCACCCCAATTCCCAAATAACAACTTGGAGGCTTATGAATGCTTACCTAGGCCATAAGCTAGGCTGGTTCCCCAACCAACTCTCAATTCATTGTCCCATTTATTCTAACCTGAGTTCAGCTACATGGCTGGCTTCTTCTCCTTAGTTCCATACATCGACTTCCTCAAAGTCTGGGGTGAATCTGTCTCTTACTGTCTCCCAGAGTTCAAATCTCTCTCTTCTAAAACTCCCACTTTCTACTTCCTGCCTCAGCCCATTGTTCATCTAATTTTTAATGGCAGGTGATGCTTCCCCGCACAATTCACAAGAGATTATATCTACATCCTATAGTTCTTATCTCTGCCCATAAGTCCCACCTTTTCTATCCTGCCTGCTATAGGTTGCCAGCTCTTTCTTAAAGCCAATCAGAAAATTCCTTAGACAGGTGAGAAAACACACCTTTACACAGCATAGTTAACGAAGCTGAAAAGAGTTGGAAATCTGAAGAGTGCTTTGTACTTGACATGAAGATACAGAATTTGGAGTTTGTCCTTCCAGACTCTGGTCCTGCTTTAGCCTGGTATTTCCTCACTGAGCTCCCTTTCCTTCCTCTTGGAACAATAATGTATTTGATAATGTGTTGTTAGAAGTATGTGATATGCTTTCTTGTTTTTATGTTATGGGGGTTACAATTAAGAGATTATCATGAGTCTCAGAAGAGACTTTGAATTTGAACTTTTGAACGTTTTTGTTAAGATTGTATGGGTACTTCTGAAGTTGAACTGAATGCATTTTTGCATTATGATATGGCTATAAGCCTGTGGTGGCCAGGGATCGGGATGTGGTTTAAATAAGAATGTCTCCCCCTAGGCTCATATATTTGAAAGCTCAGTCACCCAGGAGTGGAACTGTTTTAAAGGATTAGAAGGATTAGGAGGTATGGCCTTATTGAAGGAAGTGTGTAGTGGGGATGGGCCTTTTTCAAAAGCTCATGCCAGGTCCAGTCCTTGTCTGTCTGTCTGTCTGTCTGTCTGTCTGTCTGTCTCTGTCTCTGTCTCTCTCAGCTTGAGGATCATATTATAGCTCTCAGCTACTTTTTCTGAATGACTCCTACCTGCTGCCATGCTCCCTGCCATGATGCTCATGGACCAAAGCTTCTGAAACTGTTAGCAAGTCCCCAGTGCTTTCTTTTACAAGATTTGCCTTGGTCATGGTGTCCCTTCTCAGCAACAGAACAGTGACTAAGACACTGGGATTTTAGGCAGGTGCTGGAGTGCTGGACTGCAGGCCCAGCCTTTTGTTACCCGATGCAGAGTCATAGTTTGTAGCTCAGGCCAGCCTTGAATTTTTGAACTCCTGGCATAGCTTGGATGACAGACTCTGGCCACCGGGCCCGTTAATCTGTGTACGCGTGCAGTGTCAGGAAAAGCTCTGTCGATGCTCTACCATTGAGTAATAAACTTTTGCCCATTCAGTGCAGAGTTATGGGGGTGGCTCAGAGACACCTGGCTTGTTTTTAACATCCTCTTTCCTGAGAAATCACTCTCATTCTTCACAGAGGTCTCTGAGGTTGCCGAGCCACATCATCAGAGTGACCAAACATACTCCTCCAGGGCACAGATTCCTTCCACGCTATCGGGATAGACATTTGGAAAGTTTTAATTTGGAGAATTATACCCTATGGCAAGCTTAAGACAATAGCTTTTTTTTCCCCCCATAGCAAGGAGCAAAACCAGGGCCTTGAGCTTGCTAGGCAAGCGCTCTATCACTGAGCTAAATCCCCAGCCTCCTAAGACAATAGTTTAATGAACTCAATGGTTCTCCTAGCAACACCCAGCTGTAATGTGAGCAATAGTTTCCTCATTGTGTTTCACATGGGCACCCCGTTACATTTGGGGGGTTATTATACAGACCATAAGTTGCAGATATAATCTCATTTTTACCAATTTTGACTTCAGCTGTGACTCTGTAGTGGTAAGTGTGTGTGTGTGTGTGTGTGTGTGTACGTCAAAGTTGACATCAGGTATGTTCTTCAGTCACAGGCCACTTTCTTTTTTGAGACATGATCCCTCACCAGCCTGGAGCTCACAGATTCAGATCTTTCTCTGCCTCCCCAGCACTGGGATGACAGGCTGATATAACACAACAGGCTGATGTAACACAACAGGCTGATGTAACACAACAGGCTGATGTAACACAACAGGCTGATGTAACACAACAGGCTGATGTAACACAACAGGCTGATATGATAACATAGTGCCGATCATGTCCATCCTTTACATGAATTCGGGGGATTCATGCCTGAGTAGTATCTTAGTTTGTTTCCCATTGCAGTGACAAAATACCTTGACTCCCCCCCCCTCCAAAAAAAATTAAGGGACAAAGGATTATTTGGTTCAAAATCCCAGGTCTATGACATCAGGGAAGTCAAGGTGTCTGGAACCAGAAGCGGCTGGTCCTATCACATGGGCTGGCGAGAGCAGAGAACAGGGAATCTACCCATGAATGCATGCTGGTGCTCTGCATGCTGTCTCCTCCCTTGTTCATACAATCTAGATCTCGTGCGTAGGGAATGGTGCTGCCCACAGTGGGTGTGATTCCCACTTCAGTTAGTATAACCAATTCCCATAGACACGCCCACAGAACAACCTGATCTGGAGAGTCCCTGGCTGAAACTTTCTTCCAAGGTGATTCTATATTGTGTCAAGTCGACAATTAAAACCAATTGTCACATAAGGCAAGCACACTACCGACTGAGCCACCTTTTAGCCCCATTCAAATTGCTGGGACTTTTTAAGGACACATATATCCACTAGGCCACAGTGACAGCTGACAAAATTCATGAATTCCCCCAGGAGCTTCTCTTGTGTAGTACATATTTAGACTCTCATGTCTAAATCCAGACATAAATCCCTGACTTCCATCCCAATCTATTTGCTTGTTTTTGTTTTTGTTTTTTTTGTTTTGTTTTAATTTCCAGTTGGTTTGACAGAGTTGGGAGTCAAGCAGCTCACACAGTGGATGCAACACATGTCCCCTGGGGTGTTTCCAGGTAACACTCATCCTGGACCAGCTCTGCACTTGGCGCTCTGCTGGATTCTAGGGCAAGAACGTCGAGGCTTTGACTGGAAAGGTGGCTCAGTGCTCGCAGCTCGCAATTGCAAAGGACCCAAGCTCAGTTTCCATCACCCATGCAGAGTGGCTCCCGACTACCTGCAATTCTAGCTCCAGCAGATCTGATTCCTGCTTCTGGCCTCCATATGTATGTCAGTCACGTGCACATAGAAAATTAAAAGTAAAATACATTTAAAATGACAGCATTGATGGCAAAAGCATGCCACAGCTGTGACCTGGGTACGGTGAGGCACATCTATCATCCTAGCACTCAGGTAGGAGGATGGCCATGAGTTCAAGGCCAGTCTGGGCTGTAGATTGCAACCCTGCCTGAAAACATGATTAAAAGGGTAGGAAATGGCTCAGTCAGCAAAGTGCTTGCTATGCATGCATAAGGGCCCAAGTTCAACCCCCCAGAACTCACGTTAAACAAAACAAAATGGGCAGGAGAGGTGGCTCGGCAGCTCTTGCAGGGCGTTTGCTTTCCAGTGCCCACACCAGGCAGCTAGCAACCACTCTGAAAGATCTGATGCCCTCTTCTGGCCTCTGCAGGCATTTGCATGCATGTGGGCCGCACACACTCAGACACAATTAGAATTAAAAGCAAATCTTTCAACAACAAAGCAGACTTGGTGGTGCACAACTGTAATCCCACCACTGCACAGGCTGAGACAGGTAGATCCCAGGCTCACTGAACAGCTGCCACTCCAGTGAGTGACTCTGTCTCAAAGCACAAAGTAAGCAGCGCCTTAGGAACACCGCCTGAGGCTGGCCTCTGCCATCCATGCACACGTGCGCACGCACATACAGCGGTACTTCCTTGGAGCCTCGATGGTATGGTGGTGACATGGAGGCTTTCATATAGTCTAAAGCTTAGACCTCTAGCTAGGGCCTCTAGCTCCGTGCCTCTCTGCTCCACTGCCATCTATCCCGTTTCCCTGGGTCCATTCTCTGAATCTTCAGGGTCCCTTTCTTCCCCCCAGAAGTTCCACCCTCCACTTCCCGCCCAGCTACTGGCCTTAAGCTCTTCATTACAACCAGATCAGTACAATTCTAGATTGCCTTTAGGCAGGTGAGGGCTGTCTGACCTCGACTTTCACAGTATTTACAAAAACTTAACAAATAAAATTACAGAGGTACATCTTCACACAATGTGAAGAAACCCACATTATACACACAGACACGCACACACAACACTTGAGCAAATGGCCCTTATGCTGCTTAGAAATATGGTGACAACTAATTATAAAGTATTGTGGAGTTAGGGTAGCTAATTAATTCAGGTAAATGTACCTGTATGGTGTGTGTGTGTGTGTGTGTGTGTGTGTGTGTGAGAGAGAGAGAGAGAGAGAGAGAGAGACAGAGACAGAGAGAGACAGAGAGACTCTGCAGTATTCTTGGGGAGATCGGTCAGCTCAGTGATGTGGAGACAACGTGGTATTGCTTCAAGTGACAAAGTGGCATGACATGATGAGACATGCACCGTAACAAGAAGGTGCTGGCCTAGAGTTCCCTGTGAGGGCCTGGAGTCATCTCCGTGGTGGAGCACCTGTCCAGCACTGTAAAAGGACCCAGGGTTGATCCCTAGCACCCTAGCTTGGCCCATCACAGCGACACATTCTGAGAAATGTCTGTGTTTGAAGTAGGACAGAAGGGAAGTTGAAAAAAGAGGCAGTGAGGCATGGATTCTGTTAAAATGCAGATTAAAGCAGTGGTGTACCCGTGCAACCCCAGCAAGAGAGGCAGAGGCAGGTGGCTCTCTCAGGTCGAGGATAGCCTGGTCCTCAGAGTGAGTTCCAGGACAGCCAGGGCTACAGAGGGCCTTGGGATGTTGCCATCAAACCAGGTTCCCACACCACATCTAGAAGAGCACGTGCCCACCAAGGAAGTGTGTTGCTTCGTGTGCAAGATGGAACATCTGGGGGCTTTAAGCACAGGGTGCTGATGGGAGATCCAGCCCTCACTCTGAGCCAGGTGGTGGGGGCTGTCACATAATCCCTGAAGGTGATGTGTTTAGTAGTTGTGTGTCTGCACAGTGTTCTCATCTGAGTGTCTTGCTCTAGTGGCCCTGTCTGGAATTGATGTCAGGGATAATCATTCGGCCAGGAGGAACATCCTACAGCTTTGGGCTGTCAGGGGCAATTCTTCTCTCTTCTGCCTTGAAACACTATAATATAAAGGAGGCAGACATCAATTTGTGTCAAAGAGTGTGTTGTGGGATGCTTGAACTCTATAGGACAACTTGTGGGCCTAAGGTTCAGTACTGTTACTCAGCATATCCACCATGGTTGAAGCTGGGTTACTCCATCCACATTCCAGCCCATCTGAAGGAAGGAGCCAAATATCAGACAGCTTCCTTCCTTCCTTCCTTCCTTCCTTCCTTCCTTCCTTCCTTCCTTCCTTCTTCCTTCCTTCTTCCTTCCTTCCTTCCTTTCTTCCTTCCTTCCTTCCTTTCCTTCCCTCCTTCCTTCCTTCCTTCCTTCCTTCCTTCCTTCCTTCCTTCTTCCCTCCTTCTTCCTTCCTTCCTTCCTTTCTTCCTTCCTTCCTTCCTTTCCTTCCCTCCTTCCTTCCTTCCTTTTCTTCTCTCCCTTTTCCTCCTCCTCCTCCTCTTCCTCTTCCTCCTCCTCTTCCCTGTCCTCCTCTTCCTTCACCTCTCCCTCCTCCCCACACTTTTCCCATGAAACACTGGCTGACCCACAGTCACTGTGTAGAGCAGACTGCCTTTGAGCTCATGGCAACCCCCCTGCTGCAGCCTTCTTTGTGCTGTGCTACCAGGTCTGCACACTACCACAGCCAGTAGACAACCCTCTATGTGGACGACCCTAAAATTGCAGTGCTCCCTCTCGCTTACACCATTGGTGCGAACCTGGTTGCCAGGCCACAGAGGAGCTGCTCAGGGAGGCTAGACACCCCTGTGCCTGTACAGCTGAAGAGAAGAGGGAGAAAGTAGGTCATGTGTGCCAATGACTAGCCAAGGGAAAAGAGAGGCCCATCAGCTAATGATAAGGTTGGCAAGAAGGGGGTTACATGTGAGGAACTTATCAGTCAAGTTCCAACCAGCAGGCTGGAGTTTGGGATTAATTGTGGTGCAGAGGGCTGGAGAGATGGCTCAGTGGTTAAGAGCACCGACTGCTCTTCCAGAGGTCCTGAGTTCAAATCCCAGCAACCACATGGTGGTTCCCAACCATCTGTAATGGGGATCTGATGCCCTCTTCTGGTGTGTCTGAAGACAGTGACAGTGTACTCATACATGAAATAAATCTTAAAACAAAACAAAACAAAACTCTGGTGCAGTGTGTTTTCTCTTGCTGGCTCCCTTCAGGCTGCACCTAGCCAGGAAACAGTCGCAGAGCCACAATGGAAGGGTGGACTCTGTAACTTCCAGATGCTATCTCAGAGACCAGCCCCTGAGATCTAACTTTCCAGAGTGGTGTGCACACCGCCGGGTGATTCTCTTCTGGAAAGAGTTGTGGCCTCAAAGGGTTCTTGGCAGGTGACACTGGGTTCCTTTGCTACCAGGATCCTTCCTTGTTGACCTCGAGTCTATGGAGGAGTCCATGTCTCGGAGCCTGGGCAAGCCTGCCAAGTCCTCGTGAGTACTCCCTGGCCCCGCGGCGACCTGTGACAGCTGCAGAGGTGACAGCGGCAGCCCCTGACCTGAGAGTCCCTTTCCTTGCCTTGTCCCCCCTTCCTCCCTCCCTCTACCCTCTCTCCTTCCCCTCCCCTTCCCTCTTTCTCTCCCTCTCCTCCACACACGCACAGGAAGCAGTACCTGCGGCAGGTCATCTCGGAATATGAGGCGCTGGATCGGGAGCTCCCCTGTATCCGAAAGTTCTCAGAACCACCCTCTGCCCAGCCCCTCTGTCTTTGCATGGAGACTTCGGTGAGTGGCCCAGCTCTCTGCACAGTCAGGTGGTGATGGCATCAGCTGGTCAGACCTGAGGTGGTCGGCGGTTAAATTCAGGTTAAGGACCGGGCATAGTAGTCTGTGTTCATTACAGCAGCACTCTAGCAGGAGTTCAAGGTCAGCCTCAGTTACACGGGGTCTTTGAAGCTAGCTTGGGCTACCTGAGCTCCCGTCTCAAACAGAACAACAAAAAAACAAAATCACACACACACACACACACACACACACACACACACACACACACACACACAGAGGAGACCATGACTGCTTGTGTCTGACAAGAGGCACCTACTGTATACTAGGCGCAAGCCTTAAGGCACCCTTTTAGATGTCTATGTGATTTTACTCTTTCATGGGGGGCTGCTGTCCCCACTTCATCTCTCCTTTCCTTGGTGCCTTTAAGGAAGGGACCCCAGTGTACCACCCCGGGTACACGGCATCTCTTTCCAGCTCAGAAGCTAAAGCAGGCCTGGTTAGTACATGGGTGGGAGAGAGAGGCCTTCCAGGCTCTCCTAATGTCTAACAGGTGAGGTCAGAGGACAACTCATTTCTCTCCTTCCACCTTCATGTAGGTGAGAGGGACTGAACTCAAGTCATCAGGTTCACACAGCCAGCACCTTTACCCACTAAGCCAGCGACAGTGATTTTATATGCGTGGACAGCTGTTTTCCCCACTTTGTCACGATGGCCAACGATGGCCAGTGATCATCACATCTCCTCACACAACTTCTTCTGACCTTTCTGATAACCGCAGTCCCTTAACTTTGAGAGCACCTGTTCAAATAGAAGCCTCCAGAACTGCAAAGCACCATCCATGGCTGGTCTCTGGGCGAGTTCTCCTGTAGGGCAGTGACTACAATTTAATCGGTCTAGTCTTTCAGAATGATCACGACTGGCAGATGCCTTCACACCCGAGAGACACCTGTGGTTGTAACCCTTTTGACAAGTGTCATAACTTAGCGGGTCTGCAGGTAGAGTCTTGGATCAGGCTCCAGCCTGGGAAATAAGGGCTGAAGCTGACGCATGCCCACGCAGGAGGATTTCACGCACGTGGAGGTGCTGCAGGCTTTGGAAGCCGAGCTGCCCGGGGCCATGGAAAGCGGGCGCGTGAGCAGCATCCGCTACGAGAATATGAATGTCATCTGCGGTACTGCGGGCCGCAGGGACAGGTGAGACCATGCACGGGCTGAGGAACCTAATTGGGAGGAATGTAGCCAGGGAGCTTAATGCTCCGCAAACGGAGCTGGGAGGCGGAGTCAGAGTGAGAGTGGGAGAGGGGCGGAGCCTAGCATAAAAAAAAAAAAAAAAAAAAAAAAAAAAAGGAACACAGGTAGGGAGCGGAACCTAAAGGGTGGTGTAGATGTCAGAGTGTAGAGGCGAGTGAGGGATGAAGCTAAAAGCAACTGAAAGACTTGGAGCAACTGGGACCTGGAGAAGAGGCGGGTCCTAAAGTGAGAGGGTGAGGTCAAGGTGAAGGGGAACAGTGAGTTTTGAGGCCCAAAACCACTCAAAGGGACGGGTCCTAGGTTGAGTGGCACTTTTGGCAAAGTCAGAATGAAGATAGCATTGGAGGGCTGGCCTGGGCTGGGGAGCATTTAGGGCGGAGTCAGAGTCAGGATGACATTGAAGGGGCAGGTCCTCTGCTGAATGGCTTTTCTGGCGGAGTCTGAGAAGGCAGTAGCGAGGGCAGGACCTGGCGCTTTCCCTGGTGAGGTGAACGATCCCGCTGAGAAGACCGCAGTGACGCCCGCAAGCGAAGGGGGCCAGGGTGAACCCGAAGACGTCTCTCGGCCTTCGCTTCGCCCGCAGGTGGCTCATCACCGTCACAGACTTCCAGACGCGGTCACGCCTGCTGCGCTCGGGGCTCACCCTCCGTGGAACCGCGCACCCACTGGTGCGCCACGACGAACTACTGCTGGGGGACTACCGTTTGCACCTGCGTCGCTCCCTGGTCCGACGGCGCATGCTCGAAGCCCTTGGGGCGGAGCCTGCCGACGAAGATTGACGCACAGCGGGGCGGGCCCCAGCTGCACCCGGCTCCCGGACCCGGCGAAACGAGAAGGCGTGGCCTCCCTAGGAAGGAGGCGGGGCCGGCTCGAGGGGGTGGATACTGTGAGTTTAATTATAAAGAATGACCTGATACAAAAGCCATTTCTCTCGGCAAAGTCGTGTTGGGCGTGGGGGGCGGGGCGAACCTCCACTGTCATCCACTAGGCCAGAAACGCCATCCTGGTCACTACCCATCCCTGCGATCTTGCAGGACGAGCTCAACTCCTTTCAAGTCCCCTCCCGCCCCCTTGGAAGACAGTTCTAGGGCTTTTATTTCAGGTTTTCCCCCCTTTTGGATTTGTGTGTTCTAGGTTTTTTTTTTTTAATTTTTATTTTGCTTTGTATATTTTTCTTTTGCTATTGTTTCTCTTTTTGCTTGGTCTCTCCTCTCCACCCCGCTCCCCCATCCAGTCCCTACCCCTTCCCTCTCCCCGCTCCTTCACCCCCACCCCCACCCCCTACGCCCTCCCCAACCCCGCGGCACCCATCCGGAATTAACAAGCCCTTGATAGACAGGCGCCGCTCAGGCCCCCTGCGGACGGGGGGCATCCGACCAGGGGGAGGGGGCGGGTAGGGGCCCAGCGCCACCACCTCTCCAGTCCTCGCCACCCCTCCCCCCTCCCGTGACCCTCCCACAAGGTTCCCTGCATTTCCCTGACGTGGTGAGGGGAGGGGGCTGGCCCTCCCCTCGTGGACAGAGCGCCCCAGGGGCGCCTGGGGGCAGCTATAGGGAATGGGGTGGGGGGAAGGAGGGGAGCTCCCTTCTTTGGCAGCTGAACATAGGGGGGAACCTGAGGGCGATGCCTTCCCCCCTTTTATCCACAGCAGGGGAAGGGGCTACCTAGGGGAGGAGAGGTGGCTTTAAATTCCCAAGCCCCAGAAGCAGGGAGGGGAAACGTGCGGGGAGGGAGGAGCCATGCTGTAAGGATGGGGGTGTAATCTAGGAGAGAAGAAAGGGTTGGGGGAGGAGGGGGGAATCTTCGTGCAAAATGGACAGACAGACGAATGGTCTAAGAATGACAGGACTGGGTGACAGCCTAGTGAGCTGGGAGCCAGCGTGCATGCGCAGGGTCTCCTCTCCCTAGGAAAAGCAGGAGGAGGTGAGCGAAGACCGAGGGTGGGTGCAGGAAATGAGAAGGGAGGACTGGCTAAGGGTGTGCAGAGAGAGGCGAATATGCAAACCAAAAAGAAGCCAGGCTCTGCAGGGCAACTGAGGAAAGTCCTCTAGAAAGACGAGAACAGCGCAGCAAGCACATCCCATACCTGAGCACCATTAAAGAAGAAAGAAGAAGAAAAAGGCTGGGGGTGGGGGCGGAGAGTGGGCTGGTGAGGGCTGGTGCACAAGAGGAAGTGCGCAAGGGCACACAAGAAAGCAAGGAAAACGGTGAACAGAAGTAGCCGGGCGTGGTGGCGCACGCCTTTAATCCCAGCATATGGGAGGCAGAGGCAATCTCTGAGTTCCAGGACAGCCAGGGTTCCACAGAGAAACCCTTTCTCAGGAAACAGAACAGAACAGAAGTGAACAGAAATGCGAAGGAGAAGGATGGGGGGGAGGGGTTAAACATTTGGAAAGAGTTCAGTGAGGGGTGTGCTAAGTGGCAGAGGAAATAGAGAAGGCGGGGCACAGGAGTGCCACCATGAGAGTCAGCGCTTAGGGGTGGCAGGACAGGAAAGTGGCCCTGGATGTGAGAGCAGAGGTGACTGTGTTCAGAGTGTGCACAGAAAGAGCAGAGAGCAAGGGGTGGCCAGGGGCTACAGGAGTAAGCCTGGGTTTGGGAGCAGGAGAGGGAAGGAAAGTCCCATGTGTGTCTGCAGCATGGGTCCAGGGTGGCTAGAGAAATAAAGGGTGCAGTAACCCCCTCCCCCAGAAGCAAGTATGCAGAGAGCAAGCTAGCGAAGGCGGTGGCGCTTGAAGAAAAAATAAAAATAATAATTAAAAAAAAAGAATGCAGCGTGTTGGGGAGCGGAGAGGGCCTCAGCAGGCCAGAGGTGTGCAAGACAGCCAGGGGGCAAGCTTGTGCAAAAACTGCAGCCAGGAAGGGGAACAGGCGTGCAAGAGGCCGAGGGGCTGGGCAGCTGAGTGTGCCACGGAGAGGGGGAAGGCTGAGGGGCCTGGAGAAGTGAAAAGGGTTATTTGAGGGGCGCGAATGATGGAATCGGAGGGCACACCTTCCCAGGACCCCATCAGGTCAGGCTCTGGGCTGACCCTCTATGGCTCTGTCTGTCCCCCCACCCCCTGTCGGCCTTTCCCTCCTTCTTCAGTACCCCTTTGTCATTTTTGACTAATACCCCCCTCTACTCCACTTGCAGTCTTGTGTCAGCTGCCCACCTCTTTCGAGGTGCCATTGTCTGGCCTGCATCCGGTCCACCTGGGGACCTCAGTCAGGCCTGGGGTGATGGGGCCGGGCACAGTTTTAGCAGAGTCCCTGGCCCCCTGAGGGGAGAGGGGAGAGAATGATGGTCAGAGGGGTCAGAGGTCAAGAGGTCAGCGGGCTCAAGGGTCCTATGGACGGGCTGGTCCGTCCAGGCCAGCCATCACCTCTCCAGGAAAAATTTGAGAGCCCGGTCAATGTTCATACGGTGGCCCACCCTGGTCACGCCCAGGTCCACATAGTCCTCCTTGGTCAAGGCGGGCAGATGGGAGCCATCAATCTCGTGGTCCAGGAACTGGGCTCGGTGCTCTGACAAGCCCAGCCACTCCAGCCAATCAGCGACGTCAAACTTGGTCCAGAACCCTAGAGGCTTGGCGCCGAACGGCTTGTCCGGGGGCAGCGAGAGCAGGCGGGTGGGTGATAGGGAGCGAGAGGCCCCAGACAAGGCTCCTCCAAGACCCCCAGATATCCCGGGGTGTGGTGGCACAAAGACGGGAGCGAAGGGGTCAGCCGAGCCTCCTGCCCCTCCGGTCGGAGAGCTACGGATGTCGAAGAGGCCCGGGTAGAGGGGTCCTGAAGGCAGGATGGGCAAAGAAGAGGGCCTGGGCGCTGGGCTGACCTTGTGATCCGAGGCAGGCAGCAGCGAGGGGCTGGGTGCCCGGCGGAGCAGCGGAGGTCGCATCTCAAATTCCACACCCTGCAGGTGTCTGGTGGAAGCTGAGGCAGATGAGGCTGAAGGGGATGTAGCTCCTGGGGCTGCAGCTGTTGAAGAGGAGACCCCAGATCCGGTGGGGAGTGGTGGCAGAGGGGGTTTAGGCCAGTTCTGAAAGATGCTGCTGCTGGGTTTGGAGAGGAGAGAGGTCTGGGAGTCTTCGGAGAGCCTGGAATGTGACAAGGGGCGTGGGGTGGGGTGACAGGGGGAGGGGGAGGGTTTGGGAGGAAGTGTTGAGGGCCGGGGTGAAAAAGGCAGAAGTCATGATTCAGAGGGAGAGACACAAGGGTGGGGGCAGAGAGATGGAGAAGATGGGGTGGTAAGGGAGGGTCAGATGAGTGTCAGGGCAGAAGTGAAGGGTGAGAAGAAGGACAGGGAGAGGGTGATAGCCAAGAGAGATGGAAGAAAAAGAACCATTAAGTGATAGCAATAACACCCGCCACCACTTGCTGCTGCTCATGTGTGTCAGGCACTGTTCTCAAGGCTTTCTGAATCACATCTCAATTTAATCCCCACAACAGCCCCGGTGGAAAGAGCACAGAGAGCTTAAGAAACTTGCCTAAGGACACACAGCCAGGGAGTGGCAGAGCCCAGTTAGAAGTCACCAAAGTCTGAGCTCTTAACCACTATTCTATACTGCCTTTTTTTTTTTTTTTTTTTTTATGGTCAGTTATAGCAGAGTGGAAGACAGGGAGACAGAAACAAACAAACAAAACAACAACAAATAGAGGGTGGGCATTCAAGGGGGAGAGAGATGGAAGGGGATGGGGACAGAGAACAGAGAGAGAGAGAAAGGTGAAGAGAGGGAGATGAAAGAGAGAAGAAACAAGGGGAGAAAAAGGTTCCCCTCATCCCTTGAGCTCCCTTCAGCGTGGCCACCGTCACAGGGCCTTTGAACTTCCCACTGGGTGGCTCACTGGTCCCTTATACAGCCAGGTGACCTCATCCAAGATAACTGTAACCAGCCAGTTCTTGTGTTGTTTTGTGGGGGTATCTGTAATTATTGTGCCTACTGTCTAGCTTGAGGTATAGCTCAATGGCTTGGGATCCCCCAGCCCCCCCAGCAAGGGGCTGGGGGTATAACAGCTGGACCTCACTAAACTAGGAGCAAGATGGACACTGGATAAAGGCATACCACTGTGTTCGACAGCTAATCTGTGCCTATGGTGATTAAGTGCAGTGGTGCCCTTCCACCCACCCATGGATAACACGAGTGAGTTGTTTCCTATCATCTCCAAGGCCTGCTAAATCCACAGGGAACAGAATTACAGTGCGCTCTGCAGATGTAGAGGAAGGATTTCAAACTCCCCTCACTGCCTCCCCAGGCCCCGCCCAGGCTTGCCATTGTTAGCATGGCTCATGGCTTCACAGAGAGAACAACTAAGTGTTTGGGGGAACTTCGGCATATAGACCCATATCTTCCCATCTAGTGGGTCCACAGTTGCTCTGCCCCCCTCTATCCTGTTGGGAGCAACTGCCCAATCCCTTTCTAGGCCCCCTGTGCCCTCCTCCTAAGGAGGGAGGGGGCGTGTCATCTACCTGCTGCAGTAAAACATGGCACACTTCAGTTACTCCAATTTGGTTGCTGTTGTTAATATTTTGCAGCTAGACTTGGTGGTATAGGTCTGTTGTCCCAGTTACTGGGGAAGTTGAGGCAGGAAAATTAGAAGTCTAAACCCAACTTGGGCTACAAAGGCTCAAGGCCAGTCAAAGCAACTTAGTTAGGCCCTGACTCAAAACATTATACTGCTCAGTGGTTGAACCCCAGCCTACAACTTCCCAGTAAGGGGCTGGGGTGTGGTGCTGTGGTAGGGCCTCTGACTAGCCTTCCCCACTCGGGGGTTTGTGGCAGTGGCTCAGTAGTTGAGCACTTGTGTAGCATGCCTGAAGTCCTAGGTTTGATCTCCAGGACCATCAAAAACAAAATAAACACATGTAGCCATTCATCTTGGGCCATGGGTTATGGTGACCATGGAGCTGAAAGTGTGCTTCTTAGAGGTCCGATTCCTGCAAGACAGCCCAGTTTGTTTTCTGTAACTCCGAGGCTCTATGGGGACCTTGGGCTCCAGCACTTGCCATAGCCACCCACCAGCCACAGGCCTCTGCTCACCTCTGCCGCTGCAGGGAGGAGGTCCTCTCTGGGATGTAACTGGCTCCTCCGTGGTGGCTGTCTGTGCTGCCCCCGCTGCCTCCCCGAGCCCAAGGCAGAGCTCCTCCCGCGGTAGAGGCCCCACCAAACTGCTGGAGCTTGGAGCTGAGTTCGCTGATGATGCTGGCTTTGACCGTGGCCAAGGCAGAGGCCTGAGGCTGGGACAGGGGCCCTGGCAGGGGTGGTGGTGGTGGTCCTGGACCCTCCTCCCATGGTAGTAGCTTCCGAGGCAGGGATGAGGCAGTGGGCAAAGGTACAGGCGGGACTTCTGGCTCAACCGCCACGGGACCCCCTGCCACACCTGCCGTTGAGGGTCCAGAGCAAGCACTCAAGGCCAGTAGCCCATCTGTTCCAGCTCCGGTCACAGAGACGGTGGGGCTGGTGGGGGTGACAGGATCTCGAAGTCCCCCACTGGGACCAGGTCTCAAATTTCCACTAGTCCCAAGCGCCCTGCCCCGGAGCTTAGAAGGAGTCATGAGCTGAGGGGGATATGGTGGGCCAGGAGTCCCACTGCCCCCGAAGGCCTGGCCATCCAGGTAGGCAACGTAGGTGTCCAGGAGCTCCGTCCCGCTCGCCACCCCGGCCCCGCCCCCAGCCACGCCCCCTGTGTTGCCTCCTCCTTCGGCGGACAAGCTGCTGAGTGTGGATGCGCTGCTGATGGTCTCCAGCGGGTGATCGCTGCTGCTCCGACTGTCCACCTCCTCAATTCCAGAATCTGTGCCAGGCGGAGGGTCAGGGCCTGGCTGCGGTGCTGGAGGGGCTGGAGCTGCCGGGGCCGGCGGGCCTGGAGCAGGAGGGTCCCCAGGAGCCGCGGGAGCCCCCTGGGTCAGCGTGGCCACTTCGCTGTCGTAAGAGGTCAGGCTGGATGCTGTGGAGTCCAAGGTGGGAGGGGCTGCGGCCACAGCCGGAGGTGGGGCTGCGGGTAGAGGGGTAGCAGGGGAGGGAGGGTCAGGCAGCGGGTGGGGAGGCCCGGGTGTGAGAGGCGACTCTGGCTTTTCGAAGCTATTGGAAAACTCCAGGGGTGGAGGCAGCGGCTCCGCAAACAAGAACTCGCCATCGTCCACATCCACCGAAGGGGCTGGCGGTGGCAGGACCAGAAGCGGAAGGCCGTTCTCCTCGTTGCCTCGCGGGGAGGTGGGAGAGGGTGGCAAGACTCTGCGAGGGCTGGGAGGCGGGACCCCAGGCCCATCTTCAGTGGAGGACCCTCTCGTGCCAGCTGGAGGAGGCCGGGCCTGGCAATTCTCAAGGAATCGCACATGCAGAGGCAGCCGCTCTGGCTCCTCGGGGGCTGCTGTGCGCCAGGCCTTGCTCACCCCAGGATGGGGAGTTGGAGGCTCCGGCCCCAGTTGCAGCAGGAGCGGCCCGACCCCGGGAGCCGTCGGGGGAAGACGGTGCAGTAGGGAGCGGCGAGCTGCAGGTGGACTAGCGGTAAGGGCCTTCTCCTGACTCCCTAGGCCTGCCCGGTACCCCAGCTCCCGGCGCGCGGGGTCCCCCCAGAGGCGCAACACTGGCTCGTGACGCGCATGTGGCGAATGGGGTGAATGGGGCGAGTGGTGGTGAAGGGTGGGTGGTGGGGCGTCGTAGCGTGGTGATGGAGGTCTCGGGGGCGGCTGAGGGGTGACCCCACCCTCCGAGGACTCCTTCAAGGCCCGCTCCCGGGCGGCCAAGGCCAGCCCCAGCGGAGAGGCGGGATCCAAGGCTTTGCCGGTCAGCGGATGCACCAGGGGCCGCGGGGGGAGGAAGCTGGTGAAGGCGCTGCTGCTCCCGCTGCCCCCGTAGGCTCGGCTGCCGGCTGCGTAGGCCCCGTAGCCCCCGCTGCTGCCCCCCGACTCCAGCCGGAGGTACGGCTCGGCAGAGAACATGCCTTCATCAATGGATTTGGAATGGCGCAGCCGGGGACCCGGGGGCGCCCCCGGGCCCAGCCCGCTGTCGCCTCCATCCTCATCTCCTGCGTCGGTGGACAGGAATAGCGTGGACCGCCGCCGGGCTTCGTTCTGCCAGCCTCCCTCCCTCCGCGCCGCGCCCACTAGGGCTGCTCCAAACTGGCTAGTGAAATCCAGGGTGGCCGGGCCGCTGGGTGACGCAGGGGTGGGCACGGGCGACGGGGATGGCGGCACAGGGGACGTGGCAGGTGCAGGGCTAGGCGAGGATCCGCCGCCGCCCGCGCCGTCGGGCTGGGTGGGGGGCTCAGCCTCTGTGCTGCTTCCCTGGCTACTGCGGCCGCTGCTGCTGGTAGATGGGGCTTTGATGATGATGGTAGGGATAGGGATGGAATTTTTCTCCGACGGCCCGGGTGGAGGTGGTTCGGACCGAGGCAACGCCGGGGATGTTGGAGAGGACGCGGGAGGGAGGCTACCCTTTTGGGGCTCGCCTTCCACTTTGGTCTGCTTGACCAGCGGGCCCTTGCGACCGCGGCCGGAGCGGGCTGGTACGTACATAGCCGCACTGGCCGCCCTCGGGGGCAGCTGGAAGTAGCGCAGGGCGGGAGCCTGAGCAGGACCGCTGCTGCCTCCGCTGCTACTGTGGTGGGAAGGTGATGGGGCCCCCGAGGTCGGGCTGGGTCCTCCACCTCGCCAGCCTCGAAGGCTGGGCTGGGGTCCCAGGGCCAATCGAGGTGGGGGATCATCGGGGGAGCCTCCTGTCTCCATCTCCGGTGGGTGAGGAGGATGCGCATGGTGATGGTGGGGCTGGGGAGGTGGGGCATGATGGTGGTGGTGATGAGGTGGGTGGTGGTGGGCAGGGGGTAGGGCGCCACTGTGATATAGGCTCTTCTCTCGGCCCCCACTACGGGGGTCAGGAGGAGATGGCCCATCGAAAGATGAAGGGGAGGAGGCAGGAAGGGGACCCCCGGAACCAGGGTTAAAGGGCCCTCCCCGAGGCGAGGGAGTGAGGCGGCCAGAAGAGGAGGGGGCCGGAGGTGTGCTATAGGGTGGCTCTGGTGGGGATGTAGTGGGTGGTGGGGGTATGTCCTCTGAACCGGGGACTGACAGGCTACGACTGAATTTCATGGCTGGGGGTGCTAGGTAGGGTCTGTCGTCTTCCGCAGCCCCTGTTGAGATAGGCAAGACCGATGGAGGAATTAGGGACTGGCCCAGCTCCTTAGGCGCAAGAGAAATTCAGTGGAATTTCATCCTCTGGCCAGGAGGGGGAGCCATTTCCTAATTAGTCAAAGGCCTGAGTCCATGATAATGGTGACTTGGAGTGAGTTTAAAGCATGCTTGAGAAGGAAAAAAAGGCTATTATTTTACACAGAGACGCCCAGGAAGTAGCTAGCTTCTCTCTCAACAAGTATCTGCCTCCACTTACTACCCACATGCTACCAACAATCCTTCCTCTGGACACCAAAGACCCCGGTTTTCTAGATGAAGGTCAGGAAGCTGAGAGACCACCCACCCGGTCCCGCAGGTGAGAAGCAAAGTTGGAATTCATCCAAACCCGACCTCCTCTAACCAGGGTCGTATGTGGTGCTACAGCACATTTCCAAACCTAGACAGTCCTCTCCTGCCCCTGGGCCACGTTCCTTTCTGGGGGACATACCGATAGATTTCTGCCGGAGCATAAGGCCAGGTCCGGGAGGCAGGAAAGAAGGTCGGTCATAACTTGGCTGGGAGCGGTGGTGAGGATCAAAGCTCGACTTTGGGGCAGCAGTTAGAGGGAGAGAGAAAAGAGAGCGAAGAGGGGTCAGTCAGAGTTCTCCACACGCGAAAGAGAGTTAATGTCTCCTCTGAGCTCTTTCAAGGCAGAGACAGGCACGCAGAAGCTAGAAAGCAAGTCCTGGGAGAATTCTCTGGGGAGGCAGTCAGGAGAAAGAAAAGAAAAGCAGGCAGCAGAGCGTCCCTCTAAAGCAGGTACCACCTGCAGGCGTGGCCTGTACCCAGGTCCCATTGACACTCTTCTGGCCTGTGGTGGCAGCCACCCCTCTGGCTTTCTGTTGCTTCCTCTCTCCTTCACTCCTTTCTGGTCTCTTTTCCAGACTTGGCGGAATCTTTCAAAAAGAAATCAGGGCTGGAGCGATTGCTCGGTCAGTAATACGCTTTGCCACATATACAGGCATGAGGACCCAGTTCTGATTCCCAGCAGCTGCAGCCCACGTCAGACTTAAAATGTGTGTGTGTGTGTGTGTGTGTGTGTGTGTGTGTGTGTGTGTGTGTGCTGGTGTGCACATGTCCCTGCTCACAGAGGCTGGAAAAAGGTACAAGAGCTAGAGTTGCATATGTGGGGGGAGTGGGTGGGCTGCAGAGCTATCCGGGCCTAGAACCCAAATTCCCATTCTTACGGTGACACAGCAAACCTGCTTAGCAATGGAACCATCTTTCCAGCCCCAGTTTCAACTCATTCAAGAAAAAAAAGAATTTTCTGTCTGGTCACCAATCCATTGTTCCATCAATTCATCATTTGTACCTGTTTATTGTTCCATCTGTCTGTCTGCTCCTGTGTCCATCATTCCACACATCCATCACTGCACACATCCACCCTTCCACCCATTGTTCCACCATCCGTCATTGCGTCCATTCATCATTCTATCCATCCATCATTCCGTCCATGTATCTTCCATCTATCATTTCGTCCATCTGGCCATCCATCTGTTATTCCATCTGTCCATCATTCTATTCATCATCTTCTTTCACCTACCATTCCTTCTTTCTGTCATTCTATCCACCCATCCATCCATCCATCCATCCACCCATCCACCCATCCATCTACCCATCCATCCATCCACCCATCCATCCACCCATCCATCCATCCATCCATCCATCCATCCATCCATCCATCCATCCATCCATCACACTGGTTGTGTTTGAACCCAGAGTGACAGTAACTCCATGCAGGACAAGAAGTGTGGGATATTCTAGAGGGCAGTGGTAGTCGGAGGAATTCAAGGCTTTCCTGGATCTTAAGAGCCCTGTCGCTGCACTGGCCTACCTGGTTTAGAACTGTCTATTCCTGTGTTTGTCTCATTCATTCCACTGACAAGGACTGCTCCACAAGGCATGGATGTCCTGGCTGTACAAAAGGCAGGCTATAAGTATATTAGAGAACAGAACATGGAGTCCAGTGCAGTGACTTAACACCTGTTATCTGGAGAAGCTGAGGCAGGAGGATTACCATGAATTCCAGACCAGTCTGGTCTACAAGTGAATTCAAGGCAGTGTCAGCTATTGCATAAGACTGTCTCAGAAAAACAACAAAACATGCAAGAAAACCAAAAAAGTCCAGCCCTAGAAAGACAGAGACACTGTGGAGGGTGCTTTTCACAGATCCCAGGTAATCCAGGGACAGTTTAAGTGCCTGTTATCCCATAGAGCAGCAGAGTGTGAGAGTCTGGGAACGGGCTCCTCACAGCTGGTGGGGGAGGGGACATGGTGATAGAAGAGAGGCCAGGGAGATGGGGGAGGGGCTTGGTGATGGAGGAGGGGCCAGGGAGATGGGAGAGGGGCCATGGTGATAGAAGAGAGGCCAGGGAGATGGGGGAGGGGCTTGGTGATGGAGGAGAGGCCATGGTGATAGGGGAGGGGCCATGGTGATGGAGGAGGGGCCAGGGAGATGGGAGAGGGGCCATGGTGATAGAAGAGAGGCCAAGGAGATGGAGGAGGGGCCATAGTGATAGGGGAGGGGCCATGGTGATGGAGGAGGGGCCGTGGTGATGGAGGAGGGGCCAGGGAGATGGAGGAGGGGCTGTGGTGATGGAGGAGGGGCCATGGTGATGGAGGAGGGACCAGGGAGATGGGGGAGGGCCTGTGGTGATGGAGGAGAGGCCAGGGAGATGGAGGAGGGGCTGTGGTGATGGAGGAGGGGCCATGGTGATGGAGGAGGGGCCAGGGAGATGGAGAGGGGCTGTGGTGATGGAGGAGAGGCCATGGTGATAGGGTCCTCACCATGTGATGGGGAGGAACTTGTTGATGGGGGAGGGACCAGGTCGGCAGGAGAATGGAAGTAGTAAAAAGTAGGCTAGCATTACAGCAGAAAGATTAGTGTGAAAGAAGTTGTGTCAGAGCCTGGAACTGAATGAGGAAGGGTGAGGTAATGAGGATGTCAGGAAAAGCTCCTAGGGAGAACAGGTTTTGAGGGGAGCCCTGCCTGAGGGGAGGACACTGTTTGCAGACGAAGGGAAAACACTCTGACTGGGTGAGGGGCTGGGTGGGTAAGTTCTCCAAGTATGAGGTCCTGAGTTCAAATCCTCAGAACCTACAGAAAAACCCAAGCCTGGTTGCCCATGCCTGTGTTATTAGCATTGGGTGCCTGTGTGGTGAGGGGAAGAGGTGGGTCCCTAGCGCCTGACACACAGCTAATTTAGACAAAACTGAACTGTGCTTCAGTGAGACTCTGTCTTATGGGGACCAGACAGTGGTAGAGGGAGGGAAATACCTGTCTTGGTCGGGCTTCGGAATGCGCCACATTGCATGCACCACAGCCGTACATGGTGCACACCGCATACGTCACAACCACATCTGGCACACACCATACATTACACACACACACACACACATCACACACTACACACTACACGCATGTCACATGCACACACACACACATCACACACTACACACTACACGCATGTCACATGCATGCACACACACACACACACACACACACTGTATGTCTCTGATTTTGAGAGAGTTCAACACACAAGTTGGCTGACGCCCAAGGATGAATACCAAAGACTGCCCCTGCTTCCCACAGGCACATGCACACATGTGCACAGACAGTCGCTCACACACACACACACACAAACACACAAACACACACACCACACCACACTCGCACACACGTGTAAGAGATGGGTCGGATGAGAGCTGAGGCTGTCGGAGGACAGCGTGGGGACCATGCCGTCAGACTCTGAGGACAGTGCTGGGCTGAGATCAGAGGGCGCTGGCACAGTCGTGCACAGAAGAGGACTGCCAGTTTGTTGAGAGCCCTGTTGGACTGGAGCTGACCTCATTCGACCCTCCTGAGTGCTGCCAGCTCCAAACCAATTATATAGAGTAGGAAGCACGCTGGGGATGAGGTAGCACAGCTCAGAACTAGGTAGGGAGAGAAACTAGGATTTGAACACATAGCCTGCTGCAAGGCCTAAGTGCCCTTGCCATTCCCATCCCTGCCCTCCTCTCTCTCTTCTTTGTCCTAGATTCTTTCTCTCTCTTCCTGCCTCCCTCCTCTCCTTCCTCCATTCTTCAGCCCTTTCTTTCTCTTTCCCTCCTTTTTCCGCCTCCTCTTTTTCTTTCTTTCATCTTAAATAAATACAGGAATACTCCATACTTGTGGGTCAGGATGGCACCGCAGATAACCAACAATGTAGACATCTAGAGAAACCAAGGATGGGCAGAGAGGGCTAGGGCCTGCAGGGCACTCCACCAGCCAGAGAAGTGGCCTCTAGATTGGGAACTCCAGGGTGGAGTGTGTAGTCCTGAGGGAATAAATGACACCTCTGTCCCCACATCATGCAGTGGGGAACTCTGCCCTTTCTCCACTGAAGTTGTCAGCATCAGCTCTCAGTGAAGTTGGTGGCTGCATCACCCACAGAATTCATGGAGATTTCCTGACCCCATCTCAGTGGCTCATTCCTACAGATAATCCCTAGGCTGCTGTGGACTCTGCAGCTAGAGCACATAGGTGCCACAGCTCAGTCTCCCTGTGTAATGTGCTGGCCAAAAGGCACTGATATTGCTGTAGCAACAAATCTGTTTTATCTTTTGGTTTTCTGAGACAGGTTCAGTCTAGGTTGGTCCTTAAAACTCATGGAAATCCTCCTGCTTCAGTCCCTGGAGTGCTTAGATTATAGGTGTGGGCCACCACTTCTGACTTCAAAAGTCACTTAAACATTATTTTGAATGTTGGGCATGTAGCCCTTACACCACTTACTTAACATCCACCAGGTGAGGGGCTGGGGTGTGTGGCTCAGGGGTAGAGCCTGCCTAGAATCCTTCAATGAGGAGCTCTGTGTGTCTCTGTCTCTGTCTCTCTGTCTCTCTGTCTCTCTCTGTCTCTGTCTCTCTGTCTCTGTCTCTGTCTCTGTCTCTGTCTCTCTCTCTCTCTCTCTGTGGCTTAGTAAAGAGTCAATGCCTCGAATCCCCCAGGAAGGGAAGTATGACTGATTGATACAGCATCTGTCTAGGCCAGTGGTTCCCAGTCTTCCTGATGCCATTCCTCATGTGTTGTGACCCCCCTCCTCCCACCTATACAATTATTTTTGTTGCTATTCTATAGCTATAATTTTGCTACCATTATGAATTGTCATGTAAATATCTGATATGCAGGGGAGTGGATATGGGACACCTGTGAGAAGGGTTATGACCCACATGTTGAGAACTGCTGAGCATCTCCCCAGTGAGGGGCGGGAGTAGAGCCCCCGCCTAGAATCCCCCAGTGAAGGAGCTGGGGGCAATGCCACGGTGGTAAGATGCATGAGACCCTATATTCTGGGTGTCTTCGTGTGGCTGGCTCTTGTCCGTATCACAGCTTGTCTTTATAAGCAGTGCTCCGCACTGGATCTGTGAGAGAAGGCTGAGATGCAGCCTTCGTTCTCATTGCTAACTATCTCACAGACAGTTCCGAGGACGTCCACATCAATCCCCAGAAGCCAACGTTTGACCCTCCGAGTCAATGCCCCTTGGCCACCAGAGGGCAGAGGCTAAGGGGGATGCCAGGCAGTGGGTCACCTCCAGAGGTGACAGCTGGGAGACAGAAGAGCACACACAGTTCTGACGTGGATGTGTTGGTGTCCAAGGATCAAACTCACGGGGCAGACAGAGCCAGCTGGGCACGGGCACGGGCTGGGCTTCGGCCTTTCCTGAGTTTCATTTCCGTACCTGTAAATGAGCTAACCCCTGCTTCATACCTCACGGCAAGCTTCCAAAGACAGACTCTAATCCCCACACTCTATGAGCTAATCTGTGTGGGACACAGTACCGGAAATATGCTGAATACTTGATATAGATCAGATCTTTACCTGAAAAAGGTAAAGGAAAGGGCAGGCGGAAATGGCACAGGCTATTGTTCACTGTGTGTGTGTGTGTGTGTGTGTGTGTGTGTGTGTGTGTAGGTCAGAGGTCAGCCTTAGGTGTCTTTTTAAATCACTTTCAACTGTATTTTAAGAAAAATTATGTGTGTGTCTGTGTGTCTGTGTATGGGACTGTGCATGTGGACTGTGCTGTGCCCTAAGAGGGCAGAAGAGGGAAGCAGACTCTGCAGCTACAGTTCTAGGCAGTTGTCAGCAGCCCAATTCGGATTCTGGGAACTGAAATCCAATCTTCTGTAAGAGCAGTGCATGCTCGAGACCACTGAGCTGTGTCTCTGGTCTGAGCATCAATGTGTTGATAGCATCTAGCGTTTGTTGAGCATCTAGGACCATGCTGGGGGTCTGTAACTATGACAACATTACATTTTGGGCAGAGACAAGGTTTCCTTACGTAGCCTAGGCTGATCTCAAGCTTATAGCCCCTCTCCTAGCTCAGCTCCCCAGGGTCTGAGATGGGGGTTGTGGACCTTCACACCACATCTCTGCAGCATCCTTTTGTCTTATGCGAGATCCCTAAGGTGGGAAGGGAAGAGGGGATGAGACTTAACATGGGAAGCAGAGATGTCAAGAATGGAAGGGGAGCCGGGCGTGGTGGCACACATCAATAATCCCAGCACTCTGGAGGCAGAGGCAGGAGGATCTGAGTTCAAGGCTAGCCTGGTCTACAGAGTGAGTTCCAGAACAGCCAGAGCTACACAGAGAAACCCTGTCTCAAAAAAAACCA
>NC_034590.1:17039693-17053798 GCF_900095145.1 Mus pahari | reverse complement strand
AGAGAGAGAGAGAGAGAGAGAGAGAGAGAGAGAGAGAGAGATCGATCCTCAGAATGGGGAGAGATGTAGAAGACCTTTGGGAGTCTTCCCTCAGTTTCTTTCCCACACACCTACCTCAGTGGCAAAGAATCCTTTGGGTCGGTGCTTGCCCAGGGATGCGAGGCCGCCAGGCCCAGGGCTCTCAGTTGCACTAATGGTCTGCTGAGCTGCAGCCAAGATCTCATCCAGTTTGTCTGTGGGGAAGCGAGCCCGGTCAGAGACAGGGAAAGTGAAAGTCGCCTTGCCTCACTAGAGATCTGGGTGCCCTGGGGTAAGATACAGAGCTCACATGGTCCTATCTCTGTCTCTGTGTGGAGGCACCGGCCCAGCAGGCACGGCCCAGGGATGACAAAGCACAGGAGAGTAGGTGGCACGGGGACGGTATGTAGTGCCCAGAGTTCCAGGGCCCTGGGCGCCGAGCTCACGGGTGACTGAAGGGCCCACGGGAAGGAGGAGGGCAGAATGCAGGCAGCATCCCCAGAGGCGGGCGAGGGGACTAGGGTATCAGGGAGCCATGCTGTGGCTTCTTACTGAGGGCCATCTGATACACAGTCCGCTTTTTCTCCATGCTGGGCACTGCTGCAGGCTGTTGTTCATATTCTGTGGGCAAAGGGGAGGGATGAAGCTCAAGGGTACCCCTGCAGAGGGCATGGCCAGCAGGTGTGGACCAGCAGGTGTGGCCAGCGCGAGGTGGGGGCAGTGAGGGGCCGGGTCGAGGGAAGGGTAAATCCGCCGCTGGGGTTGGGAGACTGGGACCCTCCCACCAGACCTGAACCCACTCACCAATTTTCTTCTTCCAGGGGGAGACTAGCCCAGGGGTAGACAGCAGAGGAGCCAAGAGTTAGGACATCAGGGGGACGTGAGGGACCCCTCTTTGGAATTCCCACCTCCCTAGGGACCCCGGGGGTGTGGAATAGTCAGTCACCTGCCCAAGTGGCCCCAGGTCGGGGGTGGGGGGGAAATGAGACCCGCCCCAGGTCATGAGACTCTGTCTGCAAGGCACAGCTAACCTTCCTCTGTGGGTCGAAGGAGCCAGGAGGAGGATGGGGAGGGGCCAGTAGAAGGAGGGGGAGGGGCCAGTAGAAGGAGGGGAGGGGACAAAAGGAGAGAGAGAGGCCCACGGTAGAAGGACACATACAGACCCCCAGAGACCCAGGACAGAGAAACAGAGATACAAGAGGGCAGAGAGGAGGCTCTCAAAAACTTCCCAGTGACACACAGGCAGGCCACGGAATCTGGCCCAAGGACATGGGGGAGGGGCGGGACAGGAGGAGGACAAGGACCCCTCGTGACTAACAACACTGACAAAGTCAAGGGTGGTCCAGCCCCTTGCCCCTGGCCGCCCCTGGCCCTCAGCCAGCCGGCCCCACAGGCTCACCCATTTCCTCCAGCTCTGAGGTCATAGACTTGGAACGCAGGGAGATGGCTGGGGGCGGGAGCCGCTTAGCCTGCTGGGATGCTGGAAAGGTGGGGTGGGTGGGAGGTGTCAGTGTTGCAGGGAGGAGACCCCTCCACACCCACTCCTTTCACTGCGCTTCCAGAACTCTGAGAACAGCACCCCAGCATGCTGAGCCCTCTCTGCCTCAGTTTCTCCCCAGAAAGGTTCTGAACAGGCAGGCTTTGAGGGGAATGGAGCGCCTTGTGGGAGTCTGAAGAGTAGCCCTAAGAGTCTTAATTTGGAGGCAGTGGGATACTCAGGCCTGGCTCTGCAGGTAGCTGGAGAAGCTCCTGTATTTTAAGACCAACTCTCCTATAGCCCAGGCTAGCTCAAACTTACTAAGTAGCTCAGGATGACCTTGGACTTCTGAGTCTCCTGCCTCTACTTTGACGGTAGGATTGCAGGTGTGCACCAAAATGCCCTTTTCTGCAGTTCTGGGAATGGAACCCAGGCTCTGTGTGTGCTAGGCCAGTGCTCTACTGACTGAGCTAAGGCCATAGCTGTGAAGAAGTACCTTTCTTGTGGACAGCCTCGTCCATGTCTGGGTGTCTGGTCACCATCACCACCTTGACCATCAGTGTGTTGCCTCCCTGTCGGATCATGTTGACCACCTGACGGTGGCCAACCTTCACTACATTCTGTCCGTTCACCTGTGTCATGGAGGAAGGATAGAAGCTTTTTAGATCTAGAGTCCCCAACCGTGACCGCCTACCCCACCCTCTCCCCTCCATGGCTCTCTGGAATCCCCACATCCCCAGGACTGGGCTAGCCTGTGCACACCTGGTCACCTTCACACCCATCATGTCCTTGTATTGCATATGTTGGGGGACAATTCCGTGATGCTTTTTAAAAATGTTCCTCTTTAGCTACAGTTATACTCTATAGCCCAGGCTGGCCTGAACTCACTAGGTAGCCCTGGCTGGTCTTGAACTAGTGGTGGCGGTAGTGGTCCTGGGGTGACTAGCTGGAATGAGAGGTGTGAGCTCCCACACCCAGCCTGAGCACCTTTCAAGGGTCTAGGAAGAGTTGCTGGAAAGGAGTGGGCGATCCCACAGACTGAATAGGGTGAACAGGCCACCAGAAGTGGCACATAGCTTGTGGACTTAGGGGTTGTCATCAGGGGCCCCAGAGGACAGTGTGGCTGGGGCTCACCTCGATGAGGAAGTCTCCCATTCGTAGTCCAGCCCGCCATGCCACGCCACCCTCGTCCACAGACTCGAGGTACTGCAGCGCCGGGAAGGCCGGGGTGGGGGTGAATTCCTCGATGGGGGTCTGCGCTGCAGACGGGGAGGAGCCGGCGGGGTCGGAGGGGAGGGGGTGGAGAGGCCGAGCAGGGGATGGGGCTCAGACCCAAGTCACAGAGGACTCACTGGAGCTGAGGGACCAGCACCCGAGGGTGGGGCAGTGGGTGGGCTTAAGGGCGTGTGTGGGGTCCCTTCTCGTTTTCCATCCTCCCTGTCCAGGCCCTGCTTTTTGGGTCAGAGGATCTCCCATCCCCTCCCTGGCCAGCACTCACCCTTGGCCCCCCGGAGCACGAACCCGAACCCCTCACTGTCCTTCTTCTGCAGTAAGACTGTCTTCTCCTTGATGATGTAATCACTGGCAGGAGGCAGGAGGGGGTGGGGGTGGAGAAGGGCTCATGAGGCACAGAGTTGGTGCTCCACCCCATCATGGGGCACCCCAGCCCCTGCTTAGAGACCATTCACTGCAGTTCCTCACCCCCTCCAGTCTGTACTTATGCTCAAGACACCCCCTCAAAGCCCGGGGTGCTCTTGTTTCCACCCACTCTTTCCTCATTCATCCTTCCGCGAATCCATCCACCCATCCATTCAGCAGAGCTGTTACTGAGCCCACGGTGCACCAGGCACCCAGTGGGGTGGGCAGAAGAGGCTCTGAATTACCACAGCCCTGCTTGGGTCCTGGCTGGCAGCTTCCTGCTTGTGACCTTGAACCTATGGCTTTAACCTTTTGTGCTTCAGTTTCCAAGTCTGTCATGGGGGCCTGCCTAAAGAGACTATAGGGGAGGTCGGAACACTACACACTACAGTGTCTGTGTGTGGCACTACACACACAGGGTTTAGCAGCACAGAGCCCACCCTGTGTCCCTAGGCCAAGGTGTTAAGTCAAGAGAGCAAGCGCACTAACACGTCTCATTCCCTTACTATGGGAATGCTCCAGAGGACCAGAGGATCAAAGCCAACCAAAAGAATGTTTGCATCACCCTGTCCAGTATGATGCCTGCTAGTTGCACATGACTATTTTTATCAACATTAATCAGGGTTAGATTTAAAGTGTCAGTTACTCAGTTATGATGGCCAATGTTCCTAACGATGGTGCTGACACAGAACATTCCTGTCACGGATGGAAAGTTCCAGGGGACTGTGCTGACTGCTGCCATCCCTTGATAAGTCACACATGGTGTCACACACCAATGACCAGTTCTGATGATGCAAGCCTGTCTTCTCAGCTCCTGGGCGGGTGCTGAGGAAGTATGTTCGAAAGTTCAAGACCAGCCTGAGCAACTTAGGGACGCTATGTCTTAAAATAATGTGAGAAGAGAGCTAGGGATGTAGCTCAGCAGTAAAGCTCCTGTCCAGAGACCCAGTGAGGGGCTGGGGACGTGGCTCAGTGGTAGAGCCCCTGCCTAGAATCCCCCAGTGAGGGGCTGGGGGCGTGGCTCAGTGGTAGAGCCCCTCCCTAGAATCCCCCAGTGAGGGGCTGGGGGCATGGCTCAGTGATAGAGCACCTGCCTAGAATCCCCCAGTGAGGGGCTGGGGGCGTGGCTCAGCGGTAGAGCCCCTCCCTAGAATCCCCCAGTGAGGGGCTGGGGGCGTGGCTCAGTGATAGAGCACCTGCCTAGAATCCCCCAGTGAGGGGCTGGGGGTTGGATCTATGGTAGAGTCCCTGCCTAGCAATCACTAAGGCCCTAGGTTCCATCTCTAGCACTGGAAAAAAATAAGCACCAGTCCCCCTCAGTTCTAAAGCTCTATTCCTCACCAGCACATCTCAGTAAGACATAAACCATAAACACAGAGGAAACTGGATAAAACCCCAGTCATAGCCCTCACTCTCATGCTTGCTCAGGCTGGTTGTAGCACAGCCTCTGATCCTGGATCACCACTCTACCCCTCAGCAAGCCACAGCCACGTTCGTCCCAACAAGGACAGGGACACCTAAACTGCTCTACCTCAAGCTAGTTCCTTTCTGAATACCCTAGAATACCCAGTTCCAAATTCACTGCAGTCACATTCTCTGTTAGCGCCCAGAACCCAGGGCCAGTGCCCCGCACTCTCTGTGTCACAGCGATGCTCAGACACTACCCCCCCACCACTGAATCTCAGTTAGATTGTATGGCTCTAAGCTACTCCAATAATATCCACGCAGGCTCCCCCAATTACCCACCCCCATGTATTCAGCTAACAGCCCTCCACAAGTACTCCAGTATATTTCAATGACACCTCCACACATCCCAGTGTGCCCCGATCCTGACTCCCCCTCACTTTGATATCAGCGTATTCCCATCACACGCCCTCTGAGTACCTCCCAGCACACGGGAATAACACCTAATTGTGTGCCTACTGCATTGTGGTGCCACCTCCCTCCATCAGTGTCTGTGTAAGCTCCCATGACCCCCCCCCAGCTTCCGTGGTAAAACCCAGGCACCTGAATAGCAGTGAGTGTTCTGCACAAGTCCAGGTGCTGCCTCCCTCCTTGTGGAACTTGATGAGTACCACATCACGCATGCACACATAGGAATGTTCCAGCCTCTGCACTTACCCAGAGGTCAATAAAGCTGTCCACAGGTTTCTACCTCCTCTCCCTCAGCCCTCCCCAGTTGCCCCCCCCCCAGCAGTCTTTGCAGCTGCATGGAGCAGATATTGGGAGAAGACTAAAGGACTGAAGAAAGGAAGGTTAAGGGTAGACGGGAGAAATGGGTCTCAGGAGGCTGGAGGGAAGGATGAGGTGGAAGGTGAAGGGACAGTCTGGGAGGTCAAGGAAGCTTGGTTCTGACTGTGCACTCTGTGGCAGCCTCATCCTGACACACTAGGACAACCTCTTATAAGCCTTTATGTCCTTACTATTCAGACAACTTCTCCACATTCCCAAGAACCTTCCCAGGAGGCTATAGTGCCCTTCAGGCTCCGCCTTTACACCCCACCAAGGCAAAGTCACCTTCAGCCATCCATACCTCCCTGCCACCCTCACCTTCCCCATGTTCTGTCTCTCTGCCTCTGTCTCTCTCCAGCCCAGGCTGCTCTATATGTCATTACAATCCTCTTGACTCAGCCTCCCTGGTGTTGGGGTGATGACTGTGAGCCACCACATCAAACTCTGCCATCTCTCTCGGCCCTAACTCTACACACAAGCCTCAGCTAACCCCAGTGCCCTGTCTTCAGATACAAGCAGGCCTCTTGTCCATATGCTGAGGCCGAGGGCTTGTTGCTGGCCTGGCAGCATGGAAAACCCTTCGCAACAGACCCACTGGGTTAGCCCCCTCCTCAGAGCCAGTCCGGGAAGAAGACATAAATACCACTCATTTCCATTTTACAGGCGAGTAAGTCAGGCACAGAAAGGTTAAGAAACTCTCCAGAGACACAGACAGCATCGTTTTGTGTTTGTTTCCTAGAGATGGCTCACTGCGCAGCTCTGGCTGCCCTGGAACTCACTACATAGACAAGGTTGGCCTTGAACTCACAAAGCTCTACCTGTCTGCCTCTGCCTCCCGAATGCTGGAGTTCAAGGCGTTCACTGCTCTGCTCAGCGGACAAATGACATTCTTTAATGCCCAAGAAAATGTCTGGGTAGCTGCAGCTTGAATTCCTTCCATGTCACACTACCTAAATACCTCAGACACATGGCTTACCCCCAAGTTCAGCAGGAGACCCCTGGGCTGGCTGGTCTTAGGTCAACTTCACAAACTAGAGTTATCTGAAAGGAGGGGACCCCGACATCTCATAAGTACTTATTGATGGAGGGAGGACCCAGCCCATGGTGTGCGTGCGTGTTGGGGGACATCCCCAAGCTGAAGGTCCTGGGTTCTATAAGAAAGCAGGCTGAATAAACTATGTGAAGCAAGCCAGTAAGCAGCACCCTCCATGGCCTCTGCATCAGCTCCTGCCTCCAGGATTCTTCTCTGCTTGAGTTGTTGCTCTGACTTCCCACCGTGATGAACAGTGCTGTGGACATATAAATCGAATAAACCCTTTCCTCCCCAACTTGCTTCTTGGTCATGATGTTTTGTTGCAGCAGTCAAAACCCTAACTAAGACAACCCCCAACTGTTCCTCCAGCCTCCAGGGTTTATCCTAACTTCTGCCAGTCACACAAGGAACCCATCAAGATCCAGGCAATGCCAACCACTGTTTGGGTCATTTAATATTTAAGTCCTTACAACACTCCTGGATGGGACCATGAGTGTCCCCATCTTTAATGCTAGGTTAACTGAGGCGCAGAGCAAGGACCTGCTCAAGATCTCACACCACCTAGAATTGTCAAGACCACCAGCTGCCCCCCACCCCCCACAAGCCACAGACCTCAGTAGCACTGCCTGCCCCCATAACCACAGGACCCTCTCACATGGAGTCCAGCAAGCTGCAGCAGTGCCTATTTGCACAGTTGGCACTGTGTATGCCCCTGCCAGATGTGGTACCCTCAGCCCCAAATGTCCTACTTGCTCTCCTGTCTCTCAGCCTCCTGCCATTGCCTCCTTCCTGAGTCACATCTCCTTGCACACCATCCTGTATTCCCACGACTCCCAAAACTATGCCATCAGTCGGCCAGTCTGAGGGTGCCCATAGGGTATGCTATACCAGGAGACCACCCCTGCACCCGTCGTCCCTTCTTCTAAGTGACCTCTTTGTATGTCTGCCACCTCCGCACCCCTGCCTGCCTCCTCTGAACCTCAGCCTTCCACATTCTCTTGTCTCCTGTACAGAGAAGCCCGTGGTGTCCCCCAATAACACCCACGTTCCCGCTTGCCCACTACGGAAAGTTCTCCTTTGGGGATGCGAAGCTTGCCCTGCCCTGCGGTCCACGCTGGTTTTCCTAGCAGCCTCTTCCGCTCACATTCCTTGCATATACCAAGCGGTGGTGCCGGCTGGGTCCCCGCCCCCCAATCCTCTTCCTACCGCCTGTCTTCCATTCTCACCCCAGCACCTTTCTTGGCACCCAGAACCCGCAAACGCCATTACCCAACCCCTCTCCAGCACCCACGCGTCCCATTTCCCCTCTATCCAGCAACCCCCTTTGCACCACCACCCCCGCTCCCTCTGAGTCCACTCACAACACCACGGTTCGCGGTGCGGACTACCTGCCCATGAGGAGCTGGCACCATGTCCTTCCCCAGGCCATCCCGCCGTGTCCCAGAGAAGGTCTCCAGGGCTTGCTGGTTCCCTCATGGAGACTGCGGCGCGACCGCTCCCCACCCCCACCCCAGGTCCCTCTTGCCCACTCAGGATGCCACAGCCTGGAGCCGGCTGCCATCCACACTGCATTCTCCAGTCCTCGTTCCCTCCCTGTGTTCCCATCTCGGCGGGCCTCTCCACGGCCTGCACAGGGCCCCCGCATGCAAGAAAGCCAGCCCCTGTCCCCATGCTGAGAACAGCACACAGGCAGGTGCCAGAGCCCCATGCAGAAGCTTGCCGAGGTTCAGCCCACGTGCCCCCATCCCCGCAGAGGACAGAACCTCGGGGTCCAGGGTCGATCCTCCCCATGCACAGACTCCTGGGGAGGGCACGGAGCAGGGCACACGGGGACAGAAACACAGAGCAAACTGGGGAGGGGGGAGGGGGAAGAGGGGGCAGGCCAGGCCTAGGAGGCTGGGTGTTGGGAAACACAGCCGCAGTCTCTGGGACAGATGCACTCTATCACACACGTGTGCGCGCACGCACACAGACACACACAGGCGCACATACGCGCACAGTCCCCAGACAGCCTCGCTATGGCTCCAAGTCACACAGAGACAGACACCCCCCACGCAGGGACACACAGATGGACATAGGTGGGGGGTGGGCTGGGAGCCCACAGCCTCCCCATCTCTGTCTCTCACACACGCAGGCGGTCATACGCACACACATCATTGACACACGCACAGCCGCACAGTGACACGCAGCGGAAAAAGAGAAGGGGAGGGAAGGCCGGGGGCGGGATGCCTGTGTGATGGAGGTGTGTGTGTGGGGGGACAGACTGTGAATGGGAGACAGGGGTATGAATGGGGGGACTTGCTGACTCTAGGAAGAGGGGCGGGGATGCGGAGGATTGGAGGGATGGGGGCCTGGGGTATCTGTTTGGGGGGCCCTGGGGAAGTACTCCTTAGAGTAGGGGAGTTAGGGGTGCCAGAAAGGGCAAGAGTGGGTTGCAGAGTGTAGCTGTAGTGGGGCCCTTTCGTGGGGGTTCGAGGGGGAGCAAAAGTCTTGGTGAATAGCAGAGGAGGCCCTGGAGCAGCGTCTGAAGCACAGGAAGGAGGGAGGTGGAAGAGAGTCGGGTTGCTGAGCTGCTGAGAGAGGGTCTGGAAGGGTTCAGGCCTAGGGAAGGGAGGCTACGAAGAGGACACGGGACAGGTCTGGGGAGCCCTAAACGCACGGAGGGTCGTGCGGGGGACGAGCGGGCGGTGCGCGGTTACCTGTAAATGTACCAGACGCTGCGCCTCCGGGGCCCCAGCGCGGGCCAGCTGGAGGATAGCGCAGGGGGCGGCTGGGGCAGGGCGCCCCCGCCGGGGCCACCCCCGACCGCAGACAAAGCCATCGCCACCGCGGCCCCGGCCCCGGCCCGGGTCCCGATCCGGGCCGCCCCCGCCACCACCGCGGCCGCCGTCGCCGCCGCCGCCGCGTCCCCGCTCGGCTGAACCCCCGTGTCCGGGCCCCCAGGCCCCGCCTCATGCTGACCCGCGCCGGGAGGGGGGAGGGGCCGGGGGAGGGGGCGCGCACCCCCCCTCGGGAGGGCGGGCAGCCCCGGGGGGCTCACATGCCGCGGGGGGCGTGCGGGGGACAGCGCATGGCTGAGGCTCCAGCACCGCGGACAGCTCCAGAGGCGGCAGCGGCCCCGCGTTAACCCCTTGGCGTCCTGCGCCGGGCAGCCGGACGGAGGGGGGACGGGCGGGGGAGGGTAACGCGGGGGCCCCTTTGGCGGGAGGAGGGGGAGGGGCAGGGCTTGGGGAGGGGGAGGGAGTCACTTCCGGTCTGTCCCCCCCATCCATACTCCCCCCTTTCCAGAGTCCTCTCCGCGCAGGTGCAGAGAGAGCGAGCCAGAGAGCGGGAGCGCGGGGAGAAGGACGCAGCGCCACACATCACATAAGATGGCACGCCATCGCGTGCGGGGACGCGCAGACAGACAGAACCACACTTTCAGGACAAGGGACACCCAAGGGTGAGAGAGGTAGACCCCTCCCCAAGAGAGGGCAAATAGCTCACCCTCCGCGCAGACAGACACACAGCTCATCCCCAAAATAGTAGAGAAAGGCAGGGTGCAGGGGTGGGTTGAGGGGAGCCAAGACATTCAACTGGAACCCAAAACACAGAACCCAGAGAGTAGTGAGGGGACACATACACCACAACTCATTAGAGAGTCATGGACCCCCACCGCACCCCCCAGGCAGGAGGAGTGTGGTGGCACATGGTGGCACACATCATGGGGTAGGTACACAAGCAAATGTGGCTCAGCTCCAGTTGAGATGCTAGGGACCAACAATAAGATGCAAGGTGTGAGCAGGCAAACCAGGGAACTGCAGACTGGGTCCAGTCTAGCAGAGGCAAGAAGGTATGACCGAAGGGGTCTTGGATGGACCTCAGCCCCTCGAGAGGAGGGAAAAGGAAAAAAATGGCAAGGCTTCAAGACAGGATCGTTATTAGGAAAAGAGAATGGAGTCTGGGGTTGAAGAGACCCCTCCCCACTCAGTCTTTGGAGAGAATGACACCTCCACAAGACCAGGCAGGCCCAGGTCAGAACCCTCAGACAGAGGCTGACTTGGGGTACGGGGACCCTCCATACTCACCCAGGACCCAGAGCCAGAGACCCTGGGGCACAGGGTGACTGGCACACAAGCCCCACCCTGTCAACCACCCATTCCTTTCTCCTCCCCCAGCCCAGACCTCTCCCCCACTGGCCAGGACACAGACACAGGTTTGGATACATTTAATGGAGGGATACTGTGACCGGGGAGATCCTTCCCTGGATTGGGGTGGGATGGGGTGGCAGAGGAGGGTGTCATCGGTTAGATCTTGGATTATGACATTCCTTCTCCAGAGCGCAGCCCTGAGGCCCCTCCTCTGCCCTTCCCTCCCTCAGCATTCCAGGTTCTGAATTTCAGACCAATCATAGAAGAGAAGACGTACGCACACTGGGGCCACCAAAGAACACACAGTGACACGGGGTGTGTAGAGAGATCTGTCACCTGCTCACGTGTGAGCAGACACATGGACATCTCTGGCAGTGCTTGCCCACAGTCAGAGAAGCGCACATGTTGCAAAGCCAGCCACGCAGCCAACACCGACACAAATGTACCCATATGCACCGAGGCTGCGGCACACAGCCTTCGTTAGGGTTATTTACAGTGATCCGACTAAGGGCCTTCTGCCCTTGCATGCACGCGGATGCGGCATGCACCTTGGTATAGACACGCCCACACGCTGGGACCCCTCGACTCTGGTCATGCACACAAACACATTCTCATCCCCCATATACAAGCATCCCCTCCTGGCCCAATCCCCACCCTGCCCCGCCCCTCTCACCTCCCTGAGTCAATCCCATCGATCAGACTTCAGAAGCAAGTCAGCCAGCAGCCAAGGAGGGGACAGGTGTCAGTGTGCCCCTCTCTCTGTCCCCACCCATGGGGTCATGTTGGTTCCACCTGCCCCACCCCACCCCCTGGTATGACATACAGGATGTACATGTGTCCAACAGTATGAGACTGCACACAGACAGGGAAACAGGAAGGAGACCAGGGCATCTAACCAGCCCCCACACAAGAACCCAGGGCCCCAGACACACCCAGCCCACATTAGATGGTCTCAGTGGCTGCCAGAGGCAGATCTGGGATTGGGCTGTTATGTTAACAGAACTCTGCCTTCTCCTGACTTCCAAGTTGACCAAGAAGAGAAGCAGGCTTAAAGTGTGCAGTGTGCAGGGAGCTGGGAGAGGCGGGGCACCTAAGGGTGTGAGGACATTTACCTTGGGGCATCGAAGCTGTCATAAGAGCCCACTGTGTAATGCCTGAAGAGTCTCTTTGCCTTGTCACTTCGGCTTTCTGCAGGGACATAAAGCCTTGGTCCCTTACTTTGTAAACAGCAAAGCCTCCTCCCAGACTTCTGCACCCCACTCCTATCAGGTGGGCAGGAGGGATGGGAAGACTGTAGGGTGTGAGAGAGAAGGTTCCTTGTTACCTTGTCTTCCCTCCTGGGAACGGTTTGCCACCTCTTCTAGGCAGTCAGAAGGGAACCAGCCAACTCGACCTTTGACCTGACCTTCCCAGAAGCCTCCTTCCCCGATGCTGAGCACTGGATGGGACAGTGGGAACAGGGAAATGTTTTAAGTTTTCTTTTTATTTTTCCTCTCTTTCCCCCACCCCCTCCTCTTCTTTTTTTTCCTCCTCCTCTGCCCCACTGTATTTTTGAGACAAGTTCTCATGTACGCTAGGTCAGCCTCAGACTCACTTATAGCTGATCATGACCTTGAACTTCGGATCCACCTTCTTTCACCTCCTCAATGCACCCCACACCTAGTTTATGTGGTGCTTGGGATTGAACCCAGGGCTTTGTGTGTGCTAGCTGAGTCCTGTAACAACTGAACTCCAGGCCCTTCTTGAGATTTCTGGGCTTCTCTTTCGCTCCCAACACTCTTGGTGCACACTGTCCTGTGGTCCCGAGACCCAAAGACATCCTTCAAGAGGGATGAGGGCTGAAGAGATGGCTTAGCAGCCAAGAGCACGGACTGCTCTTCCAGAGAGCCTGGATTTGATTCCCAACAACCACATGATGGCTCACAACTGTCTGTGACTACAGCTCCAGGAGCTAACAGTGGTGCAGAGACACACAAACAGGCAAAAGGTTCACATACACAACATTAAAAAAAAAAAAAACTTAAAAAGAAAAATCTGGTGCAGGGTTTGTGTATGTGATTTCCAGGCTAGTCTGGGCTATATCACAAGACCCCATCAAAAATCAAAACAAAAAATTAGGGGTAGGAAGTGGTGAGATGGCTCAGTGGCTAAGAATGCTTACTGTACAACCCTAAGGACCAGAGTTTGGATGCCAGCAGCTATGTTCAAACAAAGACTGAGTGTGGCCACACACAACTTAACACTGCTGTTAGGAAACAGAAAGATCCCTGGGGTCTGCTGACCACGAGCCCAGCTTCAAGACCCGTGAGAGACCCTGTCTTAAGGGGATAAGTCAGAGAGCGATACAGCAGGGCACCCAGCGCCCTTCTCTGCCCTCTGAATATGTGCACCTGTACAAAAGTGTGCATATGTCACACTCAAAACTCCAAACCAAACAAAACTGTTGTGGTGGTACACATCTGTACCCCCAGGCTTGGAGGCAGAGGGATGAGGACTTGAACATCATTCTCAGTACTTGAGAGTTCAAAGCCAGTCTGAGCTTCAAGAGACCCTGCCTCAAAGTTAAAAAACAACATAAAGTCTGGGGAGAAATGGGGGAGACCATGATGGGGAGCCAAGTTGGGACACTCTTGTATGTGAACTTCCTTAACATAGGAGGAGCATATCAGGTAGACCTGGGGAGCAGACCAGGTTCTGTGGCACGCTCCTCCCTTGGTCCTTGTCCCTTCCGGTCACCACCCATACCCTAGTGGAGTGTTTTCTTAAGCCCACTCTTACCCCTGCTGCTCCCTGAAGTCTCTGCCAAGCTCCTCCCCCACTCTGCCCCTCTTGCCATAGGATGCTCTCTTGGCATCCCCCCCTCCCACTGCTCTAAGCAGTGACAACTTCAGGCCTTTAGTAGACCTGTCTTGCCACCCACCACCATCCTGTTCCATATCTGGTGTTGAAGCAAAGATGGCAAGGACACTGAGAGCTCACTCCAGGTCAGAACTCTGGGAAGGGATACTTAGTGACAAGGACACCGGAGCACAGAGAGCTAATGCCACTTGCCATCTGCCCCAGATCACAAGGCTAGTAGTCACAGGCAGGGCAGAATTTGAACCCAAGCCTGTGTAGTTCTAGGAATAAAGCTTTGAGTAGCTAGTGTGTGCCTGAATTCCCAATCAGAGAATGATGCTAATAGCAACAGACACACTGTCTTTTCTGTATCTCCAGTATTTTCTCCAACTCTTTCTGGATAAAAAAGCTGGAGGCAAGCTGGGGCTGGTAGCACAGGCAGTCATCCTAGATTCTCAAGAGGCTGTGGCAGGAGAATTGAAAATTTAAGAGATGTCTGTATTGCAGAGTGAGTTCAAAGCCACTCTTTGTGACTTATTGAGATGCTGTCTCAGAATGCAAAAGTGAAGGCTAGGAATGTGGCTCAGTGGTCGAACCCCTGCCTAGAATCCCCCAGTGAGGGGCTGGAATGCTTGGCTTAATAGTGGAGTGCTTGCCTCCTCAATTCTAACTACTGAAAAGAGAAGAAAAGAAAGAAGAAAGGAGGAAGGAGGAAGGAGGAAGGAGGAAGGAGGAAGGA
>NC_034590.1:17018766-17039658 GCF_900095145.1 Mus pahari | reverse complement strand
GAAGAAGAAGAAGAAGAAGAAGAAGAAGAAGAAGAAGCAGCAGCAGCAGCAGCAGCAGCAGCAGCTAAGGGCCGGGGATGCAGTTTAGCAGATGAAGTACCTGCCTCACAAGCCTGAGAATCTGACTTCCATCCCTAGAACCACGGAGAAAACTGGACACAGTGGCACACACTGCAATCTGTCTGCTGGGAAGGTAGGGACAAGTAGATTGCTAGGGCTTGCAGGCCAGCCAGCCCAGCCTGCTTGACAAGTTTCAGGTGGTGAGAGACCCTATCTCAATAATGCAAGGAGGATTGGCCCTAAGGAACATCACTGAAGGCTGACTTCTAGTTTCTACATGCATAAGCACACAACTGTATATACAGTTCACACACACACACACACACACACACACACACACACACACACACACGCGCGCGCGCACGCTGAGGACCACACTAAAAAGTCTCCACCATAGCTCAGATGACACAGAAATTGCCATGTGGCTCCTTGACACTTCTCCCTACACACCGAAGATATGGGGCAATGACATGAGCAAAAGCCCCAACTCATAGATGAGGGTAAACGATAGGGCGTCCAGGGATCTGGGCTGTCAGTTGGTTCTGCCATGCCTGACTGCTTGAGATCCATCATTTGCTCACAAAACACATACTGAGCACTGATCGAGTGTCAAGTACCAGGACAGACACAGTTGGACACAACCCATGAAGTCCCTGCCCTAGAAGAACTTCCGGATTAGCCGCCCTTAGGGAACACCTACAGTGATCAAGGGGACAGAAGAGGCTGGGCATGGGGACACATGTCTTTAACCCGGCCTTCCAGAGGCTGATACAGGAGGATTATTACAAGTCTAAAAAACAACCCGCTCTACCCAGTGAGTCCCCAGGTAGCTACATAGTGCGATACCTTGTCTCAAACAAATAGGGAGGTGGGGCTTGGAGAGATGGCTCAGAGACTGCTCTTGCAAAGGACCCAGGTTCTGTTCCCATCATCCACACGGTGGCTCACAACCATCAGTAACTTCAATTCCAGGGGATTTGATGCCCTCTTTTGGCTTCCATAGCATTGGGCATGCACATAGTACACATACGTTCATGTAGACAAAGCATGCATACATATGTACTTTTACTATTATTTAAAAAGTAGTGGAGGTGGATGCAAAGGCAGCCCCGCTGTGACATCTCTCATCCCACTGACTTCCAGGGTTGATTTGGATGAACTGGCTGGCTAGGCAGGTGACTCTTTCCTCGCTTACTGCTCCATGTGCGTCCCTCTTGAAGTGTGCACTCAGTCTAGGAGAATGGCCTTTCCTCAGAGGACAGCCATTCTTCAATCAAGGGCATGTGAATATTTGAAGTCCCCTGCCAGAGCCTCCAGACAAGCTCTCGGAAAGTGAAGGAGGGCTAGAGAGGTGGCTTAGGAGTTAAGAACATTTGTGCACAATCATTAGGACCAGAGTTCAGGACCCAGCATGCACGTAACAAGCAGGGTGTCCCATGCGTGCCTATAATCCCAGTTCTAAGGTATGATGGGTGGAGACAGGATTGCTGGGGGCTTTCAGCCTAGACACTGCCTCAAAGAAATAGGCAGACAGTGGCCTCCACATTCACCGTCCATGATATCATACACACACACACACACACACACACACACACACACACACACACACACGCACACATACACAAACAAAAACCAAACAAACTCCCACCATTTTTAATGAAGAGGTTGACAGAAAATGGTGTTTTGAGAGAGGCCAGATGACCTTATGTGAACTGAGTGGATAAGACACCCAGATAGATACCCCTAAAACCCGAAGAAGACGACACCCAGATATCCCTAAAACCTGAAGAAGACGACACCCAGATACCCCTAAAACCTGAAGAAGACGACACCCAGATACCCCTAAAACCTGAAGCGCCGCAGTAGCTGAGGATGCAAAGAGACCACGGAAGGGTCTGCTACATAAATGGTATAGAATCTTTGAAACCAAAACTTGCTAGTTCATCTATAGCATCCCGGCACTCAGGGGGCTAAGGCAAGAGGACTGTTGACAGTTAGGGCAAGTCTTGGCTACAGAGTGAGCTCAAGGCTATGCTGGGCACAGCATGAGACCCTACCTCAAGACTGACATCTACATAGATTGACAGATATACAAATAAGGAGATAGATATATGATGGATTGATATGTACATAGAATAGATAAATCTAATAGACTGTAAGCTAGATACATGAGACATACATACATGACAGACAATATAGACACAATAGACGATACACACACACCATTGACTTTCTTGTCTTCTATGGGAAGATAGATAACTGAGCCCCCAAAAGATCCATCTTGCTGGGTGAGGACCTCTAAACACCCTTGAAGGCCTTCCTCATATCTATGTCCTCTGGAAGGACCGTTCTTGCTTGTCCAGCCATCTCTAGTCTGTCTCTGAGAGCTTATGAGGAGGAAGGGCGGCTCTCACGCACCTTCCAAAGCCTGGGCCTAAGAGACTTAGTGACATTCATGATTCTCCCTAGAGTCTTATTTTAAAGACAGTGAAACTGAGGTTCAGAGAAGCTGGTTGCTAGGACTCTTTCCCCTAAGAGGTGGTGGGGCCAAGCTTGGAACGCAAACAGCCCTGCTGCTCAGCTACCACACCTCAGAGCTCCTGGGTAGGCTAGAATGTGGCAGAAAATTCCTGTTTGCTCTGAATTACATTGCCTTCCACGTGGCTCTCTATCCCCATGGCACCCGTTTACCCAGGAACACACACTGCCCATGCCTTGAAGGCTGCAGGCTATGTGCTATGGTCACTGTCCTCCAGAGAGAAGGCCAGGCATGGTCACTTGTAATTCCAGCAGTCAGGAGGTGGAGGCAGGCCAATCAGAAGCTCAAGGTGAACTTGTGTTATTAAGTGAGTTTGAGAAGAGCTTGGGCAACCTAAGACCCTGTCTCAAAGAGAAAAGCTCCGGGGGCCAAGAACATGGCCCAAGAGACGAAGGGCCTAGTGCACAAGCACAAGGACTTGAACTTGGATCCCCAGAACCCATGTGAAAGGCCAGATGCAGCTGTGAGAGTCTGTAACCCCCAGCCGGGAAGTAGAGAAAGGTGGGTTCTTGGAGCTTGAGTGAGTGAGGGTTCAGTGAGAGACACTCTCTCTCACAGAAAAGATAATGTGGAGGGTGACTGAGGAAGACACTTGATGTGTCTGGACTCCCTCTGGACTCCCCATACATACAACACACATGCATAAACACCAGCACACACATGTGCCCACACATGAGACAATCCATGTCTCTCCATGCTCAGCTCCCCTCTTCTTCACACTGTCCCATATAGTGCCTCTCTCCTCCAAGCCAACAGGGGCCTCTCAGGGCTCTTTAAAGTCCCCAGAGTGCAGAGGGCACAGGTGGTCTTTGAGCTTCCCCTCACCCTGCCCCCACCCAGCCCCACCCTGTCACCTTTGATCTTTTCGCCTTTACTCAGAGAGATCTCCCCCTCGCCTTGCGCCTGGTAGGACTTCACCGCCATGAAGGAGCGACCGGGGACCGCTGAATAGAGCTTCCTACGTCTGCCTCTGCTGCCCAGGGAGCCCCCAGGGCCCCCTGAGCCCCCAGTTCCCCCAGCCGGCCCATCTCGGGGTGTCCCGCTGGAGCTGCATACATAGAAGTTGTGAGAGGCAGGGGAGAGTGGAGGGACAAGGCACTTCTGGAGGGAAAAGGGTCCTTGGATGGAAGGAAGGCAGAACGTCAGGGTGGGGACAAGGATTGAGTGCTTTTCCAAGCTCTGGTGTCCTTGGGAGACCAGATGCACCCCCCACTCCCGTTTTAAGGCTCCCAGCTCCACCCCTCCCACGGTCTGCAAGTACAGCCTGATTCAGCTTCCTGAAGCAGCTCTGGCACATCGGAAGCTCATGAGCCTTCAGTGACTCCTAGCTTCCTCCTGGGGCAGGTCCAAGGCCACAGCCGACTGTTCCCAGCCTTCTCCACTTCCTTGGGACCTGGGACACACCTGGTGGGCCTCCCTCACTTCCTGACATCCGCAGAAATGGCCTTTCCTCCTGTCCTCTCAGCTCCCAGAGCTCCCTCCCTGGACTCGTACACAGCCTTGTACATTGCTTCCAAAGTCCTCGCCCACCCCAAGCCCCCATTCCCGCTCTCTTTCCTCTCCCCTCACCCTGCCATCTGTCTGTCCTCATAGGTTGCCGCCTTTTTCTTCCAGGGTTCTGTCTTACCATGCCAGGAGTGAGGTACCTACCCTAATGCCCTCATTTTACCCATGAGACAATTAGAGCTGCAGGTAGGTGGTATGGAACCCACCACGCCTGGGACAGAAGGTGGGCAGTTGGGCTGGCTGTGTGGGTGCTAGAATGGCTAGTTTGGGGGCAGGGCGGGGCTTAGTCCTGCCTACCTGGGCCGGCCTCGAGGTTGTCTCTTGGCGTCTTCAGGATGTCTCCCCCGGGATGGGGAGCGTGCCCGAGCGCCTCGGGGGCTGCTGGCACTTCTGAGGGTCCCACTACTGAGCTTGGTGCTGGGGGCCGAGGGCTGTGACTGGCCCTGGGGTCCTGAGGTAGGGCCAGGGGTCCCAGAGGAAGAGGCCCCTGGGGCCGAAAACACCATCCAATCAGGCAGCGCCATGCTCGTGTCGCTGTTAGCTCGCAGCAGCGCTGGGGGTACAGTCAGCCCTGCGCCTGGGGGTCCCCGACGCCGGGCTGCATACTTAGGGGACTCCTGAAAGGGTACTGAGAGCGAACAGCGGTGGTCAAGGGCAGGCAGGTAGGATGGGGAAACAGAGGCGGGTGGGGATCGTGAGGACAAGCGGTGGAGGGAGAGAAAGGTAGAGATGAGACAGTGAGGGTGGTGACCCGCTGAGTTATCCTCCCCTGCCCACCCCCCCTCGCTTCTCAGACATCTATGTGCCATTCTGACACCCTTCAATCAGACCACCCCAATATGAACCCTCGGTTTCTCCCTTACCCCAACTTCTTTTCACTCACCCACATCCTGTTCCCGATGGTTACGAATCAGTTCCCCCAGCTCAAAATTCCCAGCAATCACAGCCACCTGCAGGAGGGGTCCCGGGTGGTGGATGCTCAGGAGAGAGCAAGGACAGGTGGCATCTTGAACTCCTCTAACCCGGCCTTCCACTCAATCAACCCCCCCTCCACACCACTGTCCCCACGGACCCTCTCCCTTCTCCCAGACCAGGCAGCATCCCCCACAGGCAGTGCTTTTGGCCCCTGGTCCTCTGTGTCCCTCTCCCAGTCCCTGCGCTGACAATTGACCCAGAGCCCCGGACCTGGAAGGGTGTCTGTCCATTGTTATTTTTCACATCCTTGTTTGCTCCACGATAAAGGAGGATCCTGGCACAGGTCTCCTGAGCGTGACAGCCAGTGGTCCAGAAGGAGAGGAAAATGAATAATAGTAAGTTAGCGTGAGTAGCAGGGCTGTGGTGCTGGGGACTTCAGAAATGCTCTGACCTAAACCAGCACTGGCTGGGACAGCAGCCCCTCGACAGGGCAGCTCACTCTTTAAATGTGGCCAGTCAGAGAAGAGATGGACTATGTGCATAAACTACACTGGGAAGCTAGGCCTGGTGGCTCACGTCTGTCACCCTAGTTTACTTCAGAAGCTGAGGCAGGAGGATTACAAGGTCAAGGCCAGCATGGTCAACGTAGCAAAGGGCTGTCTCAGGATTAAAAAAGTAAAAGGTGAGCTTGCGATGTAGACCAGTTGCAGAGCCTCTGGCTAGAGTCCCCCAGTGAGGAAATGTTCTGTAACATGCATGTTACACAATACAGTGTGTAAATAAATATGGGGTTTCAAGGACTCAGGATGCAAAAAATATATCCCTAGTAATTTTATGTGGATTTCATATTGCAGTGATAACACTTGTAGTAACATCAGGTTAAATAAAATCCGCTGCAGACACAAAGCTGCCTGCTTCCTTTCCCTTACTTGTTGTGTCTGCCGCGTTGAGGAGAGGCAGCTAACCTTTTTCTAGGGGATGTTTTGGGGCAGGAGAGGTCTGAGCTGTGGTCTTTCCACCCTGAGAGGTGCTGGGTATCCCTCGTTTCTACCACCAGACTCCACAAGTTGTCTCCTGCTAAGGGGGTTGGGCTCCAGAGGTGGCTAAGTATCCCGTGTAGACAGAGGTACCTCTGAGCTCTTTGAAGAGCTTCCTGCTTGTGTGCCAGGCACCAAGCTTCAGAAAGGAGCTCACCGAGTCGCCCCGCAGAAATCACTGTGGTGATTTCACAGATGGGGAAACGAAGCTCTCGGCATCGTTCAAGGTCACGTGGCTGGTGAAGGCTTGAGCTCAGATTCCGTTCCAGGACTGTGTTCGTGCATGTGTGTCTGTGTGTGGGGATGATAACGTGTATGGCGTGTGAATGTGTTCCTGTGAGGGACGATGCCCACATGGAGGTCAGGAGACAATGTTTGGGACTCTTGCCTGATGTTGCCCATGTCATCATAGTTGGCCCATGAGGTTTGTTTGGGAGGGGCAGCTCTTTGTCTCTACTTGCCATCTCCCTATAGGAGAAGTGGGATCACATATTCATGCTACATCAGTTTGTGTGTGTGTGTGTGTGTGTGTGTGTGTTCTTGAGATTTGAACTTAGGTCTTCATGCTTGCATGCAAGTGCTTTTAAGCTCCGAGCTCCCCAGTGCCCTAGGTCTGTCTTAATTGCACTCTCTGCCAGACTTAGAAGGAATAGTATATGCAGCATAAAGGATAGGGGGCCAGGTGGGAGATAATGGGGGGACATACACATATACATGTCACCTAGCACTCCCCATCACTCTGAGCTAAACTAGGTCTCTGAAATGACCCGAGGCCTCAACCAAACAACCCGCTTGGCTAGCTCACCTCAACCTCAATACCTACCACATTTCCTTGCTCCAACCATGCTGGCTACTTCCTCCCATATGGGCAAACCTCTGCTCAAGGGCCTTTGAACCTACTGATCTAAAGAGCTGCTTGGAATTCGCCATCCATCGACTTCTACACAACACACTCGCTTCATTTGAGTTTTTACTAAAGCATAGTCTTTTTCAGAGAGCTTTTCCCTCACCGATCCGTCTTCTGCTCTTTGCCTGAGACAGGGTTTCGGGATAGCCTGGACTAGCTGTGCAATCCACGCTGGCCTCACATGTGTGGCAATCTGCTTGTTCAGCCGGAATGCTGACAGGAGTCGCTCACATCTCCTTCTCTCTCTCTTTCTCTCTGACGCTCTTGCATAGATAAGTGTTCTCTTATATTAACCCATTTCCTTCAGAACACTGTATGCCAGAGATCCCATATTCTATGTTACCAGCTCTCTCCAGGGTAGGTCACATAGAGGCATGGGTGCATGATGCCTCATCCAGCTGTGCCCAGCCTACAGGGGTTGCCCAGGAACATTTACTCAGTGGAAGAATGTCATCTGGTCTTTGTCTTGACCTGAACAAACCTACACAGGCCTGCAGTTCCACTCCACTCTGGCTCCCTTGAACGTGAATTTTGAAGTGCCTCTTTATTACACCTTCTTCATAGGACCCCCGCTAAGTATATACTTTGCACTCAATTCAGGCCTGTTCTACAGGATGGGAACAGAGCAGGCAACATTTGTGCCTAAACCCTTGCAGCCAGTTACTGGAGCGAGCAGGGTGTGACCCTGGCTTTCAGATCCTAGTGTTTGTCTGTCTGGGTCTGACTGTTAACATTACTTGGTGGATAACAAAGCAAGCCCAGTTTGTGCTCTGCCTGTGTTGTGTGTAGCATGTACAACCTCATGCATGTATAACTGCATATATAACTGCATATTCCCATGCTGCCACAGATGTATGTTTTTTCATGCTTTCATACTCCCCACAGTCCACCTCGAGGGGCATGGGGCCATAGTACGGTTCTCAAGCTTCCTAGTTTCTCCTGTGCCTGACCAAGTTTAAATGTCCAAGTCCTAGTGAGTAGCTCCCTCCACTGTGCACCTGGAAAATCTTGTGTTTATTTACAAACTAGCACTTATCTCATGGGATATTTGTTTGAACATCCACCAGAGTGCGAGCTTCCTTCACCTTCCCTGAGGCTGGCACCATCTCTGCTTCATCTCCCATCCCCAGCACCTGGCATCAAGCACACAGTAGGTGCTCAAAAAAATGCACTTGGAAGAGATGAAGATGGAAGATGTGGAACTGCCAATCAAACTTCATTTGCTCAAGCAATTATTCCATTATTCATTCATTTGTTGAGTCATTCAATCTGTCAAAAACAGCAGCCACCTGTCAAGAGGTCTGAGCCCAGAGCTGTGCAGAGTTCTGCTAGAGGTCCATCCACAGCTCCATCACTCATTCAATCTGTCATGCATTCATTCATCTGCTCACTGCACACAATGCAGTGAGGATTACTGTTTGTTGAGGGCTTGGGACAGAGCAGTCTATGAGATTCTCTCCCCACTCTTGAGAGAGAAACACAGTCTAGGACTGGACCACCAGCAGGGGCTACATGTACATATCACAGGGTTAAGGGGACAGACAGCAAAGGGTGAGGGTCAGACCTGGGTCAGATAGGTGGATGAATGGACAGACCGTATATAAATAGATGGAGGGATGGGTTCAGGGATGGATGCATGGATGTAAAATATTGCCATGTTCTGGGAGGTTGGGATAGAACCAGAATCTACCAGATCCGGTTCCCACCATTGAGAGGCCCATTACTTAGGGAATCTGACGTTTGCCAGGAGGATGGATGGGTGGATAAAGGATGGACGGGCAGAAAGATGGATGGATAGATGGCTAGGTTGACTGGTATGTAAACAGATGGATGGACAGGTGGATGGGTGTATTAATGGATGGATAAGTCAATGTGTAGATGAATGGATAGATAGATTGACTGGTGGTGGAGAGGTGGACAGACAGATGGGTGGAAGTGTATATACATGGGTGAGTGGGTGTGTGGCTGAATAGATAGATGCATTGGTAATGAATGAATGGGTGATTAGGTGAATGAAGGATGGATAGATGGTGAGTAGGTGGATGGATGAATGGATGGGCGACTGGGTGGGTGAGTGGGTGTGTGGACAAATGGGTAGAAGCTAGGTGGTGAATGGGTTTATTGATGTGCCCACGGGCAGCTGGATGGCTAGGATGAACATAGATGGGGAGAGAGGTGGATGATGAACTCATATTTGCTAATCACGTACTGGAGCTGATAGCAAGCAGAATGTTCACCTGTTTGACCTTTTGTGTGAAGGATATTCATGACTGACCCATTTCACAGATGGAGGGGGCTGCTGGGGGAAAACTGAAGAAGGCAAAGCCACACGCTCATCTGGCCCTCTGTGGGGACTAGTGGCTGCTGTATAATTCTCTGCACTCGATTTTCCCTGCTCAGATGGATGCCAGCCTTCTGACCGCATCCTGGCAATTGACACTGATGATGATACTAATAATAACAATTATTATCACGGCTGTCTTCTAGGGATGAATACTTAATGCACACGACCACTCATCCCTTTCAATCAGCTGACACGGTTCCCATTTCAGGGGGGACAAGGCCTCAGACAGTGGAAGGCACTGGTTCTGGTTCTTCCTGGGTGTGCGGAGCTGGGGCTTTTTCTCCCTGTGTCAAGCACCTGCCTGGGAGTCAGAGGTCCTGGCACAGAGGAGCAGTAGAGACAGCAGCAGCAAGCGGGAAGGAAATGCCAGCACTGTGTTGCTGGGTTTGAGGAACGCCAGTCCTCCCTTGGCGTCGAGCATCCTGCTCACTGCCACAAGGCGGCACTTGGATACCCGCCATATCCCCAGCACTGGGAGTTCTCAGGAGGCAGAAGGGGCTAGGGCTGTTTTGGAAGACTTCCTGGAGGAAGAGGGGGGAGCAGATCAGCAGCATCCCAGCCAGTGCTGCCCTCCCTACCCTGAAGTCCCCCAAGCAGCTCTTCAAGGGCAAGAATCTTGCTGTGTGTGTGGGGGGGCTGTAGCTCCAAGGGGCTTGGCTAACTGGGGGTCTCTTGGTACTTGGGTGGCAAAGGGGTCTCAGCTCTTGCTGGCAGCAGACCCATTTGGTGAGACCTTTGTCTCCTTTTTACAGACCATCTCTCCCCAGAATTCCTGGAGAGGGACCCTCCATACGACATTAAATTGCTAAAGATACAACACTCTCATCCCCAGGCTTCACTGTGTTCACGGCTCTGCCTTCTGCAGACTGAACTTGCCTGGCCTCTTGTCTTGTACACAGCTTGTGCTCCCTTCCTGGAGCACTCTGCTCCACTCATCTGCCTCTGCTGTCTTGACATCCTTCAGAAACCCACTTCCACCCAAGTCCAGACATGGCTCTCAAGGGAACATGATTCTCCATAACTTTACTGAGCACCAAGGATTAGACCAGAAGCTCAGTATAAAGCTTGGAGCCGGACACAGGGAAGAAGCTCATTAAACATGATGGGCAGATGGATGGGTGGATGATGGCTGGATAGAGGATGGGTGGGTAGGTGGATAGATGGGTAGATGGATGGATGGATGATGGGTAGGTGGATGAATAAATGAATGGATGATGGGTTTATGGGAGTGGATGTATGGATGAGTAGGTGGATGGGTGGATGGATGGAAGATGTGTGGGTGGTAGACAGAGGGATGGATAAGTGAGCGTATAGATAGATGGATGATGATTGGATGATGGATGTGTGAGTAGGTAGGTAGATGGATGGATAAGTAGATAGGTTTGTAGATGGGTAGATGGGTAGATGATAGATAAGTGGATGGATGGGGAGATGAGTTTGTAGATATACTGATGAATGGGTGGGTGGGTAGATGGGTGAATGAATGAGTGGGTGGGTGGATGAATGGATGAGTGAGTGGATGAGTGGATGAATGAATGGGAGATGGATGGATACATGAGTGGATAGTAGATAGGTGAATGGATGGATGGATGGATGGATGAAAATAGTAAATGAGCAGAGGTTGCAGAGATAGGAGTTTGAGTGGAGAGGGCTTGAACTGGTGTGAAGCATGTGCCTTTGAAGGGGCAGGTAGACACTGCTTGAGCTGACCTTGTTGTAGAGAGCACAGATGTGCAGGGCCGTGTTTCCCGAGGCATTCTGGGCTCCAGGCTCAGCCCCATAGAAGAGCAGGTGTTCCAGGTGCTGAGAGTGCCCTCGTTGGCAGGCCTGAGGGGACAGGACGTGCACGGCCCCGGTTAGACCTCATCTGACTCCAAGGCCCTCTTCCTGGAGGCCAGGAATCTCTGCGTCCACGTCCCCTTCTAATTTTTGCCTCTGTTCTTGTTCAGAGACCCAGGACGTTAGCTTCCTGACTCTAAGCATTCAGTTACTCCACTGTATAAATACCCCAGGCTAGCCCTTCAGGTGAATCAAGCAACCAGCCTCATCCATTGATCTATCCCTGGAGTGAGTTCTTTCTGCCTTTTCCTCTTTGAGGAAATCCCACTCCTCTCTCTGTAAGGAAATCTGCCATCTCTTTCATATCCCAGCCCCTTGGATGCTGCAGAGCTCAGGCATCCAAGCTCTCCCCAGTACTTGGGACTGAATCCGGATACCTGGTGGATTTCCTGCCAGCCATTCTCATCCGAAACGCCCAGCTGGGCCCTGTTGTACAGAAGTAGCTCGCAGCAGCGGGGATCTCCCCCAACCATAGCTGTGTGGAACAGGGGGGTCAGCCCTCGTCGGTCCTTGTAGTTGGGGGAGCCCCCAAGGTCCAGAAGTGCCTAAGGAGGGACAGCAGAGAACTCAGGAAGAAAGGACAGATGGCAGCTCTAGTTTCAAGGGCTGGTAGGGAGGTAAGCCTTGAATGATACATACAGGCTCATTTCTGCTCTAATGCGTGTGCGCGAGTGTGTGTGCGTGCGTGCATGTGTGTGTGTGTGTGTGTAGTGCACATGCACGTGCAAGTGTGCTCACACACTCACGGAGGCCAGAAGTCAGTGCTACGCATCTTGAATTGATCTCCACTTTGTTTTTCGAAAGTCTCTCAATGATCTCAGAGTTCATGGATCCAGATAGAACAGCTGACTAGTGAGACCTGGGTGACTCCTGTCTCTGCCTCCTCCCTGGCACTGAGGTTATAGGCACCTGCCACCACACTCTGCTTCTCTGCTCAAGTATTCGTGCTTGCACAGACTCCACGGACTGTGCCATCTCTCCAGCCCCTCTGATAGTCCTTAGACGCTGAGCCAGGCTTTGCCCAATCTGCACTAGTCCTAGTCATTAAGAACAATGAGAAGACAAGGCAGATGGCGTCACAGGACCCTCTCGCTCTGACATGCAGTCAACCTTTCTCTAGTGGGAGACTCTCGATGAGCCAATGGAGGGTGTCCACGACCATAGGTGTCTTAATTCATGGCAGAGTTGTAGGGAAGGCAGATGGAAGGATAGAGGTCTACGTGTTAAGAATGTCCCCAGTCAAGTGCAGGAGCGCCCAGACACCCAGGACGGGAAGCCTAGGAAAGGCAAGCCTGGGGTGAACCCATGTCGAGCCAGCCTCCTTCAGGGTGGGGGTTCTAGGGGAAAGAGAGGAAGGGTGCAGAGCGGGAAGGAGTCTAAGCTTGTATAAGAACAAGTGTGACAGTTGTCCCTGTGCAGACAGCTCATAGCAGCTCTGTGCAGCAGGACACTACAGTGAACTGTCCCCAGTGGTGTCATCCAACATGATGGCCACAGGGGGGCGATGAGTACCTGGCTGACTGGTGAGTCCAAGGAAGTTCGATTTTAATTTTATTCCACTCTAATTAATTTAAAACTAGACAGCCTGGTGTGACCAGTGGTTAAGGGGCTTGATAGTAAAGATCTGAAACCACACAGACAGACAGACATATAGACAGACAGACACATGCAAAGAATATCCATTGATTCTGGCTATAAACAGCAATTATTCTTGCCAAGTGTTTGTGAAAAGAGGGGTCATCAGTGAACCGGGGTGTCTGTGAATGTGGGTGTGTCTCAGGAAGCAGCCTACCCTGACCTATGCCTAAAGAGGGATCAGATGACCTGCTAACGACAGAAGAAAAATGAATATTTTAAAATAAGACTGCATGCAGGGGCTGGGGGTGGGGTGGGGTGGGCAGCTCAGTTAGTGAAGTGTTTGTCATGTAAACATGAAGGCCCCAGCTTGGTCTCAATAATCCATGTTAAAAAGTGGCACACGGTTGCAGTCTCAACGCTGGAGAGGCGGAGACAGGTGTATTTCTGGGGCTTGCTGGCCAGCCAGATACGCCTAATGGGGGAGCCCTGAGTACCAGTGAAAGCCCCATCTGGAGAAATACAGTGGCTAGTTCCTGAGGAATGGTAGCTGGGGTTATCCTCTGGCTTCCACATGTATACATGCCTGCTCATAGGTTCCACACGCATGTGCCTGTACACACACACACACACACACACACACACACACTGCACACTGCACACTAATGTGTTCTGTGCATTTTCTGGGCACAGAGTGCTAATTTGTTTGGGAAAGCATGTTTTGTTTCTTTGATGGGAGAGTCTCATGATGCCATGATGCCACCGTTAACCTCAAACTCACTCTGTAGTGTGTGTGTGTGTGTGTGTGTGTGNGCGCACGCGCGCGTGTGCATGTGCATGTGTGTGTGTGTGTGTTTCCAGATCTTGGCTATCAAGACCTTACACACCTCACCCTCCTTCCCCTACCTCCCTAGTGCTGAGATGCCAGACTTGTGCCTCCACACCTGGTTTTTGGAAGGTGTGCTTTGCATCTTAGGTGTGAGAAGGGTCTGGATTTGTCTGCGAGAGAATGTGTGTGTTGGGAGGTGAAGTGCTAGGCTAGGAAGCATGAAGGGAGGGGCGATTTTCAGGCTGTGCTTGGAGGTGGTCTCCCTAAGCAGCCAGGACTCATTTTCTGTGCTCTAGGGCCCTCGAAGGCAGGGACTTCAGGAAGGCAGAGGTAGGGTGTGCACTGGCTGGGCAGAGGGAAGGGAGCCGTTCTGAATGCTCAGGGAGGAAGCTTTAGTGGAGGGGGAATATACCCGGGCTCAGTCACAACCAACTTGTAGACTAAGCCAGGGCGTCTGGAAGACTGACAACAGGAGCTGTGTACTTGACAGTGTGTGGAACAGGCTTTGTGGTGGGGACATAGAGGGACTGTTTGGGTTGGGGAGCAATGAGAAAGGATGCCATGTAACCTAGGCCAGTCTTGAATTCCTGAGTGCTAGGATTGCAGGTGTCTACATCAGGGGGATTCCTCTGATCAGAAATGAAGAGAGTAGGGTTGGAGAAACAAAAGGGAAAGGAGAAAGGGCCCCAGTCTGGGGACTACAGCAGCCTCACCGTGAGTGCCAGGCAGTGCCGGGCACATGCAGCTTTGTGAAGTGCTGTCATGCCATCCCGGGCCCTGAAGTCTATGTGCGCCCCGCCCAGGCACAGCGTCCGAATCACCTCTACTGAGCCTTCTGTCTGGGCTGCCAGGGTCAAAGGTGTCTCTGATGGGCAAGAGAAGACCTTCAGAGGCGCGCCTTTTGCCTCCACCTCCAGACTCTACCCCCAGCCTCCTAGCTCGGACCTCCCCCCCCAACCTTTGGTCCCTCAGTCTCACCCTCTGGGGTTGAGGTGATGTCCTTGGCCTCTCTACCCAACCCTGCTCCTCACCCCAGTCCTTCATGGCCCATACCCCTTCCTACCTCCTGAATCTGAGTCGTGGTAGTTGGGGTCCAGCCCCTTATCCAGCAGCCTCGCCACCTTGTCAGACGTCCCAAGCTGCACATATTCCAGGAACTTCTTCAACCCCGTCTAAATCGCGTACAAAAAAAGGCAGGCGTGTCAGGGAGATCAGGGAGAGTGCTTGAAGAAAGCCAGTGAGAGCCAGCACTACCTACCCAGTGGAAACACACAGCCAGCCCTTTGCAAAGGCAGAAAGGAAGTCTGCTGTGGAGGGGTCATGTCAGTTATCTTAGTGCTCGGGGCAGAGACAGGAGCATGGTGAGTTCTAGATGCATCTAGGCTGTATAAGAGACTCTGAAAAGTAATATTCTAATACCGAAGGGTGGTTTGAGTGAAAATAACCCCCACAGGCTCACAGGGATCGGCAGGATTGGAGTGGGCGTGGCCTTATTGGAGGAAGTGCATCCCTGGGGGTATGAGGCCTCAGATGTTCTAGCTGTGTTCAGTGGCTCACTCTCTCTCCCCGATGTCTGAGGCAGATGTGGAACTCTCAGCTACCTCCACAGTGTGCCTGCACGCTGCCATGTTTCTCACCATGATGAAGAGGGACGAAACCTCTGACCCTGTCAGCCAGACCCAAGAAAAATGTTCTCCTTTATTAGAGTTGCTGTGGTCATGGTGTCTCTACACAGCCATAAAAACTCAAAGTCAAAGGGAGACTGAGCTGTGTTGAAGTCCACACTGATGGCAGGTGTTCTCAAAGGACTATATCCTTAATGCTACTGTTTTGATACACAATCCACAAGAAGGTAATTAAAATCCCATGGCCTGGGGGTGGTGGGATGGCTCAGCTGGGGTAATGGTGCTTGTGGCTAAGCCTGCTAACCTGAATTTGATCCCCCAGAACACACATAGAGAAGGAGAAAACTGAGCTCTAGAAATTACCCTTTGACCTCCACATGGGAGCCATGACATGAACATGCCACCCCACCCCCACCAGACACATACAATAAGAAAGAAAGAAACAGACATAACTTTAAAAGGGCATTATGGGGGCTGGAGAGAAGCCTTAAACTGTTAAGAGTTCTTGCTGCTCTTACAGAGGAATCCGAGTTCAGTTCCCAGCACCTAGCAATGGCAGGTACACGCCAGCTTCTGAACTTCTAACGTTTCTAGCTGCTTTGGGTGGCTGCGCGCGCACGCGCGCACACCACACACACACACACACACACACCATTAAAAATAAAATAAATGTTGGAAAAGGATGCAGTGGAATTTTGGGGCTGTTTTTGCAGTGTGACTCAGCTCACACCTGTCACATGTACAAAGGAGCCACACATGGCCACTGGCTCCCACAGTGGATGGCACAGGTAGGGAGGAGAAGGCACGGAGGGGGCGGGGAAGATCGGGATTGGATGGTGTGGGAGAGAGAAGCCTGGAGGAAAAACCTGATCAGGGAATTTCTTCCCATTAAATGTCAAGAATTACTTCCCTCTGGCCGGAGGAGCCTCCTAACTTCCTCCTAACTCCTAGAGGCCCAGGGCAGACAAGGTCATGAGGAAACAGAATAAATGTGCCTGAGGAAAAAAAGAGCAGAGCCTGCGGAGACACAGGCACAGGACTGGGGAACTGTGGATGCCTATGAAATACTAGCCAGGCAGAAATTGGCGATGCATGGTAAGAAAAGGGCCCTAGGTGCTCCCAAGCAGAGAAGGCAGTTAAAAGAACAGATCGGAGGGCTAGGGGTCAAGCTTGTTATGCAAGGATGGAGCCTCAAGTTTGATTCCACAGGGCCCACGTAAGACAGCCAGGGGTGCTTGTGTGCACTTGTAATCCCACGGCTGGGGAGTTGAGATAGACGTTTCTCCAGGTCCTCCTGGTCAGCTCGTCTGGCCTCGGTGGCCAGTAAAAGACTGTATTAAACAAGGTGAGGCCAGTGAGATGGCTCACCAGGCAACGAACGAACGGTGCCTGCCACCAAGTCTGACCACGAGTTCCATTGTCAGGATCCCTACGGTGGAAAGAGAATACTGACTTCCCCAAGTTGTCCTCTGACCTCTCAGGTGTGCCCATCCATGCACTCACCAGCGCCACCAGCGCCACCAGCACCAGCAGCACCAGCACCCATGACCATACCAGGCAAAGATGGCATCAGTCTGGGCAGGTGAGGCCACAGAGGGCAGTGGGAAGGGGGTGTGTTGAAGATGAAGGGGTGTCTCCAGACAGGGTGCACCCTCAAAGTTAACCGGGGGACTTGGCGTAACTGAGGCCTTGGCAGAGGGAATGGTTGCTGGGCAGAAACTGGAAAGGAAGGCGACAGACAGGGTATGCTCCGGCGCCAGGCGCAGCAGGGCATTCTCACCTTCGTGTGCAGCTTGGCCAGCTGTTTCTCATCCAGGTTGGTCTGTTTGTAGACTCGGGTCTTGTAGCGGAACTGAGGCCAGGGGTGGAATATGAGGGGACACACAGACTTATTAGATTCTTTGTTGGGGAGCAATATCTGACCCTCCTCTCATCCTCCCAGAATGAGTTCAGGGTTAGCATGGACATGGTCGTAGGTAGGAGCGACCTTTCCAAGAGTACCGGGTCATTAAGGTCTATAGCACTATAATCCCTCCCTTATAAGTATAAGCATGGGACACCCCACCACACACATACATGGAATGTTCTAGAACGACTATGTAGTTGGGATTCCCTCATTTGATGGCGTAAGGAGTTTAGGGAGAGGAAAGGACACCATCAGAGGCAACTCAGCTGGTGACTTGGACTCTGGGAGACTCTCGAAGAGCCCACCGGGGGGTTCTTTAGGAGTTGGAGTGGATGGGTTCTGTGGCCTCACCTCCAGGTAGGGTACCCCCTTCTCAAAGGACTGAGGGTACTCTCTTAGAAGCCTCTCCTCCTCCAAGAAGTTGGCATCCCGGCCTGAGGTGGCTGGCTGGAACAGTCCATAGTTAAGCACGTCCTGTAGACTCTCGCTCAGGGCACAGAGTACTTGCTGTTTGGCCGTCCAGATGGTGGCATCTGGGTTGAAGCGTAGGCATTTCTGGTGGGAGACAGGATGTCTGGGGCTAGGTTGGGTCAAGGGTATGAGGGTCAAGGGTAGGTTGGAAAAGGAATAAGATTCCAGCTAGGTCTGGGATTGAGGTGGAGAAAGACTTGGCCAACGCGTCTGTCGGCTGGCAGGTGAGTGGCCACTCACCGTCTGGTGCAAGTCAGGGATGCCAATCCTGAAAACCATCATGCTGAAGTGGGCGTCGTCAGGGACAGACATGGAGCGTCCCTGGAGGCCTCGGGTAGAGGCCAGGTTACCAGGTGCTCCGCTGCCCCGGCCCCGAGTCCCCTGGGGGCCTCTTCCTGGCCCGTCTGGGGAGCTGTCCGATTCTGAGCCCCCCTCGGGACACTCGCTGGCACTGTGTCGTTCCTCGTCCTCGCTTGTCGCGGGGCTGTGGGTCATCGTGGGGCCACGGGGCGACGGGGGACAGCAGCATCACAGGCAGCTGAGAAAAGCAAGGGTGATCCTCACTGTAGGGCCACCCAGAGGCCACCAGTACCAGTAGATAGACACAGGGGCAGCCACGGGAGACTAGACATGCCCTCAGCCCTCGTTTGCACCCCCTCTGCAGCCTTCCTGGCACCTTTCTCCTCCCTGTCCTTGGCCCTGCTTGCAGCCCCCCACACCCCCCTGCGCTCCACTTTGTGGCTGACCCAGTGTGTCCTAGAAATCACAGAATCACCGCGGGAGCTAGTGGCCCACTTTGTCAAACTACAAAAAAATGGAGCTAAAATTAGCTAAGGACAGACAGGTGGACCAATCCACCCCGGCATCCTGCCCTCCTGGCCAGAGCCTGGCCCCTTCACCCCAGGGAGGTGGAGACTGACTTTTATAGTAAAGGTGAGATGGAGGTGTGAGTTTTGAGCCTAGGGCAGCAGGAGGTGCCCGAGAGCTGGTGACTTCACTGAAGTGTGGCTGACCACATGTTTAGAGGGCTGCTGCCGCCCGGGGAATGAGCTGTCCCTGTAGGGGATGGAGGGACACGAGTGGGGGTGGATGAACAGAAAAGAGAAGTTCCCCTGAGCTGGGCCCAAGGGACCGATGATGAGAGGTTACTGGGGCGTGTGAAGAGGATGTGTGGGTGGATAGGGAGGCTGGCCCTGGCTCTGGCTGGAAAGTCCAGGTGACAAGCTGTGGTGGCCTGGGTGGGTGTGGGCAGCTGCAGGTGACCTGTGGGTGTTTCAGGAATGGCACAGCAGGGTGGGTGGGCTGGCACTGCTTGGTACTGGCGGCTCCACCTAGGAGAACTTGGATTGGGTGGGGTGTCTGGGGAGGAAGCTAAGAAGTGAGCTGCGACAATATGGGGACCAGGAGATGGGGAGGGTCGTCCCTCTCAAAGTGGCCTACTGAGGGGTGGCTCCATTCCAAATGCGGTCCTCTTCTCTCCTGTTTGCCACCCCCTACTCCCCACTCTAGAACCGGAAAGCAGAATGTCTGGTCTGGTCCCTCCCACCCCACACCAGGCCCGGCTCCTGCACCGTTGCCATGGAGATGGGAAGCAGTGGAGGGTACTGCTGACTTTGGGGGAGTGGGGATGGGCTGGGGGGAGGGAGGGTTGGGGAAGGAAAGATGAAATGTTTAAGGAAGAGAGTTCCAAGAACTGTAGGCGAGCAGGCGTCTAACCACGGGTTGAGGAACCCTCCCCCTCGCGGGGACCGAGCTCTGAAGCACCCCATCCCAGGTACCCGGCCTTGTGGCTCAACCCGCTGGGCTCGGGAGGAGACCCGGGCCTCCAGCTCAGTCGGCTGACCGCCCTACACCACATCCCGCCTGGCAGTGTGACCTCAGCCACTCCCCCTCGGCTGACCCTGGCTGACATCCCCTCTGCAGCCCCAGCTCTGCAGGAATGGGGTGGCAGGTGGGATAAAAGGTCAGCAAAGGTTAGGTCCCCCATAGCGCGGGCTCTACTGCCCCAACACCCAGGACAGCTCGGGGCCCCTCCCCCTCCGGCCTCGAGGGAGGGAGCGGGCACACTCCGCCGGGGCGGCATGAATCAAAAGCTCGGCGGCTAAGAATAGCTGGCACGCAGCTGGTACCGAGACGGGCTGAGGAATCGGCGGGGGGGGGTGGCTAAGGGGAGAGAGGGGGTGCCCTGAGAGGCTGCGGGGGGACAGGGGACGGCTGGCGTGGCCAGGAGCCGGGCCCGGGGAGAATGAATGGAGGTGGAGGAAGGCGGGAGCAGGGAGGTTGGTGAAAGAATAGCCTCGGGTCGGGAGAGGGAGCTGGGACTGGGGGCGGGAGCAGAGGGGGCGCGCCGGCCTGCGGAGAAGGAACCTGAGGCGCGATGGGCACGCGAGGCGCGGGTGGGAAGGAACTACAGACGCCTGGAAGGGGCGCCGGGTCCAGGCGTCGTAGGAGGCTCTGGCCCAGACCCTGGGTTGGAGTGGTTGGGGACCAGGGTGACCTAGGGGAGGGGCCCAGGTGTGCTGGGGTGGGCGAGGCGGGGGAGTGGCCGAGCCGGGTTGGGAGGCGGGGACCAGGACCCAGTCGGGGCCCCGGAGAGCCTCGGAGACCAGTTCGGCTTAGGGGGCGCAGCACGTGGGGGATGGGGCACACCCTCCTAACAAGGATACGATCTGGGACGGGGCACTCGGGACCGGGTCGCAACCCAATTTGATGTCACCCGTAGGGGCCACGCTACCTTCCACACCCTCACCCCCCCCCATACACACACCCTAAATGTACACCCAGGCCGGAGCCGGCGCCAGGCCAAGGACATCCGGGGCGCCTCCGCCCTCTCCCGCAACCCCAGTTGTCGAAATTGCACCCCACCCCAGAACCTCCCTGTAGTGCCCCGTGCCCTTACCTGCCTGGCGGGGCTGCTGAGTCCCGGTCGGCGGCGCCCGCGGCCCCTCCCCCCTCCCCCCACCCCCCACCCCCCCGAATACGGGGGACCCTCAGGCCATGCCCCACCGCCCCGGAGGGCGAGCGGGCCGGGGAGGGGGCGGGCGAGGGCCGGGGGGAGGGCGGGGGGGCCGCGGACCTCACCCCCCCCGCGGGCCGGGCCAGGCCATCCGCAGCGCGCCCCCCTTTCTGCCGCGCCCGCGCGCCCCTCCTTGCCCGCCCCGGGGCTGGGGTCCGGCCGGGCTACGGGCGCCGCGGCTCCCTCCGGCTCTGCCTCCTCCTCCTCCTCTGCCAGGGGCCGCCGCGCCGCCGCCTGCTCCTGCTCGGCGCCTCCACTGCCACCCGGCTCGCTCTCTCTCGCACTCGCTGTCTCTCCCTCACCCGGTCTCTCTCTCTCTCTCT
>NC_034590.1:17010731-17018621 GCF_900095145.1 Mus pahari | reverse complement strand
CCCCCCCCAACGCGGCTCCACCCCCTCCCCTCGCCCTCCTCCACCCTTCATCTCCACTGCCCCATCCCCAAACCCAGACTCCACCCCTCCTCACCCCCATGTACCCTAGTGGGATCCTGCTCTTCCTACGGGAGCCCCTCCTCCAGATTGCTCCCCACCCTTTCTACACATGGTGGGGTGCTATTTGTATTTGTAGAGTCTGTATGTTCCCAAATCGAATACTGTGGGTTATAGATTCCAGTCCTGTACCCCCAAATGTGTGTACGTTCACCCCCACCCCAACATATACCCCTCCCCACATGCACACAACTTTCCATATGAGCTCACATACATGGAAGGACCTGAGGCACATACCCCTTCCTCCAAGCTGGTCCTGTAAACCAAGTGCACCCACAGTTGCCTACTCCTTAGGGCATGCTTGCCCAGTACACACGGCCAGAGACACACACCCAGCTTCATGCACAATGTCACACCCCTGTGCCACAGCATACTGACAGCACCCTGCAAGACTGACCTACACCATACTCCAACTGTATGTATGCTTCAATCTGCCTACAAGAAGCACGGGTAGACAGACCCGTGTGCTGTCCGAGCCAGCTCACCCGCTCCACTGGTCATCCCAGGCGTTTTTGCCTGTTTGACTGTACACCCCGCCCACAGCGCCCCCCTCCCCCAGCTATCCTCGAGTATACTCAAGGTGCCAGGTTCAGGGACTTCTTTCTGGTCAAAGCGCACAGAAGGGCTAAGTAATTTGGCCCAGGTCACCCAGCTATAAGGAGGTGGTATCTAGGGTGAAGAACACAGAAGGCTGTCTCCATCTCCTCCACGGGCCTGCTACGGTGTTTCAAAGAACATGCCTGAAGATGTATACCCCTCTGCACCCTGTAACGCCTCCAATTTCACACGCATGGGCACACAAAGCTAACTGTGTGCAGGTAATCAGCCCTCTCCTACCAGGTACATTCACAGAGGAAGGCAGACTCATTCAGCATCTTTCAGCCCTCTTCAGCCATGACTTCCACTTTGGCCAGCAGCGTCCCCAGGGCCACTAGGGAATACCAGCTCTTACAGAGGGTTGTCGTAGGTAGTTTCTGGGTTTGTCTTCAGCTGCAGTGTCTCTGGGGCATCCTGGGATAAGCTGGAGTTGGTATCCAGCTCAGTGAGGCCCTCATCTTGATGCACCCACCCAGGTGCCGAGCAGCTGCGCCCATGGAGAACAGCTGCTGGTGCTGGTACACACACCGAGTGGCTATGAGGCATTCTACAGTTTACAGAGCCCTTCTGCATTATATGGAGGTCTCCAGCTTCTGATGAGGTCTCTGTGCTACAGATGAGCATTGGAGAGGCTCAGAGGAGCCGGTTGGCTGCCCAAGGTCACTCTGCCCTCTGTGTACTAGACTTTCTTGAAAACTGGTATGTTCCTTCACAAGGCCCCTCCCTCATGGGGCTCACAGAAGCTGATGGCAGATGTGAGGTACCTGCTCGGAGCCAGCGGTCTTGGTACATGATGCCACACCCGTGACCTCCATAAGGCTGCCATGTCTTCTCTCTGAGCTTCTTTGCTTTTTCCTTGCAAACCCTGGGACCCTAGACCTTTGGTTCATGAATTGGCAGGACCTGCAGGACTAAAGATGTGCAGGACTCATGAGCCTGGCATGGTGTGGGTAAGGCATGGCCATCTACTCTCCTGGCACTGGAACCTTCCACTGCCCTCAGCACCTGCACTCAGACAGACACCTTGAGAACTCTGGTGCAATCTAAACACAAAAGCCTGATTTTTAAGGCCTTTTACCAAGCTGTTGTAACATTGGTCTCATTCATCAGTTTAACTGAGTACCAACAAGGTGCTAGGAAGCCCTGCTTTGATTTGGGGATACAGAAGTAGCCCCAGAATCTATGCCTTGGTCTGCAAGAGACAGATGTAAATAAACAAGCCCATACTGGTTGGATCATACCTAGAGGAAAAGGGGGCATTTTGAGAAAGCATCTCATCTGGTGGTCAGAGCTGAGGCTTCAGTAATGAGCTGGGGGAAGAGTCTTCAGAAGGAGGACCAGGCTAGGAACGATACAGCTGTGATGGAGGGTGAGGGGAGATGAGGTGAGACTGCAGAAAACGGTCCTCTCCCGGGCCCCAGCCCTGCAGGCTGCACTGAGGACCGAGGAGGCCCGGGTTTGGCTTCTCTCCTGCTTCTGATGGGAAGGTGAGGAGGCAGGGGCGTGGGGAGTAATGTGATCTGATTTATGGTTTGGAAGGATTGCTCTGGCTGCGGCAGGCAAGCAGCCCAGATTGGAGGGGCTCTGTAGAAGGAGGGAGAGCAAGGGGAGGCCACTGCAGTGGTCCAGGCTGGGATGAGGCAGCTTGCAGAGGGTTCTCTGCTCATGGCCTGTGCTTGGTTAGTATACATCCTGGAGATACCTGCTGTGACTGTCAATCCCTTCTCCTCCCTTGATGGGGGAACCACTGGGCTCACTACCACCCCTCCCACCCCAGCATCAACCTGCTCAGGGCCTGGCCTGCAGGAGAATCTTGGAGTTACACCTTTTAAGTGGCACACATGCATGCTGTTCACACATACCCCCACAAGCGGGCACATACAAGGGCTGGTAGGGCCAGGATAGACCATCTGGGTAGAGGTTGGGAGAGCACCGGAGCCTGAGAATGTTAGAAGAGTCCCCCTCACTAGGCTGTGTGGTCAGTGGTGACCACAGGGTAATAACAACCTTAGCATACTCTGCAGGGTGCCCCCTCCTCAGGAATGGCCAAGACAGAGAGAAGCGAACAGTCCAAAGCTGGCACCGAACAGTCCAAAGCTGGCACCGTATCATAGCCTGCTTTGTTCTGAGAAGGCTCCTGGACCAAGGCTGAGGTCCCCAGTACCAAGGATACCCTGGAGAACTTTCCCCATCTTCCTTTTATCCATCTTAGTGCTTGTATTTGCAAAAGGGAGAAAAGAGGGCAGAAACAGAGGTCTGGAAAGTGGCAAAGGGGTGGGTGTGGGTAGACCCAAGGCGGGATCAGGCTTTGGAACGTTGGAGGTTTCCGGCCACAGAGGCAGAGCCTCCTGGAAGCCAAGAGGGGCGGAGAGACACACCAAGAGAAGCTGAGGAGACCAAAAGTTGAGACAGAGCACATCAGGAGGGGAGGTAGAAGAGAAAGCCTGGCAGAGAGAAGGTCCAAGGGGCTTGTGAGCTGCTCACTAGACCGGGACACTTGTTAGTACCCCAGTCCTACCCCAGGCATTCTGACCTCTATTATTTGGGTGCTGGGAAGCCCAGCTGGATGCAGGCAGCCTGGCTCTTGGGGGCCCTAGTGGTCCCTCAGCTTTTGAGTTTTGGCCATGGAGCCCGAGGTCCTGGGAGGGAGTGGGAAGGAGGCTGGGGAGGTGCCCTGGAGGAGGAGAGAGAGCGGGAGTCACAGATGTTGAAGGTGAGTGTTGGAGGGGCACTGTGGGCTTGGGCAAAGAAAAGTAATGGGGTTTAGATGGAACAATGGATTCAGAAAAGAGTGGAGAGGGTAGGCGGGAAGGAAACTGACATGCATTCTCTGCCCCAGAATCTCCAGGAGGCCCTAGGGATGCCCACTGGGGTGGGAAATAAGGATAATCTTGCTGAAAACCCTGAAGACAAAGAGGTCTGGGAGACCACAGAGACTCAAGGGGAAGAAGAAACCACCACAGCACCTTCTTCTCGTCCCAACCCTTTCCCCAGCCCTTCTCCCACACCAGAGGACACTGTCACTTACATCTGTGAGTATCCAGAAGCCAGGGTGGCCTGTCTGTCAAGCACTGACCCAACCGGGAGGCCAGACACATCAGAGGGGCCCAAGGTCCCCAGATGTGCCTGCCTGTCAGGAATCTAACCCTGAACTTCATAGACACGGTCACACATCCCACTGATCGCCTCATCCATCCCGCTCTTGGGAGTCTGAGGGCCGTGCCCTTCCATATCCTTAGAGCCCTTGATTGTGCCTCCAGATGTGCCTTCTGTCTTTTCACAGTGGGCCGCTTGGCCAGCCTCGATGCAGGCCTACACCAACTGCACGTCCGTCTGCACGTTTTGGACACCCGTGTGGTTGAGCTGACCCAGGGGCTGCGGCAGCTGCGGGGTGCTGCGAGTGACAACCGCGACGCAGTGCAAGCCCTAAAGGAGGTCCAGGACCGTGCTGAGCAGGAGCACGGCCGCTTGGAGGGTGAGTCTCAGCAGCGCCAAGAGGGTCTAGGTGGGAGGAGGGGACCCATGGAGATCTGAAGACCAGAAAACGGGTATCAGGATACCGGAGGGTCCACCCAGAACTGGGAGGTGCTGCCACCCAGAACTGGGAGGTGCTGGCACATCTAGAGCTGGCTGGTGAGACGGGTGAGACACTTCTTGCTCCAACCTGTGCCACACCCTGAAAGCCCCACCCATAGCCTGGAACCGCCTACACCCTGGCCCCGCCCCCGAAGACCCTGACTCCACCTCGTTAAGACACTACTGCTCTAACGAGGCTCCCCTTGGCCCCACCCTTTTCAACCCACCGAAGCATTGGCCCTGCCCCCGACAGCCTGGCCAGGCCTCACTGGTCACAGAAGTTCTAATCCCTCCTACTATCCACGCCTTCTCTGTCCTCAGCGCTTTGGCTCCTCCTGAGGGTTTTCCATCCCCTGGAGGGTTTTGTCTCCTTAACCACGCCCCCAGCACTCCGGTCTTGGCTTCACAGGTCACAGCCATTCTAACTTTGACTCCGCCCTTTTTCAGTCCCCATCGCTAAAACAACGCCCCCTGCAGTCCTGGCTCTGCTTCATTGGTTTCCGGGCCTCTGCTCTTTGGCCCCGCCCCCAGTAAGCCTGCCTCCACCTCATTGGTCATCCTTCTTTTAACCCTCCTTCACCTGGCCCCGCCCTCCTTCCAGGGCAGGGCTCGACGGCTCAGGCTCCTCCCTCTACCTACCGGCCCCGCCCTCTCCCGCCTCCTGCAACCTTGGTTCCACCTCATTGATCACCTCAAGGCCTAGCTTTGGCCTCGCCCCCTCCTACCCGCGACGTTCTGACTCCGCCTCACCCTACACACAGGCTGCCTGAAGGGCCTGCGCCTTGGCCACAAGTGCTTCCTGCTCTCGCGAGACTTCGAGACACAGGCGGCGGCGCAGGCGCGGTGCAAGGCGCGAGGTGGAAGCTTAGCGCAGCCTGCGGACCAGCGGCAGATGGATGCACTGAGCCGGTACTTACGCGCCGCGCTCGCCCCCTACAACTGGCCGGTGTGGCTGGGAGTTCACGATCGGCGCTCCGAGGGGCTCTACCTTTTCGAGAACGGCCAGCGCGTGTCCTTCTTCGCCTGGCACCGCGCCTTCAGCCTGGAGTCCGGCGCCCAGCCCAGTGCGGCAACACATCCACTCAGCCCGGATCAGCCCAATGGCGGCGTCCAGGAGAACTGCGTGGCCCAGGCCTCAGACGACGGTTCCTGGTGGGACCATGACTGTGAGCGGCGCCTCTACTTCGTCTGCGAGTTCCCCTTTTAGAGAACCGGTCTCTGCTCTGGAGCTCTAGCGCACATTTTGCACCGGACACCGCGCGCCCTACTGTTAGGGGTCTGGGGGTAGCTCAGAGATTAAGCATGACCATGAATACATTTTAATAAGAGGCTTTTTAGTTTAGATGCTGGCATCCAGACTGATTGGGGCCATATCTGCCCCTGAGATCGCTTCCAAGAAGCATCATCAGCCCAGAGCTTATAAAGGCAAACCCCACAAGATAGCATGTAGCCTGCTTACATGTAGGCCGGAGCATAAATTTTTAACATACATGTCTTGCAGTTGTCCTAGTCATCCTTTGAGCAGAGGAAGCAAGATTAATTCCAAAAGCAGAAGTAGCAGTTAGTCTTACAACTAAATTTGCTAGAGCAGCAAATTTTGCAAGGCCGGTCAATTTCAGAATAGTCTTCAATATCTGGGAGAAAGAGGAAGTGGATGGACTGTTAGTGGACAGCCCGCACAAGCTAGGGGCTTTCATCTGAGAGGCATATTTTACTTTGATCTCTCAAGCAGTGAGTCTAAACCTTTAAATGTAATATTAACCACCATACGTACAGTGTGCACCCTGAACCTCACACCGTGCACCCTGTATCTTGAGCCCTCCTTGGGCCAGAAGTGCCACCAGTCCCAGCTGGTCCCCCAGCCCCAGAGATAGCCTATGCAACTTCTCCATGTCCCCACCAGTCTGAAACTTCAAGGTCCCAAATAGGCCCAGTGCCAATAAATCCTTTTAAAATATAATTTGAGGAGTCGTGGAGACACCTGGGGGGAAGTTAGGAAGTACCAGACCCTGACTTTGCGTGATTGTGTGTTTTTAAAATACAGAATGTCAGAGAGCACATGTGCACAGGAACATGTGGTTGTGCACACCTGTGCACAGATGTCCGGAGTATTCATGCACCTATATAGGTACCAACATCCCTAGCCTGCTTTCTCATGGGGCCTTGAGGACCTGAGCCCTGTCATCTCAGACATGGGCCTCAGTCCTGAGCAGAGAGACCAAGGAAGCGTGAAGGTGTGCTCTGGGTCCTGACATTTAATCTTGTTTTCTGTTGACCCCTGTCTCAGACCTGTTTTCCTAGTTGGGGGGCACGGGGAGGGGGCAGCAGTACTACTTCATCAAGCCCATTCCAGAGACGAGAGACCCACCACAACGTTTAAGTCTCACAACCTCCTGAGGATGTGAGGTCAGACACAAAGCGAGGACTTTCCTTATGGGAACACTCAGGTTCCCTCAGTTGTTTCCTGCCTGCGGAGCTATGTCAGTCTTCTCTCTCTGAGCCCAGGTTTCCTAGTCCAATAGCTGGGGCAGTCGCTCCCATTTTGCATGCCTCTTTGGTTGGCCGGCTACGACCTTGTAACATGATCATCAGGAGTGTAGAAGTGGCCGAACATGTATGTACCAACCAGCCTCCCCTGCCCCTACCTTTCATGCTTTATTTTCTGATAGGACAATTCCTAGCCCTGGGCCAGCCTGACCCTCAGCACTTAATGCAGGCGAAGGTGTTGTATGAATTTATGGGGTGATGTGAACAGATGTCTGTTCACGCCAGATAGGGCACCAAAGTCAGTCTGAAGAAATGATCCCACCCAAATCTAGCTGATCCCTGGAGCCCCCCACCCCCACCCCATGCCCCCATTTTACAAGTGAAGTCTCCTCGCAACAATTGTTTACTGATTGGATGACCTGGGGGAGGGGCCTTGTGAATTTGTAACGTTGTGAACTTCCTGCTTTCTTATGACCCTCCTCCCTCCAAGGAGGGATTTAAAAAAAAAATAAAGATTTATGTGTTTGCCTGCGTGTCTATGTGTGCAACATGCATGTGTGTATCTGGTACCCAAGGAGGTCAGGGGAGGGCAGATAGCTTAGAACTTGAGTTAGAGATAGCTGTGAATCGCCCCGTGGATGCCGGGGATCATCCTGAGTCCGCTGTGAGAGCGAGAGGGGCCCTTCAGTACTGAGCTTACTCTCCAGCCCTCATGAAGTGATATTATAGTCAGAAGGAAACAGTTACACAACAGAGGGGTCTGTACCCCTTCTCTTGTGTGAGGAATAGCTTTGCATTATGGGTACTAGCTGTATCGTTGCCAGGATGAGACACCTGATAGAAATCCCTTGAGGGAGGCGGGGTCTCAGTTCACTATGGGAGGGAAGGCGTGGTGGTGGGAGCAGCCTAAACCAGGTAAACCTTGACAGCAAGTGTAGAGCCCTAACTTTAAGACTTCCCCAAAACCTGTTCCCTAGATCATTAGGAATGTGGCTAGTAAAGAGCCTTTNNTNTCTTAGGGCAGCTGAAGGTCTTCTGTTCCTCCACCTGACAGCTAGCTAGGCAATTATCTCAGTTGCCCCAGCCAGGCACCCATCTTCCTATGTTTGAGAC
>NC_034590.1:17000082-17010316 GCF_900095145.1 Mus pahari | reverse complement strand
CCGAGAGAGTACCGGACCAGAGGGAGTCCCTCCTTTTGGGGTCTTACACAAGCACTTGAAGGTGCTGGCTTTCATATCTGGAAGCTTGGTGACTAGCTCAGACCAGAAGTGGTGTCATGTCCTCAAAAGCCAGTTCTGGTAACCCACCTCCACCAAGCATACCTTCTTTCTTAAAAGTTTGAGAAACCCCAGAAAAGACCCACCATCTAGGGACTGAGTGTTCACACACATGAGCCTGCAGTGTGAGGAGGTAACTCATAGTCACATCCTAAGGAACCCAAGGCAGACATCATTATGAGCCCAGGAATGGGTATGTGATCCTGACTGTCCTTATGTTTCTGCTGGTGCCCCTCTCTCAGCCATGACCCCTTAGATGTCACCTTGGCATACACTGTTGGATGGAGGAGCTATGCCAATTATCTCCAGAAGAGGCTCCTCCCTCTATCCCTTCTAGAGGCAATTCTCAGTCCTACGGCTCTAGATAAAGTACAAAATAACAGGAGTCAGTTGGGCCTTTAATCCCAGCACTGTGGATGGAGGCAGAGGCAGGAGCATCTCAGTGAGTTCAAGGCCAGCCTGGTCTACAAATCAAGTTTCAGGGCTACAGTCTTGAAAAACCAAAAAATAAAAATAAATTTAAAAATTATGTAAATGTAATTTTAAAAGCTGTTTCTTAAAAGGCTTCCATGAGCAGGAGGGTGACACTGGTCAGGACTCAGGCCATTAGTTCTGATGGTCTAATCCCGTGTGATCACCTTGACATGATCTAGTCCCCTGGGAAGAGAGTCTCAATGAGGGGACTGCGTAGATAGCTTAATGTTTAAGAGCACTTGCTGCTCTTGCAGAGGACCCAGGTTCAATTCCAAGCTCCCACTTGGTGGTTCACAGCTGTCAGTAACACCAGCTCTAGGGAATCCAATAGGCACATATGTGCATTTATAAAATAAAATGAATAGAAACGACATGACAAATGCCAGGAAGAAGAGTGGCGGTGGCAGCAGCTGCAAGCTAGGCTTGAAGAAGAAAACCCAGCTGCTGAGGAGGCTCAAGAGGCTGCGTTTGCAAGTGAAGGGGCTGCAGACAGCAGGCTGCCTTCCCTCTGGGCTTCAGAATAACAGTGGAGATCCTTGATGTTTACTCTGTGGAAACAGCAGCAGCAGAGAAAATTTAAAAAAAAAAAAAAAAAAAAAAGAGAAAGCTCTTGGTGATAAGGCTCCACGAAAGCCTGTCCCCAAGACCATTGGCAATGAGTCTACGATGAAACCACAGTAGACCCCAATGGCAAAGAGGTGGCTTATGATGAATTTGCTTCTTACTTCAACAGTCAGACATCTCCCAAGATGTCTGACTCGCAAGGTCAGATAGACCCCATGGGAGAACAGTATGGCTCTGCAGCCGCTCTCAACACTTCAACCAGATTCACATGTCTACTACAGAAGAGGACTCACTCTGAAAAAAATCACCCCACAGTCCATTGCGAGAGATTCACAAACGTGATCGTTATTAATGAAGATCATAAAACACCGAATGGACTGATTTCGAATCACTTGCCAAATGGTCCAACTAACTCAATTTAAAATAAGTAGTGTTTGTCTTTGTAAAGAAATTAAGAAATGAGGCAAAGACCCCACAGAACATGTACCCAGGATAATTCTGAATAACTTTACAACGTGGCTAGGTCATTCTATCAGACGTGTGCTTGTTTCTCTCTTTCCTCATAACCCTCATGATAGTAGAAGGCAGGCTGCCACATCCCACAATCAGCGGGATTACATCTTCAGGGTTCATAGATCCATATTCAAGAGTGCAACGAAAGTGGGAATTCAGGAACTGGGACCACATTTTACCTGAAAATGATCTCTTCAGAAGGGAATCTTTGATTCTAAAAATGGAGAGTGTGAATGTGTCCATGAACCACGGGAAATGAATACAAGTCAAAGAAAAATCTGTTCATTTAATACTAGGGAAGAAGTATTGAATTTTGTTGGACAGACCTGTTTTGAGAAACTTGGTAATTTAAAAAACACCCTTTTCAAAATGGAATTCATTGATTTTTATAAATCTTATATTTGAGCAAATGACAAAGTGCTATGAATTTCCACTCCATATAGTAAATATAAATATATGTAACTTGGGTAAGGGGTCTAAACGTCCTAAAATTTGCTGCCATTTTGGATTAGTTGTGGATAAATTCATTGGAATGAAGATTCAAACTAACTTTCAAATTTGCACTCCCCAAAAAAGTAGGCTAGAAAAAGTATTGGTGGTAGCTAGAGCATAACCCTGATTTAACAATCCAGCCTTGGAAGCCAGGTAATCAGGACTTGAAACAAAGTAACGGAACACTGAAGTTAACCTCGCTGTCCTGGACTTCCTAGACCTGGCTGGCTTTAAACTCACAGAGCGCCTCCAGACTCTGCCTCTCACGTGCTGGGATTAAAGGCATGCGCCACCATGCCTGACTGCCTTATTTATTAAACAGGGTCTTCCATTAAAGCTGGAGCTCACCTTTTTAACCCGTGCTGGTGGTCAAAACATCGTCTCCCCTAATTGCAAGTGTTGTAAGTGTGCCCAACTATGCCCAGCTTTTTATGTAGGTGGTAGGGATCTGAGCTCAGATCCTGAGTGCATAGCAAGTGCTCCTACCCCGAGCAATCTCCACGCACTTAGCTGGAATATTTAAAGAAATTCCTGTAACTAACTGAAGGACAGAAACTGGAAGCTTCTCAATCTTTGAACAAAGATTTGCTGTATTTGGATTAATCAGTAGAGACTGAGAAATTGTTTTAAGTCTGTACCTTGAAGAAATGCTGTCTCCTTGGAAAGTTTGCATTCGGTGCTATGTGAGAGCTTGCAGCTGCACAGACATTGTTCCTAAGACACTCCTGGCAAACTTGGAGGTCTTACTTTTGATTTGGCTAGCCATGCTCAAAAGGGCCTGAGATTTGTGTGGTTATATTGGCAAGACTTCTAGGAACTTACAGAACAGCTTTGTTCCTAGAAGCCTTGCCAATATAAGGCATTGAGTCTTAAGAGTTGATGTAGTAAAAGTTAATATGCAACACATTTCATACCAATAACAAGGCCAAAAATGTGTTTGCTGTTTTATTGTATGCTACAGCCAGTGTATATAAAGTAGTTAAACCTTGTGAGACAAAAATCTGTGAAAAGCAGAGGTAGGTGTTAAGGACCAACAAATAGAAGACGATATTATAGCACGTTATAGAGAAGCTTTTGTACAGGATTCACATTTAGTTCTCTTTAATATTCACTGGTTCATGAGACATGGCTTGAGAAACCCGATGGGAGAAAAACCAATAAAGCATCAAACAGGTAACCATTGGTAGGCCATTGGTTGTAGGTGCCGCAGTAGAGAGAAGATGCTAAGCCTTCATTTTCCCAAGGAGCAGAAGGGTTCAGACTTCTTGGAAAAAAGACTGACCCTGACTAGCTCACTCCACTTACTTTAATCAATCATTATACAAAGTTAATTGGGGCTAGGAAAGATTCTAACTACCAAAGTTGTCTTGCCCTTGTTCCCCAAGGGAGCTGACAACCCACACAAATCTCAGTCCCTTTGACCATGACTAGCCATAATCAAAAGTAAGAAGGCCAAGTTTGCCTGGAGTGTCTTAGGACTAAGGTCTGTGCAGCTGCAAGCTCTCACATAGCACCGAATGCAAACTTTCCAAGGAGACAACATTTCTTCAAGGTACAGTCTTAAAACAATTTCTCAGTCTCTACTGATTAATCCAAATATAGCAAAGGCTTTACTGAAACATTTCACTTAAAGCCAGACAGAAAGGCTTCACCTTACACATCTTTACAGTTAACTTAAATTTTTATTTTGTAAAGGAATTTTAAGTAGCAAAATGGTTGCTCTGTCAAGAATCACATTCAAAGACCCTCTAGGTCTATGTAGGTCTGGCTGGAATGCACATTGTACATCTTTAACCTCTCTGGCTGGAATAGAGACATGCCCTTAGTACATACCTTTAATTCCAAACAATGTAGGCAAGGTTAGTTTGTAGAAGAAAGCAATCGTGTTTGAAAGTGACTTCTAATTGAGGGGCAGACAAAGTGATGAATCAGAGAAAGATTTGACAGATCAAGTCAAAGATAGGATCTGCCCACCTCTCACAAGAAAGAGTAGGAAAGGGAGGTGACTTAAAAGAGCAGCACAGGGAGAGAGAGGGAGGTTTGTTGAGTTCAGTTGAGTGGAGTTCAGTTCTGTGCAGTTCAGTTTGTAAAATTCAGGGGCAGTTTTGCCAAGTAGCACAATTGAGAGAGAAGCTGAGAGAAGTCAGTTTGAATCAGTCAGCTTGAAGAGGCGTTTGAGCCAGAAGAGTTGAGTTGACCAGCCACAGTGAAAAAAGAACTGGGGTAAGCTTATTCAACAGTAAGCCTTTGAGATGAAGAGGCAGTGGATCTGTGAGTTTGAGGTTAGTTCTGGTCTGCAGAGCAAGTTCCAGGACACCCAGGCTACACAGAGAAACTGTCTTGAAAAACAAAAACAAACAAACACAAAGAGTAAATCTGAGAGAGAGAGAGAGAGAGAGAGAGAGAGAGAGAGAGAGAGAGAGAGAGAGAGATTCAAGAACTTTTGTTTAGATCAGGTTGGCCTGTGGGCATCTCCATGGGAGATACTCGTAATTAGATTTACTGAGAACTACCCCGCCCCACACATGGGCAGCACCATTCTGTGGACTGAGCCCTGGACCGAATGCAAAGGTGAGAGCTGAGCACCAGAGTGCACTTAACCATTGCTCTCTGCTCTGAGCTGTGGATATGATTGCTTCACATTCCTGCTGCCTTGACTCCCTGCCATGGTGGACAGTGACCTGGCGTTGTGAGCAAAATCAACCCTTTCTCCCTTCTTGCTTTTGCTCAGGTGTTTTATCACAGCAACGTCTTTGCCTTCCACCTTGTTTGGGGCAGCTTGCTTGTTACCATGACATCCACCAGACTGGCTGGTGAGGTTCTAGGCATTCTCTTGTGTCTGTCTCATCTCCCTCAAGGACCCCTGGGACTATAGACACATTCTACTGGGTCTAGCTTTTATATGAATCCTGAGGATCTGAACTCAGGCCCTGATGTTTGGATGGCAAGTACTTTACCCACTGAACCATCTCTTCAGGTCCTATACTTGAGCTCTCAATTCTGTGTCCACCTAAGCAGTACCAGGATTTCAGCATGCATGGCTACCCCAACTCCCCTTGACATTTCAGACCCAACCTCCGCACACAACCCTCATCACTCAGGCAGAGGATAACCAATTTTGAAGCCACAAGCATTGACTGGCTCAAGAGAAGTCATGAGTGAAGGTGCCTCTTTGTCACTATGTTGGGGACCAAGGTAAGTTGGGTGTCAGCTGCTTAGCTAGCTCCCTTCTGGTCTCCTCAGACATCTCTCCTGGGTATGAATCATTCTCCACATTAGGATGACTGTCTAGTGTTTGTCTCCCTGTCTCTACTTCCATACCAGCGTGGGAACATGGCTAGAGGCATGAAAAATGTTCTGAAGTGTGAAGCAGCGGGCTGGGCAGAGGGGCGGGTTTTACAGGGTCTGTGGAGCATGTGCAGTGAGCTGGTGGGTAGTACAGCATGGCTGGGAGTGTTACTTTGGACATTAACCCTGAGTCATGAGGGTGGGGATTTTCAAGTCCCAGGATCAGGGACAGGCCAGGAGCAGGGTCTTTGGGTTTTCTACTGGCCTGTTATCCTACATTCCTCTCTTTTGGTTAATTTACTATTGATAACCAATCCAGGGTTAGGAAAGAGGGTGATGTTATTGTTAAACTACTACTTTGCTGTTTTTGTGTGTGGGGGGGGGATTGAGGAGCTTGGGGCTAACTTGATCTTCACCATCATGGTCTGGTTCTACAGCTAGGACTGATGACCCTGTAATAAAAACTGATTAAAAATCTGGTTAGAAATCTTTTGAATTTGTTGTTTAAAAAAAAATCTAGAAAAGAAGTTTGTAATACAGGGTGCAATTAGTAGGACTTAAGAAGGGAGGAGAAAGGGGGGATTAAGGAGGGAAATATCGACTTTCACCTTGGTCTGTCAACAATCCACTGGCCAGTGGCATCGAGCTGTTCTTTATGCACTTAGAGATCTATCTGGGTTTGTCAGGCCCTGTCTTTTACTATACCAGATTGGTTGACACATAAGCAACATTTCTCCCCTGGGAAGAGGCAAAAGCTGTCCTTCTCCACTGTTCATGTATCTAATCCTTGTCGATTTTGTAGCAATACCGTGGCCAGTGAGTCAGTTTGGCCCTGGCGGGTGAGAATGGTCTGAGCCCCCGATTGGAGGTCTTAGATGAATGGTGAGGGAACTCGATGTAGATTGTTAGGAAGCTGTTCCAGTGCTGATGCCAGTTATACCCAGGCCTGGGAGGAGGGGTAGGGTTTGAAAGGCTCATCCACCATGCTGTGCCTCTACCAGTATAAATCCCGTGATGGGAACTCGCAGGAACTCTTCACCGGGTACTGCCCCTAGTTTTAGAAAGTGGAATAGCAAGTCCCAGACCACCCAGAGGGTGGGCGATCTTAGTTCCTCATACCACAGGTACCACAGAGTACGGAAGCACTGTGAGCATCTGGGCAGAGAGGTTGGTTGGTAGTGCCAGGGGCTGGGGAATTATTATGGTCTGAGGCATCCATCCACTGTGCCCACAAAGTGTGTCTCCGAGGAGTTAGAGCAGACTGCAATAGTGAAGAGAGAGAGAGGTGGGAGATATGAGGGGCAGTAGCGATATCTGACTCAGAGTCGTTGACAGGGGTAATGAGGGGAGAGTTGATGGATGAAGCCACAAGGGGCAACTTCGAGCTTGATCTGGGAGGGATGCACGGCCGGCGTTCTCAAAAGCAGCCAGGCAGAGCATCCATGCCAGGCAGAGCATTGGCTAGTGTCTGGTGTGTGGCGAGAGGAGTGACCTTGAGGAGAAGGAGGCGGGCTCAGTAGCATCCAAGAGGGGAGACACTAGGGCGGTGAGAGCCTTGATGAGCGCTGACTCACATCTTCTATTGTTCTATACCTAGATGTGGGAAAAATGGGGTGCACACTCTTTGTATTTGTATCATGCCTGCTGTGTTTGCATACCTGCTGAGCAGGTCATAATACAGTTTGCCAGGGACACACTCCTCCCATCTGGGTCCCCCCCCCCGTCTTGAATATAGAGGTGAAAGAATCCCTCCTGTAGGTAAAAATGGGGGGGGGGTCAGGACAGCCCAGATCTGTCTCATGGTATCTATAGGCGACCTCTGTAAGTCCCTGGCCATTTCTTACACTAACCTCCCGTGGTGGCTTGAATATGCTCAAGCATATTCCTACGTATTTCCTACAGGAAATGGTGCTGTTAGGAGGAGGGGTGGCCTTGTTGGAGGAAGTAAGTCACTTTTGGGGAAGCCTTGAAGCTCAGCCCAGTGTGAAAGAGTGAGCCTTCTCCTGACTGCCTTCAGATCAAGATGTAGAACTCTCGGCTCCTTCTCCAGCACCACACCTGCCTGCATGCTGCCGTGCTTCCTGCCATGATGAGAATGGACTAAACCTCTGAACCTGTAGGCCAGCCCCAATTAAATGCTGTCCTTTATAAGAGTTGCCTTGGCCATGGTGTCTCTTCCCAGCAATGGAAACTCTAAGACATCCTCCTTTTGGTTATAGGGAGAACAGACATGAGGGTAAGCTCCAGTGAGGAAGAGATGGGTCAGGAGCTGTAGGGAACTGGGGTAGCCTGTGGTAGCTTGCTATGGAGCGGTTTCCCAACCCTATTAGGATGGGCTGCTGGTTAGAGGTAGGGGTCTCTTAGACATGAAACACCCACATGTAAAAGCTACCCAAGACGTGTGTAGATAAGGAGAAATGGAAGAGGAGGGAACAAGGCTCAAGCCAGTGGGGTAGAGCACAGCCAACTGTGTGAGCTCTCATTTTTCTAGATCTTCTGGAGATTAAAGGAGCAAGGGCCTGTGGGAAGTGACGTGCAAAAAGAACTCACCCCATTGTTTTGAAATTTTGAGTTTAAGATGTGAGAAGATGGGTTTAAGATGTAAGCGATGGCTTTAACACGTAAGATATGTATTATCACTGGACTGTCTCCACCATCAGCAGCCCAAGTAATGGGGTGAAGAGTTTTTATTATTTATGAAAGCTTGCACTTAGCTGACTTGTTCCCTGCTACTTGAATAATATGAATTAACCCATTTACACTAATCTGCCTGAATGTCACATAGCTGTTTACCTCTCCCCAGTACTGGCTCATTTTTCTCCCTCTGAATCTGACTGGAGAATCCCTGTGCCTGATTCTTTCCCAGAGTTCCTATCTCTGCCCAGAAGTCCCGCCTATCCTCTCCTGCACGGCTATTGGCTATTAAGTTCTTTATTAAACCAATCAGAAGGTGCCTTAGTTAGGTGAGGAAGGACAGAGACAGATCTACACACAGTGTACAAAAAGATTCTCCCAACATCCCCCCCTTTTAATCTAACAAAAGGCTCTTCCTTTAACATCTATGAACTATAGACAATAAGAACAGTTATGAGAGGGCTGGTGAGATGGCTCAGTGGGTAAGAGCACCCGACTGCTCTTCCGAAGGTCCGGAGTTCAAATCCCAGCAACCACATGGTGGCTCATAACCATCTGTAACAAGATCTGACGCCCTCTTCTGGAGTGTCTGAAGAGAGCTACAGTGTACTTACATATAATAAATAAATAAATCAAAAAAATAAAAATAAAAAGAACAGTTATGAGAACAATCAGGTAAGAATTACATCCACAATGACTAGTCCATTTGCATTTGACAACCTTGGAGAAAGTACTCTACTATTTATCTTACCTTGGTGAGTCCAAGGGTCTGTACCTAAATCACTTTCTATAACTTTTGTTTATCAACCTAAAAACATCTTAGATCTTAAACTATTTTGTTAAATACTAAACAACTTAAGCTTATATGTGAGACTATAACTATCTAGTTTTCAAACCCATCAGAGACCTGAGGAGGATAAATATTATCTGAGTAGACAGAAAGGGTGGAGCGAACAGCCTTAAAAACTATAGAAATGCAGAGACTGCTGCCTGCACAGACACCCAAGGTCCCTCTGCAACACCGGATCATCCATCTTTAGCCTACAGGCCCAGCATGTGGCAGGCTTTTCTGTGAAGCAGGAATTATGAAGGACTGGCCTACCTCGTCTTGGCAAGGTTTGGCAGTTGACTTCCCTGCGTCTTGCTGGTCCACAGTTTGGACAACGTGCAATCAGCAGTTGAGGCAAAGGCAGTCCTTTACCTGGTGGCAGCTTTGCCACATAGAAGCAAACTCCATATGGAGATTCTGTGATGCCATTATCTTCTTAGAAGTAGGAGGGGGTGCTGCCAGCAACAGATATGTCTTGCTGTCACGAAAAGCTGCATGTTAATAAAAACATCTTTAAATACCATATTCTATAGATTCTCTGAGGTTTTTGAAGAGCTTCACCTATCTAAAGTATATTTGAATAGGCAAACATCACTTGTTTCTAGCTATTTACTATCTGTTTAACTTCAAAACATCTACAGGACATTAAATAAAGCTAATTTCTTCAATTAACTAAACTAGTAGCTAACATGACCATAAATTTGATTGACTGACTGTTAACTGCATTTATTAATTATCCTAACCAGTTTGTGATAGTAGCTTTTAAGAACTAGAACTTTACATTACATTTTTTTTTAAAAAAAGATTTATTTATTTATTTTATGTATGTGAGTACACTGTTGCTGTCTACAGTCACACCAGAAGAGGGCATCAGATCCCATTACAGATGGTTGAGAGCCACCATATGATTGCTGAGAATTGAATTCAGGACCTTTAGAAGAGCAATCAGTGCTCTAAACCACTGAGCCATCTCTCCAGCCCCTATATTACATTTTAAAATGAGCTGCATAGGTACAATTCCTAAAACAAGAGTTGAAACATAATATACAGTATGTTGTAGCAAAATATAATCTTAAATTTGTATTAATATACAATAATTTATATCAAAGTAAAACATTTGGCTTGTTGATGTTCTTTAATTTAAAAGTAGATTCCATAATCTACCCTTTTATCTACTAATCCTATATGCTCTTGTCTTTTGTTTCATCCCCCTTTCCCCTTAACACTAGATAGGAGAGAAAGAAGGATAGAGGAAAGGAAGAGAGAGAGGGAGAGGGAGGGGTAAGGGGAGGAGAAGGGGAAGAGGGAGGGGGAGGGGAAGAG
>NC_034590.1:16986989-16999933 GCF_900095145.1 Mus pahari | reverse complement strand
GAGGGGGAGGGGGAGGGGAGGGGGAGGGGGAGGGAGAGAGATCCCTGAATCTAACTTCCTTTACTTTGTTTCCTCCCTGACCAAGACCATTAGCAGCTTTTAACCAACCCCTCTTACACAATGATGAACATCCATCACCCACTGAATGACCTAAAACCACCCAATCCACCTCTTGGGAATGGGGACATTGTACTCTTAAAATTGCTTCCTGCTGTCTGGGAGTGACAGCATCTTTCTGATGCCCTAAGAAAATTAGGATACTGGCCAAGTCCTGGGAAAACTAGTTGCATTATTTGCTGTCCAGTCTCTGATGGGAAAGCTCGGGGCTTAACTGATGTCCTGGCTGGAACAGTCTTTGAGGCTGGACCATCTTAGCTAGCTGTCTTGAAGTTGTTCTGGACGCAGATTTTTGAGCAACTAAGGCAGTCTGTGAGACTGGATCACCTGGACTTTTTGTCTTCCGTGGTGCCTGGTCTATTTGCTTTGCAAACACACTAACTTTTAAAGGTGATAAACATTTCTGCATTTATACTTGTATGGGATGGGGGGTGGGCACAAGTCAGCTAAAGATGATTCTCTGCTCTATGTTTTAGCAGGTCAGGGACCACACTTTATAAGTCTGTTTGGACTTCATGAACAAACTGTAATAGAAATTTCCATCCATGCCATATGAAAGGATGGTATGTTATGATAAGTTTTGAGAACTTTGTAGCTAAGAACACTGTCTCAGCCAGTCTCCCAACTGTTGCCATGCGAAGGGAACAGCACGCACATCGTCTTCCTGCGTGTCTGTCAAGATTTTCCGGAGGTCTCCCCTGGTCAAGTCTAACCTTTATTAATTTTGAAGGCATCTCGGCTTTTTATTTCCTGTTGAAACAAAGGCATAGCCTCTCCCCCAACACAACACATCTCCTGAATTCCGTTCTGAGGTTATCACATGTATAAGCTGATTTAATTCAGCAGTCCTTTCTAAAATCCAGTGTTTTTCAGCAGCTGTGCTATCTGTCTAAATGACATTAAAAAATTTAAAGTCAATAGGCATTATTTAATCTATCTCTGGGAGAACTTATATCCCCCTTCTGTTTAATGGCATTTCCTTTAAAGCCCTGTTAGATCTCACCACAATTGTTGGCCCTGTAGGATTTTAAGGTATACCAGTAATATGTTTTATGTCATAATATTTAATTAATTGTTGCATTTGACTGGACTCATATGCTGGAACATTATCAGGTTTAATCTGTGTACTGGCTGGTTTTGGCTCGTGTCAACATGAGCTAGTTATCACAGAAAATGTAGCTTCAGTTGGGAAATGCTGTGAGATGGAGCTGTAAGAAGTTTTTTCAAGCCGGCGTGGTGGCGCACGCCTTTAATCCCAGCACTTGGGAGGCAGAGGCAGGTGGATTTCTGAGTTCGAGGCCAGCCTGGTCTACTACAAAGTGCGTTCCAGGACAGCCAAGGATATACAGAGAAACTCTGTCTTGAAAAACCAAAAAAAAAAAAAAAAGTTTTTTCAATTAGTGATCAATGGGGAGGGCCCAGCCCATCGTGGGAGGTGCCATCCCTGAGCTGGTGGTCCTTTCTGGGTTCCATATGAAATTGGGCTGAGAAAATCATGGGGAGCAAGCCAGTAGGAAGCACCCCTCCACGGTCTCTGTATTAGTTCCAGTTTCTAGGTCTCCGCCCTGCTTGAGTTCCTGTTCAGACTCTCTTTGGTGATGAATAGCAAGTTGGAAGTGTAAGCTGAATAAACCTTTTCCTCTCAACTTCCTTTTTGGTCGTGGTGTTTCATCACAGCAACAGAAAACCTAACTAAGACAATCTGCGAGGGCATCTCCAAGAGCTACTATCTCTAATCAATGCAATCCCAAAGTCAGCCTTCTTAGAACTCAAGGCATAAAAATATTGAAATCTTGAGTAGCTATCAATTGTATGATGTATTAACACATGTACATATTTTAATTCTCCAAGTCCTACAAAATGAAACACAGAAGTTATTGTATGTCATTGCTCTAAGATGGCATCATTAAACATAATCTGTACTCTTAATTTAGAATATTCTATCTCTATGGGTTGCCATTCTGTAATCTCATTGGAAGGTGGCGTCATAGGCTTTAGATTGTATTCCTCTGAAGACTTTTTTTTTTAAACTCTGACTCAAAGGATCTTCTATCACTTATAACCTAGCATTCAATTTTTCAGTCCTCTCCTTACCCAAGTCTACTTTATTCTGATTTTTCTTAGAGAAGATATAGAAAACTGTGATCATTACTGAACACATCGCAATTAATTCCATGATACAGCAACTGAGATGAAACTTTATGGGGCCAAAGTGTCCTCTGTCATTGTATTCTCCGTTTTTAACACAGAAAATATTTCCTTTTTAATCTCTCTCTCTCCTTCCTTCAGAGACTTCACTTTATTTTATTCAAACTCAATATTTCTTTTTAAGATGGTCCATATTCATTTTTCTTTCTTCAGTCTCCCAGTCTCTCAGTCTCTCAGTCTCTCTCTCTCTCTCTCTCTCTCTCTCTCTCTCTCTATATATATATATATATATATATATATATACATATACATATATATATAACATATTTTTCATTATCTCTTCTTCCTTTGAAGACTTTATCATAGTCAAACTAAATATTTTTTCTATGACTCTATATTCAGTTTCTTTCCTTCTACATCTAAGTACATTTTAAAACATTTTTATTTTTCTTTCTCCTTCTTTTGGAGACTTCATTTCCTATGCACATTTATTTATTTCTCTTTTACCACTCCAAACCTTAGTATTTACCTCTGTATCTAAGTTCTCTAAGCTCTGTCTCCGGGTGTTACCTGTGAGCATACCTCACCGGCCCCAGCTCTGTCTCCGGGTGTTACCTGTGAGCACACCTCACCGGCCCCAGGTCTTGGCTTCGGCTTTGTTCAGGACTTCTGGGCCTTGGCTTTGCTGCCTGAAGTAGACTTGACCCACACTGACCTACCCCAGCTCTGGGAAGTTGTTAGCTTGCAGGCATGCAGTGAGGCGCTTATCTGCTCTTCCTTAAAGGGACCTAGTCTCCCTCTGCGTTCAGAGCAGCATGTGGCCACTAGGGAAATGCCCCTCCCCATTTCCACTTGGGACTTTTCTACTTTTCTCAGGCTCTAAACTTGGATTTATCCCTTCCATGTTGGGTGCCAATTATTGCCAGACTGTCTCGACCCACCAGCTGCCCAAGTAATGACTTTTTATTATTTGTGAAAGATAGGTTTTAGCTGGCTTGTTCCCAGCTAGCTCGTATATCTTAGATTTACCGTGGTGAATCCCCAGTGCCTGATTCTTTCCCAGAGTTCCTCTCTCTGCCCAAAAATCCTGCCTAATGCACCATTCGTACAAGGTTCATTTGAGGTCAACTTGACCACGTCCTTGGAAGACAATATTCTGACAGCCCTAGAAATGAGAGCCCTAAACCAGTCCCTGAAGGCAGGGTCATTACAGTGCACATCCAGTCCCCAATGTACACTTGATCCCTGTAATCTGCTCAAAGAAGGGCAGAAGTATCTAAAATATTCTAGCCAACACTGCATACCAACTCACCAATTCAAACTCATTTTTAGCATTCACTATGCTAATTAATAAGCCAATGAGTACACAAATGGAAAGCCATTTCTAGACTCCATCATGCCTACCCAGTAAGGCTGGTGTCTCTGACAGCTGATTGGTGGAAGCCCTTGTTATAACTGCCCTTCTAGCTTTTTAAAAATTTGGCAGTGTGAAGGGCTCGAGACTTGGCTCAGTGATTAAAAGCACTCTATTAAACCAAAGTTTTCCTTCCTTAGGCCGGTGAAGAAGGTCAGAGACACAACTTCACACAATGTACAAAAAGATTCTCTCTCTCAACAATGTGTCCAGTGGGGTAGGCCCTCAAGTTCAGCAGAGGGAGTGACAAGGATGACTCTGAAAGGGCCTTTCCACTTGGAGGAGAGGGGTAAGGGTTGCTTATCTGAGGGGGGGGGAGAAGAACAAGGTCCCCAGTATTAAACGATCATGGAGTGGAATGGCCAGATGGCCCTGGTAGAAAATGGTGGGTGAATGTCCAGAGCATAGAGTGCAGGGATGTGAGCGGGGGGGGCGGGGGTAAGCAGGTGAATGGGGAGAAGTAAAGGCCAAGATAAGACACCAGGAGTTAGTTAGCATCTGTCATCCATAAGTAAGCACAAACAGACAAGAAGAGGGCATTGAGCTGGGCGTGGTGGCACACACCTTTACTCCCAGCATTCGGGAGGCAGAGGCAGGTAGATTTCTGAGTTCAGTGCCAGCCTGGTCTACAGAGTGAGTTCCAAAAACCAAAAAAAAAAAAAAAAGTGTTTGTGGCGGAGGTTCCTCAGCCTAGGAGAGATAGGCATGGAAGCTTTACCCAATCCCGGTGGATTTCTTGTGGAGTCTTAGGAAGAATGTTTTTGGAGGGAATGATTCACTCGACCTTTCCCAAGGACTGGGGAGGATATGGGACGTGGAAATGCCAAAGGATCTGGAGGATAAAGTTTGAGGGATTTGAGAGGTCAATTCAGGGCCACAATATGAAGGGAAGTTGGGACTCTAACGCGAGAATGATCGCTCAGAGGAGATGATCCAACACTATTTGAGCCCTTGTTTTATTCTGTTTGCATTGGTGTTTTGCCTATATTTAGGTGTAAGGGTGCCAGATTCCCACGAAACCTGAGTTATAGGCAGCTGTGAGCTGCGCTGTGTATGGTGGGAATTGAACCTGGGTCCTCTGGAAGAGCAGTTAGTGCTCTTGACTGCTAAGCCATCTCTCCAGCCCTCTATTTGAGCCCTTTTGTTGGTGATGGGGAATGCTTCCTCACACCCTGAAAAAGAGACCATCAGAACGAGAAGGTGTCAGGTTCATCTGGTACCTGACAGATCTTGCAAGAGGCAGTGGAGGCTTTTAAGAAGGGCAAGTCCTTGTGGGTAGGCTGTAGATGGGCCGTAATGATGTGAGTCAAAGCCTGGCCATCAGGATGAAAGGACTGGTGCAGATAGGATTTGTGGCGTATCTGGGGATGATAGTGAAGATGTGAGGATGTCTTGTGGAATGTGAGAAGGAGCTGGGGCTCTATGTATGGCTCTGTTATTTCCTCTGGTGATGGGCTTGCCAGGTGGTGTGTTTGGCAGTGGGCAATTCCCGTGGCCATGGAAGGGCTTCAGCATGGCCACCATTTGGTCAGAGTTGGTTATTGAGACGCCCATCGTTGTTAGTAGTCCGAGCTCTTTCCAGATGGCTGTGTGTGGGAGAAGGATTTAAAAGGCATACTTGGAGTCTGCGCAGAGATTTAGGGGCTGTCCCTTTGCTGGCTGACTGGCATGGGTAGTTCAGCCTGTTGGTTTGTGATTTGGGCTGAGAGGACCTGCATTTTAACCACGTTGGTGTTCGAAATGATGGTGTATCCTGTCTTTTGGACCCCTTGTGTGTGAAGGAGCTGCCATTTTTACCAGGTGTAGGTGGTCTGAGGCAGCGCACCCTCATATGTGTGTATGGGTGAGGTAGTAGCTCTTCAAGGTCCCAACGCAAGAACGGAATGGGGAGTATTCTGAGATCGGCCAGGGGAGGAGGTTAGAAATGTCAGTAGCTGACAGGTCAGTGTACTATCCTCTGTCAGTGCTACCTGAAGAGAGAGATGTCAGGAAAGAGGTTGTGTTTGGAAGCCCTTTACATTAGGGGAATGGGAAAAGTGGTAAGAAGAGAAGAGAGTAGTAAGTGATCCAAAGTTTAACTTTTTTGATTCACAAATAAGGAGTTCACCTGCAGCCAGAGCACATAGGCAAGGTGCCATTCTACCACTTGGTACCATACAACCAATGGGTACCATACTACCAGTATGTAACACTCTACCATTGGTGTCATTCACCATTAGGTACCATTCAACCAGTGGGTATCATTCTACCATTGGGTAGTATGGTCTGATTTTCTTAGTAAGTATGTGTCTTAGGGTTTCATTGCTATGAAGAGACACCATGACCAAAGCAACTCTTATAAAGGAAAACATTTCATTGGGATTGGCTTACAGTTTCAGAGGTTTAGCTCATTATCATCATGGTGGAAAGCATGATAACATGCAGGCAGACACCGTGCTGGAGAAGGAGCTACATCTTGATCCACAGGCAGCAAGGAGGAACTGGATTATACACTGGGAAGAGCTGGAGCACAGGAGACCTCAAAGCCCACATCCACAGTGACATACTTCCCCCAACAAGACCACACCTTCTCCAACAAGGCCACACCTCTTTTTTTTTTTCCGAGACAGGGTTTCTCTGTATAGCCCTGGCTGTCCTGGAACTCACTTGGTAGACCAGGCTGGCCTCAAACTCAGAAATCCACCTGCCTCTGCCTCCTGAGTGCTGGGATTAAAGGCGTGCGCCACCACGCCCGGCCAAGCCCACACCTCTTAATAGTGCCACTCTCTATGGGCGAAGCATTCAAACACATGAGTCTATGGGGGCCATACCTATTCAAACTACCACATTCCATTCCCTTGCCCCCATAGATTTATAGCCATACTCTAAGGCAAAATGCAGCTAGTCCAACATCAAAAGTCCCCATAGTCTATCACAGTCTCAACAATGTTTAAACATCTGTCAGAGTCTCTTCTGAGATTCATGCAATCTCTTAACTGTAATCCCCTATAAAATCAAAATTAAAAAACAAAACAAAACAAAAAACAATCCAGACCTCATGCTCCCAACATGAGGGATAGGATGTTTAATGGCATAGGATGTCCATTACTGAGACGGGGAGCACAATGAGGAAATACTGGACCAAAGCAAGACTGGAAACCGGCTAGGCAAACTCCAAATTCTGCATTTCCGTGTCCAATGCCAAACAGCTCGCCTCAGCAGGTATCCCACAGCTCTGGCAGCTCTAACCTCTTGGCGTCTCCAAGGCAATCTAGGCTTCAACTTCGCAGCTTCACACAATGGCCTCTCTGGACCTCCATGCAGGGACGTGTGCCTGGCCTCAGCAGCTTTCCTCACTCATAGAGGGAGGTTCCATAACCCCTTTTACACAATGGTCTCTCTGGGCCTCTATGCAGAGACACCCCTAACACATTGCTGGCCTCAGAGGCTGTCCTTAGCCACAGAAGAATATTCCATCCTTGATTCTAAAGCCAGACACGAGGCTTAAGCTGCCAAATTCAGCTGCTTGTTGGGGGCTGGAACATGGGCCTCTTTGATCAATCATATCTTCACCAGCTTTCTGTTTTCAGTCGTTTTCTTCACTGCCTAAGCTTGACTGTTCTGGCCCTTGCTCAGCAGACCAGGCTGGCTTTGGATTCAGAGATCTGCGTGCCTCTGTCTCTGGACTGCTGGCACTAAAGTTGTGTGCCACCACAAGGCCTGGACTTAAGCTTTTCTGTAATCCTTTTTTCATTATAGGTCTTTATAAGCGTGGCCGCTATGTCTCAAGGACTGGATTAAAGGCTTGTGTTGATCTGGATCAAAAGTATCTGCCATCCCACCTCAAGGTCAGACCCAAAGCCTCTGTCTTCCAGCTTCAAGATCAAGATCAAAGGCGTGTTTCTGCCACAAGTTTCCAGTCAAGTGTGCCCTCCATTTGTGGATTGTAGTAAATTCCAGATATAGTCAAGTTGACAACTGAGAATAGACATCACAGGATACAGCAGGCACAGAGGAAGGTCCCAGATGATGACCCAGGGCCCCGAGGACATGTCCCTCCTTTCCTGTTGTATAAAAAGGGAAGGGGGCAGGTTAGATCTGGAAGGTAGGGTCTGTTAACGCTTATGAAAAAGCTTGGAAATGGGCACAAGGAGGGGCTCATGTGGAGGCCACCTCACATAGGGGATGAGGAAGAAGGAAGAAAGAGGAGAACCAAGAATGTAAGAAACCAGCTACCTGGGGAAGGATATGGTTTCATCCTCTATGGTGGGGACAGAGAGTGTCTGAAGTTGGCATTTTCTATCTAGAGTAATAGCCTTATAAATTAAAGTCATATTTAGTCCCAGATAAGTAACTTGAGGGGTTGGCAGCTGGACCTTAGAGGGTGAGACCCTACATTCCCAGCTAGACAGGAAGTTTAGTAGAGTTGAGGTAGCAGCCTGGCTAATTTGTAGGAGGCACTACAGAGAAGGTCATTTCTGTGTAGCATAAGCTTAAAGTCAGGAAGAGAGAAAGGGATGAAATCAGAGGCCACGTCCAGACCAAATAAATTCAGGTTCTTCCAGAAGCCCTAGGGTAGGATGTTCCAAGTGAGGTGGGTAGAAAGGTGAATGTCTGGGTCATTTCAATTAAAGGCAAAGGTGTTTGGTGGCTTGGGGTTCAGAGGAATGGAGGAATGGAAAAGAAGATATTCTTTGAGGTCTGGGACAGAGAAATGAGAATTCCCCAAGGGCTTGGTGGAGAGGAGAGTATATGGGTGAAGAAGAACCACCGAGAGGTAAGGAGTTGGAGATCCTGAACCAAGTGGTAGGTGCCATTGGGTTATTAACCACAAATATGGGAGTGGTAAAGGGGTACACGTGGGGGCACAAAACATTTTAAGTTTGGCTCCAATGTCAAAGAAACTCTGGGAGGAGAAGCAGCTCAAGAAGAGTTGTTTTCTGGCCTAGAAATTGAGGTGGGTGTTCATGTCCCGGATGGCCTCTTGGAACTTTTCACCATTTACTGCTTTAAGGGCAGCCTTACAAAGACTTCCTAGGAGGCATGCTGTAAATTGGTCTCTAGCTCAAATGCCCCCTTGGGTTCCCACTGGTCCATTGGTTGTTGGGTGGGTGTTGTGGTAATTCTCCAACTCAGATATGGCCTGGCAATGAAAACACAACTCAATTAATATGAATACATGCTGTGCGCCTAGATGGGACAGATCTACCACTACACTACCGTCTTCCCCATCGATGAGACTCCTTAGAACTTGTGGTTTCTCCAGGCCACGTGCTTCTGCTCGGCTTTCCTTATACCTCCTCTTCCATCATCCTCTCTCTCTCCCCATCCTCCTTCTTCTCTCACTCAACTTTCAACTCCACTTTACCTTTATCTGCCCAATCACCAGCTCTTGCCTTTATTTTAAAAATTAAGGTGGGACGAAGGCTTACAGGAAATCACCTGAGTGCTGACTCGTTCCTTGTTCGAAGCCTCTCCCAGGAGAATGGAATCAGCGTCAAATTACAAATAGCCCCAGAGCTATCTGCAACAGATGGGCAGCTGTATTTGGTGCCCTAGCCTGGTCCCAGAATCTTCTGCATTCCTCTGGGAAAAGGTTGCTGGTGAGAATCATGTAAATGTCATGGAAGGTGAGGTTGTAAGACTGGGTGATATTGTTAGGGTCTGGGAATTGCAGCACAAACAACTCAGACACCAGTATCAGTCAAACAGCGCTGGTTATTGAACACACATCCCAAAACTGATTGGTCAGGGACACGGTCCAGACTTAGGAGCTGAACTGCAACATCCAGCCAGAATCCTATAGAACTTTTATCCCTGAAATACATAAACATCTGTGCCAAGTTATTTCACCAGTCAGGATTTAGGGATAAGGGACTTCTTTAGGAACATGTCTACGTTGTTCATTTACCCTGTTCTCACTGGTTGGGTTACTCAAGTGTGGTATGGGACTTGCCTTGGCTAACATTCGTGTCTTAACTTGCCAACTAGGATGTCAGTTACCCATGTACATGTCTACTTTCTGTCAAGGAGGATGTCAGTGCCCAGGGAGGTCTTGGGAACTTAAACTTTATTTGATTCTTACTTAAATGGAAGTTTTACTCCAAATGGCTTCCTATACTGCTGCAGATGCCACTCCTATGCCCAGATCCATCCCAGGGGCAGCTTATAAAGGCAAATACCATAAAAGCTTATACACAAATGCAGGAAGTACTGCTGGGCAGTTGGTTCAGGTCCAAGCTGACTGTGGCTGACAGTACAATGTAGTTCTGTGGCTAACAATACAATGTAGTTCTGACTTCTACTATGATTAGTTTCCAAGAACACCAAAGCGTAGAGCATAACAGAGTAGTTAATCAACTTGGGCATGAGAAAGTTTCCTAAACAGCACAGGAGAAAACAACATAGTAACAGCAGATGAGAAAGTTTCCTTGTAACAGCATAAAATGACTGACTAGACAGTCAACAGTTACCCAGGCCTTCACAGATACATTGGTACTCTTTAAGGACAGTGGAGGAATTAGCAGTATACGAGCCCAGTCTCTTTTCTATTGGAGAGAGTTCACTTAATGAGAAGGGGACTTGTACACTGACCAAACTGTTCACCCCAGCATCTTTCCATAAAAGAAGAACTGGAGCTAGGCTAGGCCAGGTAGAGGGAGGCAGAGGGCATCCCATGATGGAGGGGGAGCCGACAGCAAGAGGACTGAAGGCTGCTGGTAGACTGAAAGTGGGTCCAGGGAGGAATAGTATCATGGCCTGCCCACTGAAGAGGGAGAAGAGGAGACAGGAGGGGCCAGAGGAAGAGAAGAAGTTGTGGTTTGGGAAGGATAAGGGGAAGGTTTGTTAATGGCATTGAAAGTAGTGGGGGAATCATCTGGTTTGGGCTTCATAGCTGGTAGGATGTCTTAGGGTTTTTACTGCTGCAGTGAAATGTGATGACCAGAAAGCAAGTTGGGTTTACTCGGCTTACATCCACATCACTGTTCATCATTGAAGGCAGTCAGGACAGGAACTCACAAAGGGCAGGAACCTGGAGGCAGAAGCTGATGCAGATGCGGAGTGCTGCTTACTGGCTTACTTCCCATGGCGTGCTCAACCTGCTTTCTTACAGAACTCAGGAAAAGCAGCCCAGGGTTGGAACCACTCACATTGAGGAGGGCTCTCTCCCATCAATAACTGATTTAAAAAATGTCAGGGGCTGGTGAGATGGCTCAGTGGGTAAGAGCACCCGACTGCTCTTCCGAAGGTCCAGAGTTCAAATCCCAGCAACCACATGGTGGCTCACAACCATCCGTAACAAGATCTGATGCCCTCTTCTGGAGTGTCTGAAGACAGCTACAGTGTACTTACATATAATAAATAAATAAATCTAAAAAAAATAAAATAAAATAAAAATAAAAAATGTCAGATATTATGGATTAATTTTCTCTGTTGAGGTTCCTTCCTTTCAGATACCTCTAGTATGTGTGTCAAGTTAACAGAAGACTAGCCAGGACAGAGAAATTTGGTGAGTTTCTTAGTCAGGGTTTTATTGCCAGGAAGTGTAAGGGGCAGTTCTGATGCCAATGTCCTGTTCCCCAATTGGTTCTTGATCTGTCAGTAAAGAAAGCCATGGGATAATTGTTGGGCAGCAGGACTTTGCAGGTCCTTGGAGACAGGCAGGGAGATGCAAGGGAGAAGAATGGAGTTCACCATGCTTTGGAGAGAGAAGAACCAAGCAACAATTTGAGATCTCAAAACAGAGTGGCCACACAGGCCTCCTACAGGTAGGTGGTCAGGGGAGTTTACCAGCTGAAGTTTAGGGCAGGTAGGAGAGATGGAGGTAAGAAATTGGTAAGGGCACGCTTTTCCTGATGGCAGATAGTAGTGCCTAGCAATTGTGCCAAGAAGGCAAGTTGAAAAGGAACAACTCTGTGTGTTTGTGTTTGTGTGTGTGTGTGTGTGTGTTGTGTGTTGTGTGTGTGTGTGTGTGTGTGTGTGTGTCTTTTATCTGTGGATTCAAGGGAAGCTGAATGGGGGCTGGTAGCACAGCTGATCTTGGAGCAAAGGCAGGTAGAGTGATAAACTACACACAACAATGAAGAGATACCATGACCACAGCAACTCTTACAAAGGAAGCATTTACTTCGAGCTGGCTTCCAGTTCCAGGTGGTTTAGCCCGTTACTGTTATGGTAGGAAGCATGGTGGCCTGGAGGCAGGCATTGTGCCGGAGAAGGAAATGAGAACTCTACATCTTGATATGTAAGCAGCAGGAAAAAGACTGAGACACACTGGCCAGAGATCACCATCTGCAGTTGAGGGTGTCCCTAAGACTCAGAAATGAGAAAAGACTGACTGATTATTGGGTCATCACATCACTTAACGACGGTCACGGATAATAATAGCCCATGGAGACTCCGTATCAGGGCTTTTGAGTGAAGCCACAAGGTGAGAAACTGAGCTCGGGAACGAAAGGGTCAGGAACAGAATAGGCGAGGAGGGCCAGCAGGTGTTTTTCAGGCTCTGGCTGGGCAGACCTCTGCCTCCAGGAGTACCAGAGGAGTGCCAGATGCTCAGCAGTCACTTCCTCAAACTCAAGGAAGTATTTGCACCTGCCGAGGGGGACATTTCCCAAATTGCCTCTGGTGAATGTGCTGAGCCCAAGGGCGAGCCTGGACTGGACACGTAGGACAGGGTCCCTGGGTGGCTCAGACTCTGAGACAGAGTCCAGGCACCAGAAGAGCCTATTCCAGTCATGGCACCATTGAATGGGCATCCAGCGCAAATGGGAACTGCGGAATACCACAAAGTCACACCACACAGTGAACCTCACACAAGACAGTTATTGAGGAGAAACAGAATGGAGGCTGCTCTAAGCAGGAATGGGGATGGTGGTGGGCTGGGCAGAAGGGACGGGCTTTATAGGGTTTGTGGAGCATGTGCAGTGAGCTGGTGGAAAAGTACAATAAAGCCAGAAGTATTACTTGGCTGTTAACCCTGAGTCACGGGGTGGGGATTTCCAAGTCTCAGGGTCAGGGACAGGCCATGAGTAGGGAGATTTTCCATTGGCTTGTCACTCTGCATTTACTTCCAAATAATACAAGCAGTTCTTATGTAACCTAGCTACTCAACCCAGTAATCCTGATGTTTACACAACACTTTATCTAATCTCTTGATGGTAGTCTAATTTGGTCTGGTAACTCAGTGGTCTCTCCTCTCTCTCCTCTCCTCTTCTCTTCTCTCCTCTCTCTCCTCTCCTCTCCTCTTCTCTCCTCTCTCTCCTCTCCTCTCCTCTCCTCTCCT
>NC_034590.1:16982688-16986974 GCF_900095145.1 Mus pahari | reverse complement strand
CCTCTCCTCTCTTCTCCTCTCCTCTCCTCTCCTCTCCTCTCCCCCCCTCTCTCTCTGTGTGTGTGAGTGTGCACACATGCACATGCATTTTTGCCCATAGGTTAAGGTCCAATTGTTGTATTCCTCGATCTCTCTTCTCCTTACTTTTTGATATAGGGTTTCTCAGTGAACTCAGAGTTCACTGATTGGCTAGACTGGCTGACCAATCAGCCCCTAGATCTGCCTGTGTCTTTCTCCTCAGCACTGGGCTTACATTCTACCACACAGGCTTTTATGTGAGTGTTTGAGATCCAAATCCAGGCCCTCATGCTTAGCCAGCAGACACTTAACTCAGTGAGCCTTCAGTCTCCAGTGCTCTCAGTGGATTCTGCCACAGGACTGTCCCTCATCAGTCGAAGGTGCCATCTGGGGTCAGCACCAGGTTTTGTATCTGCCTTTGTAACCTCTCTTTGCTTCTTTTTCTGTTTTCTTAAGACCAATCCTCCCTACATAGGGGCTGTCCTGTAACTTGCTGTCTAACTCAGTCAGGTGTGAATCTTAATGCCCTCCTCTCTTGGCCTCTTCAGTGCTGAGGTGACAGGCATGCCACCACCACCCCTGCTGCTTGGCCTCGATCTGAAACTCCTCCATGTTTGGGATACTGACATTTTCAAAGAGCAGCTCTGCTCTCCCTTTAAAAGTCCAAGTCCCTGAGGGTGGCTCTTGATGAAGTCTTTGTCATACAGTCTCTCACAGGTTGCCCAAGTGAGCAGTATCTCTCTGAAGATGCCACATCTGGGCATGGCTGCTGTGCACCATTAGGTTGTTTGGGGTGTTTTAGATTGTTTGGGCAAGGAAGGGAGATTTATTTTAGCTCTTGGCTTCAACTGACTCCATTAATTTGTACCTGAGTTGATTCAGAACATTTCGGTCTGTGCTGACTGGGATGGAGCTCGTTTGCAGAGAGTTTACCCAGAATTCACTAAGCCCTGGGTGTGTCTCTACCACTGCATAAACTGAATGCTATGCTGCATGCCTTTACTCCCAGCTCTGTCGAGGTAGAGGCAGAAGGGGCAAGAGCTCAACGTTATCATTACAGAGTCTGAGGCCTGCAAAGGCTATGTGACCCTGATTACAATATAGAAAAAGAAGAGGCTGGAGAGATGGCTCGGCAGTTCAGAACACTCAATGAGCTCAGATCCCAGCACCCACATGGTGGCTCAAATTGCCTGTAAGTGCAGCTCCAAGGGATACAATGACTGTTTCTGGCCTCTTCAGGCACTGCACTCATATTGTGCAGGCATGTGTGTGCATGTGCGCACACACCCATACACAATTAAAAACAAAATTAATCTTTTTTTTATCTTTTAAGATTTTTTTTTTTTTTTGGTTTTTCAAGACAGGGTTTCTCTGTATAGGCCTGGCTGTCCTGGAACTCACTTTGTACACCAGGCCGGCCTCGAACACAGAAATCTGCCTGTCTCTGCCTCCCGAGTGCTGGGATTAAAGGCGTGTGCCACCACCACCCAGCGTATTTTTATTTATATGAGTACAATGCAGCTGTCTTCAGACACACCAGAGAGGGCGTCAGATTCCATTACAGATGGTTGTGAGCCACCATGTGGTTGCTGGGAATTGAACTCAAGACCTCTGGAAGAGCAGTCAATGCTCTTAACCGCTGAACCCTCTCTTCAGCCCAACAGAATTAATCTTAAAAGAGAAAAAGGGAAGTAAGGGGCCAGGGTGGAGCTTGGTGATGGAGAACATGCCAGTATGAGCCAAGTTCTGGGCTGGGTTCCTAGGACCAAAGACTAGGAGAGAACCAAGCAAGCTGTCATTATTTGAGTATAAGTATATACTCATTGTCAATCAACAAGCACACAATCTAGGACAAACACGCAGAGACCTGTTCTCCAGTCACAAGAGTAGCACCCAGAATCTCTGTGAGGGCCTGGGACACAGCTCAGTGGAGAAAAGCGCTTGCTGCACATGAGTCTTTACATCCCCAGCACCCAACCCACGTGAAAAGCTAGCGTGTCCATGTACACCTGTCACCCCAGTGCTGAAGGAACTGGGCACATGAGGTATCTCAGCATTCACTGGATAGTCAGCCATGTCCAAACCAGCCGTCTCCAGTAACTGTAAGAAGTCCTGTCCTGAAGGTATAAAGGGGGAGAACATGTGCTGACATCTTTCTCTGGTTTTAGCACGCAGGCTCGGAAATGTACACATACACACACACATACACACACACACCCCACACACTCATTAAGAAGGTAATAAAATAATTTCACTTATTTAACTGTCAATAAGCAATTATAAATTGTTAAAAATAGCATTCACAATCCCAACAGAAGCAAGACTTAAAAAGGAAGAAAACACAAGATTCCGTGTAGTAAACTTGGTCTATCATAATGAATCTTCAAAAGCGAGCGAGCGAGCGAGCGAGCGAGAGAGAGAGAGAGAGAGAGAGAGAGAGAGAGAGAGAAAGCATGCCCGGTGCTGCTCCTCCCTGAGTGATGAAGGGTGGGCACGTCAGCCACGCCCCCTGACCCCCATGAAGCGGTCTAGGCGGGAGCTCTATCACTGAGCCACGCCCCCTGCCCCTCATTGGTTGCCCTGCTCTTCTGTAGTCCAGTGCTGGGGCCTGCTTGCAGGCTCGGCTATGCCTACTTTTCACACAGGAGCTGTGGATTTGAACTCTGGTCCTCTTGATTGCAAACCGAGCCTTTTAGCCACCGAGGCATCGCCCCAGTTTCCTTTTTTTACATTTTTTAACACATGGTCTCCCCACATAGCCTATGCTGGCCTTAACGCTGTGGTTCTTCCGTGTTACCTCCCTGAATTCAAGTTAGAGGCACCAGCCCTCTGGCTGCCACACATGCGCTCTGAGGACATTTTAGTTATAGGGCATTCCCATTCCCCAAATTGGAACCCACACTGTTCAAAACCTGGAGCTTTGTGAGCACTGCTGTGACACAGAGCAAAGTTCTTCGCCAGTCTTGAAGGAAGGGTCACAGTCTCTCCATCTCTGTGAGAACTACAAAGTTACCATCAGGCTGTGTATAGAAAATGTGTATGAAACATAAATGACTTCTGTTTGTCTTGATGGACCGTTTACATTTTTCGTTTTGTTGTTTGTTTGTTTGTTTGTTTTCGAGACAGGGTTTCTCTCTGTAGCCCTGGCTGTCCTGGAACTCACTCTGTAGACCAGGCTGGCCTCAAACTCAAAGATCCCCCTGCCTCTGCCTCTGCCTAAGTACTGGGATTAAAGGTGTGCACCGCCACCACATCTAGTTATGGCAGGCCTTCAGTTTTAATTATGTGTATGTGTGTAAATCTGGCTGTGGGTATGTGCACATGAGTGTGGGTATGTGCACATGAGTGTAGTGTCCACAGAGCCCAGAAGAGAGCACGGGAGCCCCTGGAGCTGGAGTTACACGTTGTTGTGAGCTAAGAACTAAACTAGGCTCCTTGGTAAGAGTCGAAAGCAGTCTTAACCACTGAGCCATCTCTCCAGACCGCCCCACCCCCAGACGTTATTTTAATAAGGAGAGCCAGCTGTATTTAATTGCATGCATACTTTGTGACAGACACTCATCTAGTCCTTTGCACATCTTATGGTAGAGGGGAAGAGCCAAGACATAGTGTGCCTGGAAGGTGGCTCTTAAGACCCCAGGACCCAAGCTTCTGAGCCTAGCAGGCCCTACATTTGAGTGTCAAGCTCCTTAGTCTTGATACTGATCTTTGGGGTCACCATGATACTTGCTCAACATCTTTTCCTGAAACATAATCTGCTCCCAAGTTTGTGAGCTGCTTCCTGCTCTACACCACCCTGCCCTGAGCCTCATCCTGGGCTGATGGGACCGACAGACATCAGAGACAGGGCCACCAGTTTGACACTGGCCCTCCATTCCAAGCATCATAGGGTGTGTGCTGGGATGTGTGTGTGCTGGGTGGAGTTGGAGAGTTCAGGGGGGTGAGAAGTGGGGACGAGAAGACAGCTGTGAGCGAGGAAATCCCACAAGGTATGGTGTTATGGCATATGCTTATAATTCTAGTACTCAGGAAGCTGAGGCAGGAGGATTGCCAGCTTGAGCATAGAAGACCTAGTCTTAAAAAACAAAACAGCCCAGGCTGACCCGGCACCTGCGCCTTTCCCCGCCCAAGGAGGGGAGTTCGCCTGGGAGTAGCCCCCCCGGCATCCAGCGCCTTTCCCCACCCGAGGAGGGGTGTGCGCCCGAGAGCAGCACTAAGGCTTGGTCCGGCTTTCCGGGCCTTTTCCTGCCCGAGGAGAGGTGTCTGCC
>NC_034590.1:16965086-16982677 GCF_900095145.1 Mus pahari | reverse complement strand
GGGAACAGAGGTGGGGGGAGGGGTATGGGAAACTTTCGGGATAGCATTTGAAATGTAAATAAAGAAAATAATAATAATAATAATAATAAAAAGAGCAACAGCAAAAAACAAAAACAAAAACAAAAACAAAACAAAACAAAAACCAAGTACTGGGACTTAGTGAGAAAATGTTTGTTTACTGTATCCAGAGAGCAGGGTCCACTCCTCTGCACAGGTGAGGCTGGCCGTCCCTGCTCGGATGTCCTCCTTTCACTGGGCTTTCTCATTGTCCTGGGACTGAGTTGCCTAGAGTGTCCGTTCCGTGAGGCCCAGGGATCCTCCCGTCTCTGTCTCCCGACAATGGGATTAGAAACTTGCACTGCCCAGTCACGGCTTTCCTGTGGGTGTCGGAGACTAAACTCAGGTCCCCATAACTGGGCAGCAAACATTTCACCAGCCACGCTGTGTCTACAGACCTGTTCTGCCTTATAGCCCTCTCCCCACCTGGCATGGTGTAGCCTGCAGTGACAAACTCATTCTGCCCAGTGCCACAGCTGCCACCAGACTGGGAGTCGATACGGGTATCTGTAAATTCATGGCTTCCACTTCATTTAGTAAATTTGAGGTCAGTATTTCTAGAAATGCATGCCCCATCCAAAGGTTAGCCTTAAAATACTACGCCTTTTTAATACTCTACCCCCCAATCTGTAATTCGGGATTACAGATGTATACCATATCTGGATGCCTATGCTTTTAGAGTAGCCTCACAGTGTTTCTCCCAATCCTCTTGTTTATTTGTTTATTTAGGTATTTATATGTTTATTTATGGTTTGTTTTGTTGTTATTCTGGGGAATTGAACTCCAGGCCTCACACCAGCCCTCTGTAGTTGAGCCACACCCCAGGCCCTACTGGGGAATTCTAGGTAAGGGTGTACCTGAATCATCCCCTTGCCCTTCAGTGGGATATCCTAGACAGGGGCAGCTCCTGACCCGCATCTCCTGCGTTGTTCTCATATCTACCTTGATATAGGTCTCACTAGGTTTCTTGGGCTGGCCTGGCCTTAACTTTATTCTGCAGGTCAGGCAGATCTTTACCTGTGACTCTCCTGCCTCAGCCTCCCGAGCAGCTAGAATAATATGTGTATGCCCCGAGACTCTACTTGCTTTTCTTTCATGGTTTCTCTTCCTTCGGTTGGATCATATCTGTTGACTTGTCTTCAAAGTCATTAATTTCATTCCCAGTCTGTAAAATGTAAACAATTCCAATTGTTTTTTGAGCTTTTTGAATTTCTACTTAATTATTTTCACTGTTTCAGTATCCTCCTATGACCTTCTGGCTATTCATTTATTGTGCCTTATTGCCTAGAAACCTCCAGTGAGGGGCTTGGGTGTGGCTATGTGGTAGAGACCTTACCTACAAGGCAGGAACCCCTAACCCCCACCCCCACACATACAATGTGAAGACATGAATGGCTTTGTCTTGGGGAGTGGGGCATGGACTTTAGTGAGATGTCATCAGTGACTCTGACATGTGGTATTTCTTCTTCTGCAAGAAATGCCAGCTTGGGAGGTGTGGTATCTCTGCTAGCTCACCATCACTGTCCTGTTTGTGTCCTGTGTTGCTGGAGTCCTGGGCAATGGGCTGGTGCAGTGGATGGCTGTATTCTGCATGGCCCTCATGGTCACCATGATCTGGTTCTTCAGCCTGGCCCTGGCTGACTTTACTGTCCTCTTGTCTGTGCCCATTTCCATGTGTATCATGGTCTATGGCTGGTGGCCTTCTGCTAACATGGTCTGTAAACTCTACATGGCCTTTTCAGTTCTCACCTTCTTTGTCAGCATCGATTTGCTGTGGATCATCTCTGTGGATCCCTGCATTTTGGTGCTGTACCGCGTGTGGACCAGAAACCACAGAACGGTGCAGCGAGCCCTATGGCTGTCCACGCTGGTGTGGCTGCTGGAACCTGTTGCCTGTTTCCTATACTTGAAGTTCTGAACTACTGGGAAACTACGTGGCTGTGAATGCTGCTCCTTCGACTCCAATTCAGAGAAAGAGACAGGGCAGGATTGGAGTGCAACGGTTGCCTAGCAACAGACAGCACTAGCCATCACCCACTTGCTGCTTGGCTTCCTGGTACTCCTGACCGTCGTCAGCGTCTGTGCCCACTGCATCCGGTCCAGGTTTGGGATGGAGGGCTGGGTGCACGCAAGGCGGCCCACGAAGCTGCTGCTGGTGGTTGTAAGCGCCTTCCTCATCTTCTGGTTCCCTTTTAGCGTGGTGCTCTTGGTGAAGTCAGTGCTTCTGACGTCTCTACGGCAGCCCCACTACCCCAAGACGGGGCTCGTCTCATGGGCTGCCTTCACCTTGGGCTGCCGCAACCCCTTCCTCTATGTCTTCATTGGCAGAGATTTCCAGCAGAAAGATTTCCAGTCTCTATCTTCTGCCCTGGCTACAGTGTTTGGGGAAGACGGTTTTATCAGTCATCCCGTCCCTGAGGCCAATACCGCAGCAGAGGGTAGAAACCTTACAGTTCAAACTAGAAGTCCCCCTTCATTGTCTGTAAGCAAATACATTAACTTCTGAGACAAGCTTCTATCACCAGGAATTCCTCCCAGCAACCCACCCTCAGGAGCCTTCTCAGTATTGGCATCAGCATCTACTTCCCAAATGGTGAATAGTGAAAACGAAGACTACATTTCCCAGTATCCTTTGCAACTATATCTAGCCATGTGACCGAGATCTGGGCAATAGTCTGTTAAGTATGCGATGTAACTTCCTCAGAGGGACAAAATGCGAGAGCTCTGTCCGCCCTTCCTTAGTTTGACTAGAAATAGAATGTATTAGCCAGTTTTTGCTAATTGAGGAACATCCCCTTTCAAGTGTAAAGGCGTTTAAAAAACAAAAGCCACATGGGGCTGGAGAGATGGCTCAGTGGTTAAGGGCACTGGTAGCTCCTACAGTGGATCCGATTTTGATTCCCAGAGCCCATATACTAATGTACAGCTGTCCATACTTCAGATGCAGGGGATCCTATACCCTCTTCTGATCTATGCTAGAACCAAGCTTAGTCAAACATGCAAGCAAAACGCTCATGCATTGCCTCAGTTAGGGTTTTACTGCTGTGGACAGACACCATGACCAAGGCAACTCTTATAAGGGCAACATTTAATTGGCTCTGGCTTACAGGTTCGGAGGTTCCGTCCATTATCACCAAGACAGGAGCATGGCAGCATCCAGGCAGGCACGGTGTAAGAAGAGCTGAGAGTTCTACACCTTGGTCCGAAGGCAAACAGGAGAATACTGGCTTCCACACATCTAGGATGAGGGTTTCAAAGCCCACCCCCACAGTGACACACTTCCTCCAACAAGGTCATACCTCCTAACTGTGCCATTCCCTGGGCCAAGCGTATACAAACCGTCACACATGTTAAATAAGTAAATCTCAAAACCAAAATTCCTTTTATGGTTTCTGCAGCTCAGCAGTTTGGGTTGGGGTCAGCTGAGCATTTTCCCATCGCAGTTGGGCTCTCTCGTGCTGTTCTGAGGAGCAGTTGTCTGTTGTCCGGGATGAGCCCACTGACTAGAGTTTCCATTCTCTCACACGCTTGCTTTGTGTGTATGCCTCCCCCTCCCCCTCCCCCTCCCCTCTGTCTATGTGTGTGTGTGTAGAAGTCAGAGAACAACATTCTGGGGTTGACTCCTTCTACCTTGTAGGTCTTAGGAAACCTAACTCAAAGCATCAAGCACGTTTTGGGGGGCAGCCATCACACTGGCCCAGGACTATGTGTAAATCAAGATAGCAGGTGTTTCTCCTACCCAGTTGTAATCAGGTTGTCCACCAACTGAAACCCTAAGCAGCCCTTAACTAGTACGTCTCATAAGTACTCCTTCCCTCCTTGGTGCGGTGGTAAAACTCTATAAGCACAGCACCAGGGAGGCTGAGTAGGGAGGGCTACAAGTTCAAAGCCAGCCTTGAACACATAGCACTCTATACCAGGCCACAGAAGGCGACACGGACTGAGAGGAGGGCATGCTGCGGACTCCTTGTCCAGTGCCCTTTCAGCCCTGAGGTCTGGGCTGTCTCTGGTGGAGAACCTCAGTTCAAACCTTCTCAAGCATGTTTCTCAGCCTCCAGGGTAAGTTCCACCACAAAAACCCATGCCGAAGCTGTCTGCTGGTGTGAGTCCTAAGCTAGGTCACAATGAGGACCCAGATAGAAATTAGTTACGGGGGAATCACAGGCCAGCCCAGGCTTGTAGTCTAAGAATGTCTCTGTCTGAAAAAGAAAAGCAAACACTTGGGAGAGGCTCCCGAGGCCGTGCCTCTTCCTGAGGATCTACAGGCGGCTAGTGATTGCTAGGGGAAGCAGACATTTTCTTCAGTGGTATAGCCACTAACACGTTTCTCAGACTCCTGTGAGCAATCCCAGTTAAACCCACTAGGTCACACACAAAAAGACATGGCCATAGAAGCTGTGGGTTAGTCAGGGTTCTCTAGAGGAGCAGAGCTGACAGAGCAGCTCTGTCATGGGAAGGACTGACTAGACTGACTTTCATGATGCAGCCTGGACAGTCCAACAATGGCTGTCTTCACAATGAAGAGACTTGAGAACCAGTGGCTGCTCAGTCCATGAGGCTGGGATGCCTCAAGATTTCCAATCTGATGCTAAAGGCCTTGAGGATACTGGGTGTGCCACTGGTCTTCAGTCCATATTGGAAGACAGAAGAGACTGAGCTCTGAGATCAGGGAAGGGTGATGTGGGCGGCAGCAGCAGCAGCAGCAGCAGGGTTGATGAATGTAACTTTGCCAGGGAGACAAAAAGGCATTAACTACGGCGGACTGTTGTGTAGCAAAGATTAAAAACCTTCATCTTGGAGGCCAGCTCCTTAATCTAGGAAGTAATAAGCAACTCACAGGCTTCAGAAAGTCCCTGAAATTGAGCAGACTCACTAGGCTCCTCCCTCCTCATGCATACATAAACAGTAAGGACTGCTGAGGGTCACTCTCAGACCAACTGAACTGTCTGGGAAAGACAGCCTCTAAGCTGTTGAGCTGTCTGCAGGCTGTACAGTGTGCTCTAGGGTCCTCCTGTCTTTTGTGAGTTGTCACCCATGCTAGGATGGGCTTTTGTCCAAGTCGGCTGTCTGAGTCATTTCTGCTTCTGTAAGTAACCCCAATAAATCTCACTGGTTCACCAAGATGGACTTTGGTGACACCTGTTCTTTGTTCTGTGGTCAGTTCCCTATTCATGGTGAGTAGATGTTTATGTCTCCCCAGGAATAATGTCACACGACTGACTAGGTGGGGGAAGGAAGGGATTCAGTAGGTATGGGAAGGGCCAAGATGAGGGACAAGGGGGATGAGTATGATTAAACATTACGTTATAAACATGGAAGAATGTGCCATAACGAAACCCACTATTGTGCGCAATTAAAACCTGCTAATTTAAAAACAAATAAAAAGTGAAACAAATGAAGAAGAATCAGAAAAAAAATTGAACAAGATAAGAAGACCTGCCATTACGAGGAATTTCTTGAAGCTCCTGAAAGCCTGCGTAAGTGTGGATCATAACCCATTTATCTGCCATGATCATTTATCTGCCAGATTTCCAACCCCATCTCCTGAGAATAAGGCTTTCCTCTGAATAGCCATAATATCACCCCCAGTGCCTACACCAGGAGGCTCGCTGCTTCCTCCAACTCCAGCTTCAGGTGTTCTGACGCCCTCTTCTGACCTCTGTAGGTACTGCACTCAACACCTCCCATCCAGACCTGCACATAAATAAAAAAATAAAAGGAAGGAAGGAAGAAAGGGAGGGAGGGAGGGAGGGAGAGAGGCTGGAGAGGAGAGGCAGTGTTGTGGTTAAGAGTTACTGATTGCTTTTCCAGAGGACTCCAGTTTGACCCCAATCCCCCACAAGACAGTTTACAACCATCTGTAACTCCAATTCCACGGCCACTCAACACCCTGGTCTGACTCCTGAGGGCATGGTGTGCACAGACAGACACACACACCTGCAGGCAATGTAAGTGCTAACAGCTCTGAGGGGGAAAGTAATCTGGGAGTCAGGAGCAGAGGAGTACCACAAAGTCAAGCCATACAACAAACCTCATACGAGATGGAGGCGGGCTTTGTGTAGGGCTTCCTGGGGTGGGGTTTTCCGGGTGGCCTGGGATAGGGTACGGCTTGTCTTCCTGCATCTCTACTTGGGCTGGGTCCACCTGCTAGAGTATTCTGGGGGTGGGGGCAGGGTCTGGATGTTGGGTGTCCTCGGGTGTGGGGCCTGGCCACTTGTATGCCTTGAGGGTCTTACATGGGCAAAACACCATGCTAGTTTTTAAAATTTACACATAAAAGTAAATCTTTGTCTTTGAAAGAAAGAGAGCTCTAACCTCCTTGGACATTGCAGAACGAGATCCCTTTCAAAGAATTCCTGTGCTCTAGGGACAGACAAACAGAAGCCACACTTCATTCAGAAACATCAGCGTCAGACTCCGAGGAAGATCTGTACATTTAAATTTCAGCTACGAGGAGAAAACAAGGTCAAAAAGGAAATTAGCAAACGGTTCAAGAAGCCAGAAAAGGAATCACAAAAGCAATGCTGGGAAAAGTTGAAAAGAGACGTTGATAGAGGCTAAGGAGGGAGCAGAGAAGATGGCTTCTTGGTAGGAGCAGGAATTACTCCTTTATGCTGGCATGCCTTCCTTTCTGTCTTCATTTCTCTTTTCTTAGGCCAGGGTCTCATGTAGTCCAGGCTAGCCTCAACCTCATTGTGTGGTTGTGGCTAGCTTTGAACCACTGACCTTCTTCCTCTACCTCTGAAGAGCTGGGATCAAGTGTGCCCCACCATCCCCCACCCCCACCCCTTCCTCCCTCTCTCTCTCTCTCTCTCTCTCTCTCTCTCTCTCTCTCTCTCTCTCTCTCGGCCTGAAATACATGCACCAAAGTACCAAAGTTGAATAGGGACATGGATGTGGACGTCTGGGAGACAAGGGTGCTGTGGGATGGCTCCTGGGAACCAGGTCACAGGGTGAGTCAACAGGGGAGTTCCACACCCACAAGCCCATTCCCAGGGTTCTCTCTTTTCCCATAGTCCCTGTTGTTTCCATTCTTCCTACCCTCTTGGTTCCCACCACCCCCTCAGTTCCCACTGTTCTCACTCTCTCAGTTCCCACTATTCCCACTCCCTCAGTTCCCACTGTTTCTACCCCCTCAGTTCCCACTGTTCCCACCCCCTCAGTTCCCACTGTTCCCACTCCCTCAGTTCCTACTGTTCCCACCCCCTCAGTTCCCACTGTTCTCACTCCCTCAGTTCCTACTGTTCCCACTCCCTCAGTTCCCACTGTTCCCACTCCCTCAGTTCCCACTGTTCCTACCCCCTCAGTTTCCACTGTTCCCACTCCCACTGTTCCCACTGTTCCCACTCCCTCAGTTCCCACTGTTCCCACTCCCTCAGTTCCCACTGTTCCCACCCCCTCAGTTCCCACTGTTCCCACTCCCTCAGTTTCCACTGTTCCCACTCCCACTGTTCCCACTGTTCTCACTCCCTCAGTTCCTACTGTTCCTACCCCCTCAGTTCCCACTGTTTCCACCCCCTCAGTTCCCACTGTTCCCACTCCCTCAGTTCCCACTGTTCCCACCCCCTAAGTTCCCACTGTTCCCACTCCCTCAGTTCCCACTGTTCCCGCCCCCTCAGTTCCCACTGTTCCCACTCCCTCAGTTCCCATGGAGAAGCCACCCCAGTCAGTCTTCACCTAAGACTGACTTCTTTGGGAAGGGAGACTGGGATCCCAAGCAGGCTTCCTGATGATGCCCTAGCCTTTGTGGTTGCAGATGTCACAGGAACCTCTTTGGGGACAGTGGGTTGTCCTCTGTGCAGAGGACTGGAATATCTCTAATGAGCGCCCCATAGAAGATGACTGAAGTAGAAACGTGAGTGTCCTTTGGAAAGTCAGTTGTATCATTTGGTGTTTTGCTGGGGCAAACATGTGAAGGAACGTTCACTGAAGCAGACACAGGAGAAAGGATGTTCTGCTAAAGCAAGCACATGAAAGGACATGTGATGAAGGGTCTTTGCTAAGGACACACATGTATTGGTCCACCTTACAATGCATAGTTGAGCTCCATTTGTGGGGTCTCTGTAGAGAGAACCACGCCAAAAACTTCTGATGTATGTTAGTGACTTCTTGCTGCTTCTGTGGACTCGGGCCAGTTGGCAGAGTGATGTCAACTGAGACGGACTCATGTGCTGAGGCAAGACCCATGGGAGACACGTGATGTTTGGAAGGAGTATAAATAGGACTCGATGGTCAGCGACAGAGGCTGCGGTTGGCTTGCTGATAGTTGTGCAATGCTTGTTGGTCTTGAGTCTTTGCTAATCTTGGTCTTCATTTCCCTGAGAGAGAAGCACAGTCAAGAACTCCTGGCATCTCTGCTGGTCCGTCCTGCTGAGCAGAGGCTCCGTCGTGCCACCAACCGCTGCTGATTCGTGTTTGCTATCCTGACTCTACTGAGCTGGACTGCTGGTATTTCTGTGAAGTTTTTTGTGAGTGGACAGAGCTGCCACTGCTGACCTGTGAACTAAACTGCTGGTTCCCTGACAACACAGATGGGATTTGCTCCAAAGAACCGTTTCTAAACAGGTCCACTTCCCTGTATCCTTTCTTTTCCACTACCTCTGGAGGGTGGCGGGCTAGAAGGGAGGTTAAAGCATTTAAGAACCACCATTAAAATAGATGTTGAAAAAAATTAAAGTTACATGTGACTCATTGGTCAGATGCTCAGGCTGTCTTAAATCTCAGGTCCCAGGCAGACATCTGTATGCATGCAAGCTGCTGGAATGAGCATCCTTGTCACAGATGAGGATATTTAGCTCAGAGTGATTAAGCCACTTACTGAAGGTCACACAGCAAAGAAGCGATGGGGTCAGGGCTCCATGGGTGTGACTCGATTAATACATTGAATTAAACACACAGGCACCTGTCAGGTAAATGGGTGGACAATTGGGGAAGCAATATCTTAGGGGTGGTTCTAATATTTAAGAGGGAGGGCCTAACAACTATTAGAGCAGCTAATATCTTAGGAAGGGGTCAATACTCCCAGGGAGGGGCTGATTCACCACCCAAAGGGCTTAGCTTTATGGAGGGCCTGTCACTGTATTGGAAAGCCTGTGTCTTCATTCTTCACTCTTTCTTTTTTCAGCAAGCACTGACCTAGCTGGCACACAATAGGTACACATGCTCCCTTCCTCTGGATCGAAGCTCCAGGAGCTTGTGGCACGCGCGCGCGCGCGCGCGCGCGCACGCACGCACACACACACACACACACACACACACACACACACACACACACACACACACAGGGTGGAAACCAGCTCCTTTCCTTACTGAGGGAGGCTTCGCTCTTAATCACTACCTGTGAGCGTCTCCAGGAAGGCAGCAGGGGAGGCAGAGCCCCCAATCTGGCCTGGTTTTATCTTCCCAGCTGTAGGAGACAGTCTGTCACCCATGTTGGGAAATAGCTGTCATGAGCTCGTCGCCCCCTGACATCTCCCCGCCCAGCGCGGAACCCGCCCTGAGATCAGGTGCGGGCCTACGCGGAGCGCCTGCATTTCCTCATCCTGTGGCTGTTCAGAAAGGCTGGCAGACCCACTGCCCGGGCAAAATTCGAAATCAAGACCCAGGAACCCTGCAGCAAGTTGTCCTCCAGCACCAGGCATAAATTCTGGTTCTTATTCTTGTTTATGTGGGAAAAAGAGTTGGCAAGAGGGTGTGCCGACTCCTGGTCCCACCCATTTATAATGGTGACTGAGGCCGTGTCCCACTGTGAGCCGGGATCGCGCAGCAGCTACAGAGGTGAAGATGCAGACTTTGAAAATGGGGTCTCTGGCTAGGGCAGGCCTGTGGGTCCACCTACCTAAAGGCAGGAGGAGTCTGAGTTCCTGAGTTTAAGGTCATCCTGGGGAACTTAGTGATGTTTTAAAAACAAAACCCAGCTTGGGGCATAGTTCACTGATAGAACCCCTGCCCACAAACCCCCCCAGCGAGGGGTTGGGGGTGTGGCTCAGCAATACAATAAGCTGATAATGTGACAATGCTCTCGATTCCACATCCAGTGCAGTTCTAAAAAGAATGAAAGAAAGAGTGAGGAAGGAGAAAAGGGAAGAAACCAGCCTCCTGTGGCCTCCTGCGGCCTCCTGTGTGCAGGCAGACGATGTCAACATCCCTGGAGGTCCAGAGGGATGGCACAAAGAAAGATCAGGACCAAGGAGGCCTCTGAGAAGGGTCAGGCAGGAGGCTAAGCTTTGTTTCAGAGCTCTCCCAGTGCTGTGTTGTTATGCCCAAGTTGCAGGGACCCAAAGACCACTGAGGAGCCAATTCCGATGTAAAGCACACAAGGGTCTTCTTTATTGCAAAGCTCTAGAGCAAGGTCTCCCACCATCCCTTTTGCAGCGGGTCAGAAAGCCCCGGGATTCAGAGGTTTTTTCGTGGTTGCGGCAAACTTTAGGAATCTCCATACGGGCCAGCAAGTTAATATTTTAAAAGGGGCATTTCTGGCATAATCTGCAGAAATCGAACACGAGAGCAGAACCACCCGACAGAATGGTCAGGTTATCTATTCTCTGTAGGATGTCTTAGGTTACCTCTATGTACCTTGGTCCTGCTACTGTAGCCTGACTGGCTGTGGCTAAGAGGGGTAGGCTGCCAAAGAATGTTAGGGGTGTCATAGGATGTTTGCCCAGGTGTGAGTTTCTTCCTGGAATTGGAGTTTAGCCCCTGGTCCGGCACAAAATGGAGTTTCTTTAAAAACGGAGTTGGTTGGGCTTTACAATGTGAGGTATGTGAGCAGGAGAGGATTGGGGGCGGGGGTGTGCGCGCAAAAAGATCCCTCTAGGGCCCATGAGTGGGTAAGCAGAAGCCAAGAGGAGGCAGGGCTGGGACCTCGGGGCAAAGGGGGCAGCCTTAGGATGGAGAGCCCTGAGAAGGAGCTTGGAGCAGAGGTGAAGGGCAGAGAGAACAGAGCTGACTGCAGGCTCAATTCCACACCCCCTTCTCCTTGTCTCCCTCCCCCACTTTCCACAGCAACCCCAAGACAAAGTCTGGGTAAACCTCCTACCCACTTCCTCTTCCCCAATGCCACTGCCCATCCCACCACAGCCTGGCCACGCCCTCCGGGCCCTCTCAGGGTTCACAGACCTACAGGCGGGCAAAACGCTCATAAACATAAAACCAAAACCGAATTTTTAAACTTAAAAATTACATTAATTTATTAACTTGGGGGGTGTAAAAGTGTGTGGTGTTTGACCACCATCTTGCTACACCACCCGCCTCCAATTTTAAAGACAGAGTCTTGGGTTAGCTCAAGCTGGCCTCAGAGTTGCTGTGTAGATGAGGGTGGCCTTGAACTTCTGACCCTCCTATCCCTACCTTCCAAATTCTGGGTTTTCAGGCCTTTGGGACTATGCCCTGGGACCCTGGGCTTCTTGCTAGCTAGGCCAGTGCTCCAGCAACCGCACTCACTCAGCCCTCTTACGAATTTAAATGTATCTGTTATCCCTCCTCTTAGAGAGTATGTGTGTTAAAGACTGGCCTCAAACTCAGAATCCTTTTGGCCCCAAACACAGGGTCCTCCCTGCTGAGTTTGTAGGCGGTGGCTGCTTCTGGTTTAAATGGGTTTTACTGGGCTCTGGAGGGGAGTCCCTTCCTTGCCTGTACCTCAGGGCTCACACCCTGCCTCTCTTTTCTCACCTTCCACTAAAGTTGTCCTTCTGCCTCCCACTTCATGTGGACACAGGGCCCATTAGGTCTGCCCTAACAACCTGAGTTTCCCTTAGCCACATGAGGACCTGTCAGTATCGCTGTTCCCGCCTGATGTCAGAGCTTCCCTCTGCACCCCAGGAATCAGGGTGCACACATCCTGAGGTCCCCAGACCCCCAAACACCAGCCCTGTTCAGTAATCCTGTGGGTCCTCAGTCATACTCATTCATTCATGGGTTGCCACAGTTCAACCAACACCAACCACGTGCCAGAGAGTTGCCTCAGATACTCCACAGACAAACCTCTTGTCTTAGTTTGTTTTTGTGATGAAATTCTGAAAGGAGAAAGGCTTTTGTCTTGATTCACAGTTAAAGGTACAGTTGGTTGAAGTGGGGAAACTGAAGCAGCAGGTGATGGAGGCAGCTGGTGGCATCACATCCAGTCAAGAAGCAGAAGACAAACAAAATGCTTGGGGCTCAGTGTCTCCACAACTTGCTGCCCATAGTTAAGATGGCTGCCTACAGTCTGGAGGGCTGCCCATAGTTAAGATGGCTCTTCCCACCTCAACAGAATCAAGCCAGTCTCCCACAGGTATGCACGAACCCATCTCCCAGGTGATTCTGGATCCTGTTGACTATTAATATCCCTCCTCTTACTGTGTGTGTTACAGTGCTTCTAGGGTATGGGTGATGCGGGCAGGCAACGGTGATCACAAACACCAGGAAGCCAGGAGGTGGCTTAGTGAGTAAAGGGGCTCACAGCCAACCCTGACAACCTGAGTTTGAACCCAGGGACAAACATGGTAGAAGGAGAGGACTACTGACTACTGAAAGTTGTCTAACCTCTGTACACACACACACACACACACACACACACACACACACACACACACATATACTCACATATATGTACACAAAATAATGTGATTTTTTTTTTTAAATGCCAGAAAGGGGATTCAGTGAAGGGCTGAAAGGGGCATCCACCTCTAATGAGGTGGCATTTAATGAGAAACCTTGAGGTCTTGAGTTGGGCAGAGTTGTAAAGAGGGTCTCTGAGATGTGTACATTGGGCCAGAACACAGACAGCCAAAGGAGGTGTGGCGTGTGAGTCAGTAGTCTACAGAGATTCCCTGTCCAGTGCTCTCTACGTCCTGGGGTCCTGACTGGCTCTGGTGAAGAACCCCGGTTCGAATCCCCCTCATCTCTGAGGAACAGATTCTGTAGACTCCGGAGTGTGAATCCCAGCATGCAAGCCTATGCTGAAGCTTCCTGCTGGGCTGGGCTGAGAGAGAGACTTGAAGAAGCTTGGCCCAGGGAGTGGCACTATTTGGAGGTGTGGTCTTGTTGGAGGAAGTGTGTCCCTGTGGGGGTGGGCTTTGAGACCCTCCTCCAAGCTGCCTGGTAGAGTCTGTTCCTGCTTGCCTTCGGACCAAGAGGTGGAACTCTCAGCTCCACCTCCAGTGTCGGCCTGCCTGCCATGCTTCCTGCCGTGATGAGAATGGACTGAACCTCAGAACCTGTAAGCCAGCCCCAGTTAAATGTTGTCCTTGTAAGAGTTGCCTTGGTCATGGTGTCTGTTCACAGCAATGGAAACCCTAACTAAGGCAGAGACAATGGGGAACCAGATATGAATCGATTATTAGAGAATTCCAGGCAATTTGGGACACGAGTAGGGCACGGAGCTTTCTAGCATTTGGGGAGGGTTAGGATAGGAGATGTGGAGCTGGAGGGGTGGCTCCATGGTTAAGAACACTTATTGCTCTAGGAGAGATTCTGAGTTCAGTTCCCAGCACCCAGGTAAGGCAGCTCACCACCACCTTTGACTCCAGCTCCAGGGGATTAGATGCCCTCCTACACACACACACACACACACACACACACACACACACACACACACACACACACACGGAGAGGGGTTAGGTGGAGAGGAATATTGGAATATTCTGTCTGTAAAAGTCAGAGAGGGCTTTTCAGGAAGGACACAAATTGGGAACTGTGTAAGAGTCGTCAGGATGGAGGTAGAATCACTCATTGAGTGATTCATCTGCATTTTTCATTTCAATCTCAGATTTTTAGACAAGGTCTCATGTGGTCCATGTGTTATTAAGATTGTAGCATGTAAGGCCGGAGAGATGGGTCAGAAGTTAAGACCTGGGCCTCCCAGAGGACCCAGGTTCAGTTCCAAGCCCCAACATGGTGGCTTACACACTTCTGTAACTCTAGTCCCAGGGCCTCTGCCACATTTTTCTGGCTTCCATTGGCATTGCACACACATGATGCACAGGCATATATACAGGCCAAAGGCACATATGCATAAAAGATAAACTTTTCTAAAATTGTGGCCCTGCACAAAGTAAATACATAGTCCCTTACCCAAGGTATGGCTGGAATTCATTCTTAGGAACCTGCTTTCAAGGATGTGACACTCTCCCAGCCTAATGAAATAAGTGATCGCCGGGAAAGGGTCTCTCAAGAAGGCAGCACCCAATGAGGTTTTGAAGGGTGCATAGGAGTGCGGTATCTACAGTAATGAGATGAAATCTGATACGCCAGAATGATGAAATATCAGGGACGTTTGTGCGCGCGCGTGTGAGTGTGCGTGTGCGTGTGCGTGTGCGTGTGCGTGTGTGTGTGTGTGTGTGTGTGTGTGTGTGTGTCTTATTCTAGGAAGTACAGTCCAGAAAGAAGGGAAGTGGTGGCCAGGAGGCTGATGAGGTGGGTAGATCAGAATGTACAGAGCAGGAGGGGCCCTGGCCCTACCTGGGGGTACCCATATAAACAAGTCATTCCTTCCATTCCCAGAGGGACCCGAGGCCCAGATTTAGTCTTGCTGGCTAGTCCTCTTGTTTCCAGCCAGGTCTGACTCTCTCCTCTGTGTGTGAGCTTACCACACTTTAAACTTTACGTCCTCAAGAGAAGACCAGGCCAGCAGCTGCTGCCTGGGCACCCCAGAGACGCCTGACGCCCACTTACCGGTGAGCTTAGGGCCCAACGGGATGAGGGAGGTAGTGGGAGGACCTGACTTTAAATCCTGAGCTGATACCCAAGAGGGTCCAGGTCCTGAGTCCCCCTCCTGGCCTTGGTGGGGCTTTTCATCTCGACTGGCTGGGACTTGGGCCTTGAGCTTGAAGAGTCTGTGTTCTCCAGAATGGAGGGAGGTGGTAGGGAGGAGGAGGAAGAGGACCTGGAGAGTGAGGGTCTGACAAGAGAGGCCAGGGAGTGGAGAAAGGGAAGGTCCAGGTGGAATGAACGGGGAGGATACGGGGGTCAGCCCAGGAGTATATCAGGACAGACCGAGGGGGCATTGGAGAGGAGGGTGAGGACTGAGCTCAGTCAGGGGGATAGAGGCATGATTTGTCAAGGCGAGAGACTGGGGGGAGGTCACAGGAACAAAGGCAGAGAGGAGGACCATCGCTGAGGTGCAGCTCCTCAGAGCTCAGTGGAGCAGGGGTGTGTGTGTGCTCTAACGTGGAGGCCTTGCTGGTCTATCCATCTCTATACAGCCCACGGAGGACCCTGTGGAGATGCAGCAGCCAGCACCCCTGGGGAGTCAGTACCTGCCCTGGGCAGTTCTCTTTCTCTTCTACTCTCTGATTGCAATTATCTCCTACCTCCTGGACATGACCAGCTACAGCCTGCTGGTCCAGGCTGGAGGATCCCCCCTTCCTGCCACTCTGTCTGCAGCCTGGTTTGGCCACCAACTCATAGCTGACATCATATTCCTGGGACTCCTCCCGCTCAGCCTCACCTGGACTCGCACCTGCTGGCCCCTGGGCCTCGCCTTCTGCCACCTGGACCTGTGTCTGGCCTTCTTGACCTTCTGTGCCAGCGGCCGGCTGCTGATTCATGTGACCGCTGACTGCTCTACGTCCTTGCTCCAGCCATCCTGGGCACTGGGTCATCGTAAAGTCCGCCAAGTGGTTGTCTGGGCCGGTGGGTTCTGGATCCTTCTGCTGGACCTGGCTGGGAGATTCCTGGGAACATTAAGGGCCCTAACTGGCCTCAGTAACGCTTTCAACGGGACAATGACCCTGGAATCCCCCAGGCATGACGAGGACCCCTGGGCTTGGAGCCCCACGCTGGATCAGTTAGTATTTGGGTTTGGGGTGCCACTGGGAGCACTAAGGGTCTTCCACAGCCTCGTGTGGGAGCAGCTGCAGCTGGCCAGGGTCTCCCCGAGGCCTCCGCTGCTGGGCCTGCCAGGGGCCACTACAGCCATGCTGTTCATCTGTTGGTTTCCCTTCCACCTTCTGCTGCTGCTGAGGTTCCTGGGTATGTGGGGGTCCAGACTGCAGCTGGGGGAAGTGTGGGTACTGCTGAGACCACTGGGGCTCACTCTGCTGGGATCAACTAGCTTCTTCCATCCACTGCTGTATGTGTGTGGGGATGTGCAAATCCGGAGGAGGCTGGGTCAGGCCTTGTGGTTCCCTGGAAGGGAAGGGAAGGAGGAGGCAGAGGAACCCCAGGCACTGGGGATGGAGGCTGAGAGGCTCTGCAGCAGCCTGAGGGAGCAGGGCACAGTGTCGGGTGTGGGGTTCCGGTCTTCGGAAAATGTGGGGTGGGATGAAATGAAGGCACAGGTGATGGGAAGTGAGGCGGGGAAGGAGAGAGAGGTTTAGAAAAGAGGGACAGACAGACAGCCACAGTGCGGGGGGGGGGTAGGGAAGGGAGGGGGTGTAGAGAGCACCCAGATAGAGCGTCTGGTCCCATGGGTTTGGCGTCACACAGAATGTGGCAGACAGAGGCCCTGACAGGGAACAGGGGGTGACAGACAGCAGAATTACAGGGTAGAGACAGAGACCAGGAGGCTCCATTGAGGTATGCAAATAGAACTGGAGTGATGGAAGAATAGGGAGAGATGACAGAGCAGGTGACAGGGAGTAGGGGTAGAGAGTCCCGGTCACCAGCCACCCTGCTGGCCCAGGGCTGAGCAGTTCCTGAGCCCTGATGCTGGACGGTCAGTCCCAGGCGATGTTCATAAACCTGGACGCTTGCCGCACTAGGTGGTTCAGAGAGACACCTGCCAGCTTTGGGAATCTGGGGGACTGCTTTCTGGCTCAGTGTCAACTACCTTTTTCTGGTATTTTGAAATTCCCAAGTGCCTTCTAATTACACCTCCCCTTTGGGGCTGGAACCCAAGGCTTTGAGTATATCAGGGAAAAGTCTTACCACTGGGCCACACCCCAGCCCCTCACTGGGGAATTCTAAAATGTGTTCTCCTCTCAGGCCCCCTCTCCATCCCAAAGGTGAACTGCACCCGTCTCTGAGTGGAGACCCCCCCTTTTTTTTTAGACAAGGGCTCATTCTGTAGCCCAAGCTGGCCTCAAACACACGGTGATCCTTCTGCCTCAGGGCCCCTTCTAGTAGGATGACCAGGCCGTCCCACTATCATCACACCTGGCAGCCTCGAGCCTTTGACAGTCACATGAAGCAGAATAGAAGGGGGGAATTAAGTGGATGCGCATGGAAGGGGAAAGGAACCTTCGCCATAGTGTCTGGCGGAGTCGCCAGTTGAAAGTTAAGAGATTTTCAGTACAAACAGGATCTGTGGGCCAGCCTGATAGCTCAGTGGTTAGACACTTACCACCAAGCCTGACAACCTGCGTTCCATACACAGGACCACACAGGGGAAGGAGAAAACCGACTCCTGCAGGTTGTCCTTTGACCTCCGCATGTGCTGTAGCACCCATGTGTTAGCTTCCTCCCATCAAATAAAAACAAAAAAACAAAACAACAACAACAAAAAAAACCTTTTTGTTCTGATGGTTTCCGTCAAAAAAAAAAAAAAAAAAAAATACTTCTACACTGGGCCCAGCTCAATATGAAGGTTAAAATAGCAGTGAGCCTTGCAGATG
>NC_034590.1:16962733-16965021 GCF_900095145.1 Mus pahari | reverse complement strand
CAAAAAAAAAAAAAAAAAAAAAAAAGTCCTTCTACACTGAGCTGTTTTCAATATGAAGGTTAAAATAGCAGTGAGCCTTGCAGATGTCGGAAGCGTTTATGATCATGCTCCTTTCGAGGCTGTAAACTGCAAACTTTAAGGAACTTACAACACAACCTTCTGTTTCTGGGGAATCTCATAAACAAAAGCATAACCCCTGTGTGTCCGATGAAGCACCCCCAGCTCCCCTGTGAACTACGGCTTCATCTTGAGAAATGTAGTCTTTTCTGATGAGCCCTGGAAAATGCCTTGTGCCGGTTTACCAAGAAAAAGGGAAAAAAATAAGTTCCTCTGAATAAAGTCAGAAACCTAATTTAAAAAAATAGAAGTGAGACAAGCTCACATGAGGGTGGAACGGTGCTGTCCCGAGAAGCCCGCACCCTGGCTCCCAGGTGCCCTGAGCCTTTCTCTATGTCAGAATCCTTTCTTGGGACTGGAGAGATGGCTCAGAAGTTAAGAGTGCTGGCTGCTCTTCCAAAGGATAGGAGTTCAGCAACTAGCACCCAGGTGGCAGCTAACCTCCAGGGAGGTCTGATGCTCTCTTCTTGCTCTATGGGCACTGCACTCATGTGCACACACACATAGTTGAAAATAATCTATCTTTAAAAAACTTTTTTGGGGGGGTACCTTTTCATGATGGGTGAATTGGTGAGACTGCAGATCTGCACGTGATGTAACTTGTGTGTGATATCAGAGGGCAACCTGAGGATGTTGATCTCCACTGTCTTAGTCAGGGTTTCTATTCCTGCATAAAACATCATGACCAAGAAGCAAATTGGGGAGGAAAGGGTTTATTTAGCTTACATGTTATTGTTCATCACCAAAGGAAGTCAGGACTGGAACTCAAGCAGGTCAGGAAGCAGGAGCTGATGCAGAGGCCATGGAGGGATGTTCCTTACTGACTTGCTTCCCCTGGCTTGTTCAGTCTGCTTTGTAATAGAACCCAAGACTACCAGCCCAGGGATGGCACCACCCACAAGGGGCCCTCCCCCCTTGATCACTCATTGAGAAAATGCCCCACAGCTGGATCTCATGGAGGCATTTCCCCAACTGAAGCTCCTTTCTCTGTGATAACTCCAGCCTGTGTCCAGTTGACACACAAAACCGTCCAGTACACCCACCTTCTACCTTGAGACAGGGTGTGGTGGTGGTGTGAACAAGAATGACCTCCATAGGCTCACTTATTTAAATGCTTAGTCACCAGGGAGTGTCATTGAGGATGAGGAGGTGGCATAGCCTTGTTGGAGATGTGTCACTTGGAGTGGACTTTGGGGTTTCAAAAGCCCACACCAGGCCCAGCATCTCGATGCTTGAGCATCTAAGCTCTCAGCTATTTCTCCAGCATCTTGTCTGCTTGTGTGTCACCTCACTCCCCACAATGATGAACATGGACTAACCCTGAGAAACTGTAAGCAGGCCCCCAGTTAAATCCTTCATCTTATGAGAGGCCTTGGTCATGGTGACTCTTAGCAATGGAATAGTAACTTGGGTGTCTTTGTTTCGCCGCCACTGTGTAGCAGAGTAGCTGTCCTTTGAGTTTCCCGAGGGGCCTCCTGTGAGTGCCTTCCATCTCGGCACAGAGGTGCTAGGATCACAGCCCTTGTGTTTCTGATCCTGGCTTCCTGTGGGCTTTGGAATGTCAGGTCCAGGGCCCCATTTTACCCAACAAGTACTTTTAACTCCTGAGCCGCATCCTCATCACCCAAAATACTTTTCTGAGATTTACTTAAGTTTTTTTTTTTCCCTGTGTATGAGTGTTTTGCCTGCATGTCTGCCTGCGCGCTGCAGGGGTGCAGTGCCCACTGAGGCACCTGAACCCCTGAAGGTTTTTGAGCTGCAGCGTGCTTGCTAGGGATCCAGCCCAGTCCTTTGGAAAAGCAGCCAGTGCCCTTAACCACTAGCCATCTTTCCAGCCCTAAAATTGTTTCTTCATTCTAACTCTGCTTCACACTGGCTGGGTGCTTAAGAGTCCTCGCTGCCTTTGCAGAGGACCTGAGTTCCGAGTCTCCGAGCATCCATGTCGGGCGGGTTTCGGCTGCCTAGTACTCTAGCTCCAGGGAATCTGAAACCCTCTTCTGGTTTCCATGAACGCCTCTCTCCACACCCCGCCCCCCACTTACACACACCACATACAAGCAATTTAAAAGTAAAATAAAATCAAGGGGTGGTGGTTCACCCCTTTATTCTAGAGGGACAGGCAGATTTCTGTGACTTTGAGGCCAGTCTGGTCTTTTTTTTTTTTTTTTTTT
>NC_034590.1:16933701-16962395 GCF_900095145.1 Mus pahari | reverse complement strand
AAAAAAAAAAAAAAAAAAAAAAAGGTCTCATCTTTGCCTGAGTGAAGGTCTCTGAAAGAATTTCCCGGGCAGCAGAGCTACCTACCCCTTCGAAGAGCTCAGCTTCCTCAGATAAGGAGCCGCCTCAGAACCCCAGCTGCCCATTTATAGCGCCCAGGGGAACATTCAGAGCAGAATCGATGCTCCGTCCCACCCCAAGCCCAGTGGTGGGAATTGACAAAGCCCTCAGTGGCTCTCCACAGCGCTGACCCGAGACACATCCATCTCCGCTGGACTGCGGTTGAGAAAATGCCAAGTTGATAGCGCCCTGAGGACTCAGAAACCACATAAATGGTCAAGCCCTGGGGGAAGGAAGGGATGTGGAGGGCGCAAAGGTTGACTCGGGTTACGAGGTTGAAAAACCGCTGGCAGCCAAGCCCACCTAGGGAGTGAAGAGAGCGGGCGAGGCAGGAAGGTTTGCTCCGGAAGCTTTCAATGGAGGGCTTGCAGACTAGGGGTTGCAAAGGGCTCCTCAGCCGGCGTGTGTGTGTGTGTGTGTGTGTGTGTGTGTGTGTGTGTGTGTGTGTGTGAGTTACGGGGCTAAGGGTATAGCAGAGAGGCCTGGTGTGAGCCCTGTGGGTAGGGAGGTGCAGGGAGAGGTCACTCTACTTACAGGAGGAGGTGGATGCTTGGGAAACACCTGGTTGAGAGCTCAGGCAGGAATCTCAGTCTCCTGCCAATTCAATCCCTGTTGCCAATTAGAATCTGGGAAAATAGTCTGACATCGCCACCAAGCGGCCACTTCTGGTTTTGCATTTGAGGACAAAGGGTGCTGATACTGGCTCTGATCAACAGGGGGCGCGGCCGCTAGTTCGACTTGGTCTCAGTTTGCTTGTAACCCACTAAACTTGCGCGGATCTGAACTAAACGAATTTACAAATCTGTTCGTGATTGGAAATTTCTAGTCCTTGTCCCGAAGACCCAGAGCGTACAAATGAATTTTCTTGGGCAGGTGTGTCCCTTAGGGCATTCACTTGGGGAGGTTGGAGGAGGCAGGAAGGTGATGGAGTGCGCTAACAGATCCCCTCTATTTTGGGGTTCTGGACACTTCTACCAGAAAGGGATTTGATGGCAGGTGATAACAGTTGAATAGAAGTTTGCTAAGACAAGGAAAAAAGAAAAGGGAGAAATATTAGCATTTCTTAAAATAATCTGTTAAGGAATTACATCCACTCAGACTCTTCACACACAAGTCACAACATCTGCCCACACCTTTGATCTCGGCAATCCTTAGTGTGGCCTTCCTTTAAACAGGCTTCCAGCTTTGCTGGGTGGGAGTGCTCAGAGAGACAGGTCTGAAGTCCTGAGCAAGCTGTTTAGTGCCAGATGGAGAATCGGACCTTGGAAGTTCTTCTCTGTGCCCTGGCACTCACAGCTGGAATGCCCCTCATGTGACCTAAAGATTCCTACGCATTCTTCAAAACCCGTCTCCCTCAGACCTAGGGCTTCAAGCTCCAGCACTCCTCCCTCAGACCCAAAGGTTCAGACTCCAGCACTTCTCCCACAGACATAGAACTCTAAGCCCAACCTCCACCCACAGACTCAAGAGATTCAAGGCCCAGCCTCCTCCCTCAGACTCGGAGGTCCAGGGCCCAGCCTCCTCCCTCAGACTCAGAGGTCCAGGGCCTGGCCTCCTCCCATAGACTTGGAGGGACAGGTCTCAAGCCTCCTCCTCAGGTCTAGGGGCCAGGTCTCTCCTTTTCACCTTCCTGCTGAGATCCATGGTTGTGTGCAGTCAGTCCATGGACCTATGAGGAACAGGGTTGTGGGGAGCAGAGCTTAGGGAGCAGGGAGCCTTGGTCTGGTGCTGTTACATTTATTGGATCTCAGAGGCCAGCGCAATGGCAGAGCAGGCGGGGGCCAAGCTGGTGGATTGGGGTGTCATGCCTTCTTACTGCTGAGCCTAGAGCAGAGATAGAAGACAGATGGCAGCTCAGGACAATAAAAGCTCCAGGGTCAAATGAAGAGAAAAAGGAGAGACACAGCCCTCCCACCCCACCTCCCCCTCACCTTGTTGAAGAAGTAGATGGAGGCTAGGATGGTGAACACGGCCATGGCCAAGGTCACATTCTGGGGGAGGAGGTCAGGAGTCAGCTCCCTCCCCTCCCTCCCCCCCACCCCTGCCCCAGTCCCTTCACCTGTCCTCACTTCCTGCAAGTTCATAGCCATGGGTCCTAGCCACACAGCACTTGGCCTCCCTCACCCAGACCTCGGAGTCAGACAGGAAAGAGGCTCCAAGAATGGGAGGGGGTTGTCGGGGAGACCAGAATGGTGACCATGGAGACCAGGGAAGGGCATTTTGGGTAGAAGAGACATTCACACTGGGGATTGGTGGGGAAGGGGATGTGGGTGTATAACGTCATTCATGGTACCTAAATCTAGCATCGAGACCTATGAGATTGGAGAGTACGGCCCGGATCTCCACACTGGGTTCTCTTTTCTTCCCTAGAGTGTGCTGGGGAGCCACTGGAGAGGTGTGAGCAGGGAAGTAACAGATTGGCTCTGGTATCGAGGCAGGAGAATGACTGAGGCGTAAAGACGGGCGGGGTCCGGTGGTACAGGCAAAATGGCATCCTTGTGTCTGCCAGATGCAAGGGTGGGAACTAACAGTCAGGACTTAGCCTAGATTTGGTCCCCCAGCTTGTGAAGGTGGCGGCATGTTCATCGCGGTGTGAAGCTTGGTGGCGGTGGGTGGCAGCTTCCGACCTCTGGACTGCAGGGACCGCAGCAAGGCACTTGGACTGTGACCACTCAGTGCTCTTTGTAGGTTCCTGGCTCTTTCCTCTCTATACCTTTAGAATGACTTTCCAGGTTATTAGAGGTACAGAAGAGAGGGGAGATACGTGTGTGTGTGTGTGTGTGTGTGTGTGTGTGTGTGTAACTGTCTCCACCCCCCACTGATGGCCACCAGCTGTGCACAGAGGAGTACACCACTGGAGGGGCCTCGCTCTTTGCAGTGATACCTCAGGCTGGACCCTGAGAGGGGGACACACAGGGTGAGAAGCCACCTGGGGTGATGCCCCTGCAGGCTTAATCCCAGCTCTGACGCCTGACAGTGGAATGACCTTCAGTGAATCACAAAGATGTCTTCATCATTTTTTAAGTAACCCCCGCCCCCCAGCAGAGGAGCTCGGGGGTGGCTCAGTGGGTAAGTGCTTAAGCATGAGGACCTGAGTTTGAGTCCCTAGCTCGCCTATCAAAAGCCAGGCATGGTGCTTGTGCCGCCACCTCGGCACGAGGAGGTACAGACAGGAGAAGCCCTGGGGCTTGCACTCCAGGCTCCCTGAGAACGATCACTACAGGTGAAAAGCAGTCAAACAAGACCTTTGACTTTGACCTCTGACCTCCACACAGAGGAGCACTTCTGCTTGTGGTGCAGGTGTTTCTGCAGCCCAGGGTGGGAAGATGGCTCAAGCGGCTCACAAAACTCAAGACATTTTTCCAGATTCACCCACTATAGAAGACGTAGGTGGTTGCTGTAGAGAACTCTTAAAAAAAATTTTATTAGTTTAGTATGTATACAGCATTCTGTCTGCATGTATGCCTGCAGGACAGAAGAGGGCACCGGGTCTCATGGTCATCTCTCTAGATGCTTGCGAGCCACCATGTGGTTGCCGGGAATTGAACTCAGGACCTCTGGAAGAGCAGCCGGTGCTCTTAACCGCTGAGCCATCTCTCAGGCCCCCAAGAGAGAATTCTTAAGCGGAGCTGCCTTTGAGGCGCACAGAGGACCCCGGCAACACATCTGTCTTCCTTGCATCATCTGTCTAGAACTTTCCGATACAGCAACTGCTTTTGAGTCACAATCCTGTGAGTGACCCCAATAAACTACCTGCTTCACCATGCTGGATGTGGAATAATTTCTTGGATTAGCAACCCTGCTGTTCTCTCTGGATTGGAGTTCAAAGTCATCTTCAGCTAGAGAGCGCGGAGAGTTCAAAGGCAGCCTGAGACGATGAGACCCTGCTACTAAGTGAATAAACCAATAAATACAATAAAGATGAAGGGCTGTTGAGAGAGTTCAGTGGGTAGTCTGTTGACAAGCCCAACAACCTGAGTTTATGTCTCTGAACTCACAGAACTGACAAGTTTTCCTCTGACCTCTGCATGTGCACTGTGGCATCTGGGTGCCCCCACTTCACAAGTGGAATACATTTTTCGTGAAGAGAAAGAAGAAACACGTGGGGCTGGAGAGATGGCTCAGCAGTTGAGAGCACTGACTTCTTTTCCAGAGGTCCTGAGTTCAATTCTCAGTACGGTGGCTCACAACCATCTGTGATGGGATCCGATGAGCTCTTCTGGGTGTGTCTGAAGACAGCTACAGTGTACTCATATAAATAAATACATAAATAAAATAGAACATACATATATTCATAAAGAGACAGGCAGGGACACAAGATTATGTCACCCAATGGTGATGTGACAGCTGAGGGAAGGTGGCACAGCTGGCCCTGAAACTGGAATCGTGGAACACAGCTCCAAGAGGCGGGAGGGGCAGGGAATGGGGTTCCACTTTATAGCTGGTAGTGGAAGTGTGACTTGAGGACATCTTGATTTCCAGCCAGTCACACAAAATGTGGACCTGGGATCTCCAGGGCAGCTTGGGGGCCTCTGCCACTGCTTGGTCAATCGTTACAGCGGCAGGAAGTGAGGACCCCAGGAGATAGAGAATGCCGCCATCGGGGGGGGGGCAGAATTTGCTCCCCACTCCATTTTGTTCTTTGGGATTAACGGATTTTTTTTTTTTTTTTTTTTTTTGGAGTCAGGGTCTAGTGTCTGTCTCCTGAGTGCTAGGATTAAAGGCAGACATGGTTGGAATTGACAGGATCTTTGCAGCCATGGTGACACACACGGCTGCTATCTGAGCATTTGGGAAGCTGAAGTTGGAGTGTTGGGAGTTCTAGACAGCCCAGGCTACAGAGTGAGTTCAAGGCTAGCCTGGGCAATGTAGTTCAGTTCTGTCTACAACATTTAAGAAGGGGAATGGGTGTTGGAGCTAAAGATGTAATAGACAGCACTTGTTCAGCATGTGTCTAAATGCTAGTAGTATTAAACAAGACCCAGCCACTTTGGGCTGCCTTTGCTGAGGACGCGGGCTGTTTCCGGAACTCATACAGTGGCTTACCACCATCTATAGCACCAGTTCCAGAGGACCCAATGCCCTTTTCTGGGCTCCACAGACACTTCATGCACATACATACAAACACATAAAATAAAAATAAAATCATGGCTGGACATAGTAAGCAAACCTTTAATCCCCGAACCTGCGAGGCTGCGAATTCCCTCTGTGAATTTGAGGATGGCCTGGTCTACATAGTGAGTTCTAGAACAGCTAGGGTTACATAGTGAGATCTTGTCTCAAACCACCAGTTCAAAAAAAAAAAAAAATCTCCAAAAGTAAACAGCTAGATTCCCTCCTGAGCTAAGCCCTCCCAGCTCGACCCGTGAAGCCCATGAGCAATGACAACTGTCTTAGGGTGTTCAGCTTGGGGTAGGGAGGTGGTTCAGTGGCATATTTGCCCCACAAGCAAGTTGGAGACTGAGTTCATCTCCCCAACACCCGTGTGAAAGACCTTGGCATGGCAGCTTGTAATTGCAGTCTTAGAGCTTGTTGAAGTTGAGACAGGAGGATTCCTGGAGCTTGGTCTGTTCTGAATCAGCAAGTTCCAAGGTAAGTGAGAGACCCTGTCTCAGAGACTGAACAAGACAACCGACATCTGGCCTCCACACACATGAACACACACATAAGTCACTAAATTTTAGGGTCATTTGTTATGTGGTCATCAACACAGCTTCCCAACAGCTCCTCTCTGCAAAGGGGTTGTCTTAAGTGCTTAATGCACTTTGACCTTGTCTGATCTGTTTTGTGAGATGAGGTACAGGAACTTGCCTAATACCATACACCTTGTAATTATGAGAGCATCAAACCTCGTCTAGCTGACTTCTGACCTGAGTATTCTGCTACAGGGCCCTGTTGGCTTTAACCAGGTGTATGCAGTGTGGAAAGCGCAAAATCTTCAAGAAGTCCAAGGAGAAGCTGTGCGTGGTGGCGCACGCCTTTAATCCCAGCACTCGGGAGGCAGAGGCAGGTGGATTTCTGAGTTTGAGGCCAGCCTGGTCTACAAAGTGACTTCCAGGACAGCCAGGGCTACACAGAGAAACCCTGTTTCGAAAAAACAGAACAAAAAAGCCCCAAAAAACAACAAAACAAAACAAAAAAGTCCAAGGAGGCCTCAGAGAATCCTTTACATTTTAGGAAAACCAAGAGCCATGGAGAGGCCTGGGGGTTAGGCAGGGGGTGACCCTGTGACTACTTCTCCACTTTGCCACTCCTACATGTTTCCTCAGGTAAGTCAGTAAGCCTGTTGTGCCTCAGTTTCCCTGTCAGCACAGTATAGATGCTGGTGGCCAAATGGGCATCTCCTGGGGGGTCTGTGAAGATGAACTAGGTTAATCCCAGGCCGCCTCAGTGCTGAGGAGCGTGCTGGGGCCTGCAGGGCTGGCAGGGGGCTGAGTCTGAGGCTAATGAGCAGGTGAGGCCACGGCACAGACGGAGGCTGAGCTCAGCGTCTGCTCTCTGTGGAAATGGCTGAGCCCGGGTCTCAGGGCCACACTGTCAGGCCCTTGTTGCTGCTGCTGCTGCTGCTGCTGCTGTTGCTGCCCCAGGCCCTGCCGGAGGGGCCCCTGCTATTTGTGGCTCTGGTGCGAAGCCCCCCACCCCACCTGAGCCACCCTCTACCTTCCAAGTCAGTCCTGACCTGGTTCTCCAACATCCCCAGGTGTTCCGACATGGCGACCGGGCCCCACTGGCCTCCTACCCCACAGATCCACACAAGGAAGCTGCCTCCACCTTGTGGCCTCGAGGCTTGGGCCAACTGACTAAGGTGAGGAGGGAGACGGGGTGAGAAAGAGGGCCAGGGGACAGGCGATGAGGGTCTGCTGAGGCCCCCTCTGTCCCCAGGAGGGGATCCGCCAGCAGCTGGAACTGGGCCGATTTCTGAGGAGGCGTTACAAGGCCTTCCTGAGCCCTGAGTACAGGCGTGAAGAGGTACTTTGTTGACCTTTGACCCCAGAGCCCCCTTTGGTCTTCACCTCTTGTCTTTGATCTCCATCTATTTGACCTGCACCCCCCCCCCCCCGTGGGCTTCTAAGTCAGTAGGGAATCCACACTGACCTCTGACCTTCTCTCAGAGATCTGTCTTACCACTCACTGGACCTCAACCTTCGTCTTGATTTCCAACCGCCCCATCCTGACCTCCTGACCTCTGAACCCGACTCTGTCTTTGATGTTTGCTTTGCCCACTTGATGTCTCATAGGGGGTGGGTTTCTTGGTAAGGATCTGTTTGGCAAGCACTCCCCCAATGGGTATCACCCCCATTTCCAACTTCCAACCTTTGCTCTCTAGCACCAGCACTGTGACCTTCCTTTTCTGTCTTCTCACTTCCTTTGGCTGGCCCCTGACTCCTCTGAGGACTGTGTACTTAAATTTAGCTCCATGTCATTCAGTTCCCACCTTCTACGTCTTGACCTCTTACTCCCAGCCCCCCTTGATCTGATCTCAGCAGACCCCAGCAATCCAACACACCACTCAACTCTGACCTTTGATCCCAACTTTCAAAGTTGAAAGTTAGACACATGAACTCACCTTGAGTTTTGACCCCGAATGCCTGTCCTTTGATCCCCTCCTTCCTGACCTTTAACCTTACCTACTTCAAACTAAATCTGAGTTTTTGATTTGGGACCCTGCTGACCCTCGGCCTGTCCACCCGCTCTGCTGCCCTCATCCACCCCAGGTGTACATCCGCAGCACAGACTTTGACCGGACATTGGAGAGCGCACAAGCCAACCTGGCTGGGCTCTTCCCTGAAGCTGCCCCTGGAAGTCCTGAGACTGACTGGAAGCCCATTCCAGTGCACACAGTGCCTGTGTCTGAGGACAAGGTCAGGGGGCTTGATCTGGTGGGAGAGACAGAAGAATCTTGAGTTCAACCTCATTCTGGGAACCTTAGTGAGACTTTCTCAAAATGAAAAAAAAAAAAAAAACCCAGTTTAACAAGAGGAGTGGAATGTAGTTTAGGGGTAGGCCCCCCAGCTTAGAATCCTCTAGTGAAGAGGGTCCGGGAGTGTGGCCCAGTGATAAGCTACCCACCTAGCATCCCCTAGTGAGGAGCTGGGGGTGTGGTTTAGAGGTAGAAGGATTTCCTAGTCTGTCCAAGGTACTGGGTTCTATAACCAGCACCACATATACAAAAAAGGATGGAAATAAAGCCCAAGACTGAGCTGGAGAGGGGCAGAGGAAGCCCAGAACAGCTGAGATCAGCAAGGTGATCCCTGGTAGAGCCAGCTGTCCAGAGTTGGTAAGCTGCCACCCCTGCCCAGCACAGCCGGATACAGGGGAACCTGGGAGAGTCGAGGGCCAGAGACCCCCATGGCCAACTGTGAGACCCCACACTTGCTGCTGCCTTCTCTGAGCCTCAGTTTTCCCCAGTTGCTGAGGTTCCCCATGCGCAGCTGTCCTCGATACCATGAGCTGCTAAGAGAGTCCACAGAGGCAGCCGACTACCAGGAGGCCCTGGAGGGCTGGACGGTGAGTGCAGGTGTGGCTGGTGTGGGCTGGTGTGGCTGGGCGCCAAGCAACGATCAGTCGACTCATCCAGCCCTGTATCTCCCTCCTCTCAGGACTTCCTGACCCGCCTGGGCAACTTCACTGGGCTGTCCCTGGTTGGAGAGCCACTCCGCAGAGCATGGAAAGTTCTGGATACCTTGATCTGCCAGGTGAGTCCTTTTCTCACCTCTCCCATCTGGGGATTTCAAATCTGCACTTGTCTTAGGTGTTTTATCAGGGCAAGGGATTTAGCTCTGTGTACCCTGGTTTCCCCATCTGCATGGCGGGGATAGTGACAGGCTGGTAAGATGGTGGCAAAGCATATATAAATATCTCCTTTCCTGGTACCATTTCATTGGATCTTTCTAGAAAACCGAATGTCAGATTCCAAGGCATCTCTGGTCCGAAAGGGCTTGGTAAGGACTGGCCTGGTGCTTGGTCTGGCTCATACTGTGGTGAGCTGATCTTTGAGGGGTTTGAATGAGGGCCAGGGCCTGGAGGGTTGGCTGTGTGTAAGGTACTTGCCACACAAGCATGAGGAATTTAGATCCCTAGTACCTCCATGAAAAAGCTGGGTGCAGCAACTCACACGGAAATCCTGCTGATGAGGCTTTGACAGGAAGATCCTGGGGTTCAGTAGCCATCCTGGTCTACTTGTTGAGTTCCAGGCCAGTGAGGCTCTCAGACAAACGAGGTGGGCCAGGCTTGAGGAACAAATGCAGATAACCTCTAACCTATGTGTACACACGCGCACCCCCAAAACTAATGGGGGGTGACCGAGGACTCCCACTTGAGACCCTTTCCCTCTCCCCCCTCAGCGTGCCCATGGTCTTGATCTTCCATCCTGGGCCTCTCCAGATGTCTTGAGGACTCTGTCACAGATTTCTGCTCTGGACATCAGGGCCCACGTGGGCCCACCCCGAGCAGCAGAAAAGGCCCAGCTGACAGGGGGTAAGGTTAGGGGTCTGTGGGCTTGGGGGAGCTGGTTTGCAGGTGGAGAGGGGGCACCTACATACTCTCTTCCTGTCCGTCCCTCAGGGATCCTGCTGGATGCCATTCTCAGCAATTTCTCCCGGGCCCAGCGCCTGGGGCTGCCCCTCAAGATGGTCATGTACTCAGCTGTGAGTCCTTGGGAAGGGCAGGCACTGCTGCATGAGTGACAGGGGTTGTGGTGGTGAGACTACAGTGCCTGTGCCTCTGTCCACTGCCTCGGCTCACCCTCATCTCCTACAGTACTCAGACTGCAGCACTAGAAACACAGTAAAGATGGGGGGGGGGGTCAGAGGAGCAAGGCTTTAGTCCTCCTGAAAGGACTGACTGTAGAATGGGGACTTCCCAGTCACAATCTGCACGGCTGGACAATCAGAACAGATTGCCTATAGAATGCCTATGAGGTGAATGGGAGTGGTCTGGGATTACTTCTAACTGGAGTCAATCTAGGTGCTGAGGTTCTGATTTAGCTTCCATCCCTGGAAATTCTCTTTAGCATGACAGCACCCTGCTGGCCCTCCAGGGGGCCCTGGGCCTCTACGATGGGAACACCCCACCTTACGCTGCCTGCATGGCCTTTGAATTCCGGGGAAGCTCCAGGGAACCTGAGGAGGAAGATGGAGAGTGAGGATGGGTGATGGCTTGGCATTGGGTGGATGGGCCCTCCTTAGGATGGGGAACTAGTGTTGCTACTGTCCTTTCCACCTCCAGGAATGTCACTGTCTCTCTCATCTACCGCAATGACACCTCCCGCCCACCCCTGCCACTCAGGGTCCCTGGGTGCCCAGCTCCCTGTCCACTTGGGCGCTTCCAGCAGCTGACTGCTCCAGCCCGGCCTCCAGCTCACGGGGCCCCCTGCCATGGTTCTTATGAGCCTGCCAGCCCCCCAGGTGACAGCCCTCTACGCTGGGGTGGGAGTGGGGAGTTCCCAAGGCCTGGGATTCACAACCCCCATGTTCTTCCTGCAGCCACGGTGCCCCTGTTGGCCGGAGCTGTGGCTGTGCTGGCTGTGCTAAGCCTGGGGCTTGGCCTTCTGGCCTGGAGGCCCAGATGCCTGCGGGCCCTGGGAGGGACCGTGTGAGGGGGGATGAGCTGACACTGGATCCCAACACGTGTGCTCACTTGCTGCTCTGGCTTGTCACTTACTGTGCTCATGCGCGTGTGGGGGTGAAGGCTGGGTGGGCCCCAAGCATTATGCTTGCTTGGACGCTGCCATCAGGTGCTGCACATACAGGTGTCAGGGCTCACAATAAGCACGTGTGCAGGTGGGAACCTGTGGCCTGAGCACACAGGACTTAATTGCCTTAAGCAACTCTACCCCCGGTATTCTTATTGGTAGAACAGATGGAGATAGGGAATCTCCCAGGGTATTGTCTAAGGTAGCCAGTGTCTTTGCAAGCTTCATACTTACCACTATGCTAAGCCCTCCCTTAACTCCTCCTCCTAAGGAGCAGCCTACCAGCAGCCACCTTGTCATTGCCATCACCTGGAGCCCCATGCCCATTGCCTTGTGTTCATCATTCCCCAGAGCCCCCCCCCCCCAACACTGGGAAAGCCAATAGGTGTTCCCTGTCTTGAGAGGTTTCCTATCTGGGGGAGGTACTTCAAGACCTAAGACTCTAAGGAAGCTAAGGAGCATACCCTGGAACCCAGGTACAGCTTGAACTAGAGGATCTGATTCAGGAGAATCAAAATAAACCCAAATCAAACGCAGGCTCTGAGGCAGGGGATAAGGCCAGCCAGTGGCTGTGACCGGCCCCCACCAGCCCACCTTTCCTCACCAGACCGCTGGAGTATCCTCTGGAAACAGGCCAAAGGTGGGCAAGTGCGCCTGTGCCTCACCTGCCCGGGACCCAGCTCATCACCCAGATTCTACCCACGCCGGAACCGAATCAAACAGCACACCCTACAGAGGGCAATGAACCAGCCATTTAATAGAAACTCACGAAGGCAGAAGTTCCAGGGCTGCCCACCTCGCCCCTCCACTAAATCCAGATCTGCATTGGCCAGGGGCCATCTGTGCAGCCAGGGAGACCAGACCCAGCTGGAAGGTGCTTCAAAAGGGAAGGGCATGGTTAAAAGAAAACGGGGACAGGGTCCCCAAAGCAAAATCTTTACAAAAGGGGGTTCTTCTTTCCCCAAAACCAAAGTGTCACATAAGCTCAAAATAAAATATAAAGTAAAAATGCTGCATTAGAAAAGTTTGCAATGTTAAGCCTTTACAATAGGGAGACTGGCCCTAAAGTGTCAAACATCTAGTAAAAGTCCATGGAAGTACGGCCTATACCTAAAATACTATGTAAGTGTTGCATTGAAAAAGTAAAAAATTCAAGATAGCCTGTATGGAGTGCTTTGGGGCCCATGTGGAGGCAGAAGGGTGGGGATCCTGATGTGGCCACACATCTTAGCATGGCCTTAAGCTCCAACTCAAGGGGATTAATTCCAGGGCCATAAGCACCCTAGATTTACAATCATTAGCCACCTGCGGCTCACTTTCCATATGGACGGTGTGGCTAGGAACATGCACACTTCTCTTTGGGGCAGCCGAGCTTGGCATTAAGTGCTGTGGGGTGGGAGTGTGGGGACGGTGCTCCCCAAGCTGCTTCCTAGCCACCTGGGTTACAGGCAGCCTCTCGGCAATTCATCTTCCCACCTTCCACCCTGGGTCTAAGTGTCCTCTTGATGTCAGTCCAGGACTTAGTCATGACGCACCGGCTGCTCTTCCCCACAGGCCTGGTCGGAGTAAGGGGGTGGTGGGGGCTGCTCCTCGTTCAGCCCATAGTTGGGGTGGCCACGACTGCGCTTGGCTTCTTTGATGTAGAGTTCTAGGAGTACCTTGGTGGGCTGTCTGTCTACTTGCTCCCGGGGTACACCATGGCTGAGCAGCCAGCCTAGGAGGTCCTTACGAGTTGGGTTGGGACCCAACATGAGCTTGGTGCGGCCTGGATGGCTCTGGCGCCAGAGCAGGCCCACATCAGCAATCGTCTGGATCTCCATCACAGCCTCCAATACTGTCATGCCGCGTACCAGCAGGCTGACCAGTGAAAGCCGCAGCTCAGAGGGTGCTGCTGTGAGCAGGCGCCGCTGCAGGCCTTGAGTGAAGGCCACATCCTCTGGGGCCAGGTCCACGGGCCCCTCTGGGTCAAGGTAGATCCACTCAATCATGCCCAGCTCGCGCACCAGCTGGATACCTTCCTCCATGGTTGTCCAGGGTCTGAAGGGTAACTCAGTGGCCTCAAAATGCAAGGAGGATTCCCAGCGCTGACGCCAGGCCTGCAGCAGCCAGCTCAGTAGTGTCTGGCAGCCAGCCCCCCGCAGGGCCTTGCAGCGGTAGTTAAAGATGGCATCGTGGGTGAGGTCACCCAGCAGCCCCAGCTCCCCAGAATTCAGGGACAGGGCAGGGCCTCCCTGGTCATACACCCGCAGGATCCAGGTAACCATGAGCTCATTGGGGTTCTGCTTGAAACGCCGTGAGATAGCCAACAACTCCGTGTATGTGTAGTAGCGGTCCCCCCGGCCTATCTGGGTGGGCACCAGCACTCTCTCGGCCATGGCCCTCACAGTCTCAAGGTAAGAATAGCAAGAGGGCTAGAAGCAATGCTGTCGCAGAGGCTGCAAAAAGACATAGGGCAAGCTGGTAGGTGAGACAAAGGGCTACACTCCCACCCAGCATCCCCCTAGAATGGAAACCCCTCAGACTCCTGGATGTCAAAGGTCCTGGAGGCACAACGTGTCACCATGGTGGTCAGAGCCCAGTGCTACATACATCATGGGGGTTCCTAAGAATGGTACAAGATGTCTTATAGCAATCTGGTCTAGCTTCTTCAACCACACTTTTCTGTAAACCAAGTTCATGTGATTAGCATTAGACTCCTACTCCAGTCTTTCTGCTCTTACCTGAAGGGAAGTAGGCTGTTTGTAGAAACCACCTAAAGGCAGGAAGGAGAGGGGATAGAGATTGGCAAGGGACACGAAGACCATGGCACCCCCCCCCCAATTCATTCTTCCTTGTAGTCAGGACCCCTCAGACCCCAGGGTGTCAAAGGTCCCTGAGGGCACCATGTCCTCAGGATGATCAGAGCCCAGTGCTAGACATCACGGGGGTCCCCAAACACACACACCGACAGCACAGAGTCTAAACTGAGTTGTTTGCACTAGCACTTTAGGCAGCCCTCTGCTTACCTGGAGGGAAGCCTGCTTGTATGAAGGAACTGCCTCTGTCTGTTGGCAAGAGAGAGAAGAGAAAGGCTGGTGAGACTCACAAAGACCACAGCTTCTCCAGCTACTCCCTTTGTAGCCAGGGCCCCTCAGACCCCAGGGTGTCAAAGGTCCCTGGGGGCACCATGTCCTCAGGATGGTCAGAGCCCAGTGCTAAACATCAGAGGGGTCCTGGTAATATTAATACCCTCCCTTTCTAAGGTCCTAGGGACATGTGAAGTCCCAAGGGGGACAGTATAGTCCAGTGTTCAGAAATCCACCTAAGAGAATGGCTGACACTTGGTTTCAGAGAACCCAGGACCCTTAGGGGTAACACTTCCCTGTTCCCTTGCTTAAGACAGTCTATGTGGGCAAAGCTGGCCCTTCTACTCCAAAGATGCTCCTACCTCCCAAGGTAGAAGATTTCTGATACACTCTATACCCTCCCACCCCCAATCTTACTCACTTATTTTTGGATGTAGCCCAGTCTGGATGTTAACTCAGGATCCTCCCGCCTCAGCCACCTGGAATGTTGGGATTATAAGCAGGTGCCACAATTACCCCTCAACTGTCCACACTGACCTGCATGCTGTAGACAGACTGAGGTTGCTGTGCCCTGGGGAATGTGGGGCAAATGAGACAAGAGACTGGTCTTGGTCTCATGGCTCAGCCCTAGGACTGTTTGGAATTTCCAGGGTATAGTGAACATGTCCCTAAGCGGCTTCTGCCCTTCTTCCAGACCTGTTTCCCCCTAAACCAACTCTTCAAGCTGCCTGAGTTTGAGGTCAGCACCACTGTTCCACCCTGCAACTTGGGGAAGAAATGACACCTGCCTCAGACCCTGGTGAGACGTGGTGAACTCATTTGCTTCAAATACCGACCCTCTTCTCCACCCAACAGTCTTGTTATATAGCACAGGCTGGCCTTGAATCCAAACTATAGAAAGTAACTCCTCTTCAGCTTTCAGTACTTTTTCAGCTCACATCTTTGCCCAGTCTACAGAGACTCCATGTGTTCAGTGCTACGCAGAACGCCTGGTTACTAGCCCAAGCCCAGTATGCTCAGACAGAAAACATCTTGAGGTCAACAGCAGAGCCATTGTTGTTCCTGTTCCCAACACCCAAGAAACAAGGAGACATATTCTTCTAGAGCTGGGAACTTGTTCTTTTTTAGATAACACACATGCCTGTCTTCTGATAAAGCTTGTTATTTTAATAATGGAACCTATATAAATTCAAGGTTCTTAAAAAAAAAAAAAAAAAAAAGTATCTTTTTTTGTACAAATTATTTGCTAGGCCCTAAGCGATGCTCAAAGGTACATTGTCTTCAGTCCTCAAATCCAGTGGGCAGGCGCTAATGCTGACATTTTGTTCTCTCTACTGAATTTGAAAATTTGGTCCTTTCTGCACCTTACCCAGTCCTTACTCTTAGAAGATAGAAAATACTGCCACCTTCTCTATGTAACCATACAGAGGTCTTAGGCACCTGCTCCATTCAGCACCTAGGATTATTGAGGTGGCTCACTGACTGGTATGGAGTTATGGAGTTGGTCTGGGATCTTTACCAACACCTGACTGATCCCATTTAAGTTAAGAGTTTTAATATGTAATACCCTATAATTTCTGATTCATTAAATCCAACTTATAGAAAGCAACTAAAAAGGAAGGCACACTATTTTAGGTGTGGACAGATTAAAAAGTAAAGGTTCTCACCACAGTAAGATGACGATGGATGGCTATGTGGCTTCAAGATACACCTGTAATACCGAAAGGACTTGGTGAGGGTTATGTGTGGGGACAGCCCACAGGTACAGAACATCAAATTTAGAGGTCCTCAGATCTCCAGGTGTCAAAGGTCCTGGAGGGGCACTGTGTCCTCAAGGATGTTTGGAGCCCAGTGCTAAACATCACAGGAGCCTCAGGCCTTCTGCAATGCCAAGGCTACTTGCCTTCAGGGATGGTGGCCAAGCTAACACAATAGAAAAGATTGACAAACACAAAATCCAATAGATGCTCCAAGTTCCCCAGTCCAGTAGAGATTCCCTATGGACATGATGTTCTCCTGTCTTGGCTCGTAACCTTGAAAAACACAACCTGCAAAGACACACATCCTTCTGAAGAGCCTGGTGGGAGGACTAAGGGGGTTCTACAGAGCAAAACGCGAACAAGCAAAACCCTGCTGAGATTTTGTATATAATATATACATACATATATATATAAATAAATTAAAAAAACAAAAACAAGGCCCAGTGACTTACTCAGCCAGATTTGAACCAGCCTGTGAAAGCTGTCTGGGAGATGACTTAGCAAGGAACACAGAGAGAACAGTAGGATCCCAAGAGGCAAGAGTCTAATCAAGTGTGATAATGGCACTGACCAGTAAGTAGGCAGAAGAAGATTGGTTTAGAGGCAAAGGTGTGGTTAAAATATTTTGGGAGAAATATGTAATTTACTTGAGTAGCTGAGACGAAAATGCTTGTACCATCAGGCCCAACAAGACCATCGTGTAGCCACTGTATTAGTACTCTTGCAGGTGAACAAAGGCCTGGCTCCCTTCCTCCTCGGCTACTCCTACCTGCTGCTCCGAAGCAGTCCAGTCCTCCACGTGCACTCACTTCCGCCTTGGTAACTCCGTATCGTGTATCTGCCCCTACACCCCATCCTCCTCCAGCCCTCCTGTGTTCTAGGTTGCACAAAATTGCCAAAATCCCACACGGGGGAGGGGCAGTGGTAGAGATTTCCTACGGAGAGAACCTGCAGGTAGCACGGGGCCGTCACTGGGAGGAAAGATTCTATGTCACACACACGCCCCCCCCTCCCTGTCGCCTAAAAAGCGGGAAGATGGCGGACAAGACCCGCGACGCGAGCAGCAGAAATGGCGTAGCCCGGCTAAGGCAAGACAAAGGAAGGCCTGGCCCGGCACCCCAAGCTCCACAGACCTGGCGAAAGGCATCGTCCCGAAAGTACCCGCATCCGCCCCTTCGAGAGACACCCAGGTTCCAACCCGAGCGCGCCCGCGGCCCCAAGCAGAGCGCCCTTGAGCCCGTCCGCGCGACAGGTACGCCCGTGACCAGGCCATGGACACCTCGGGACACGCGCTTCCCCGGGCGCAAAGCAGCACCACAGGCTGGAAGGCACCGAGGCCAACACCGTGGGAAAAAAGACACCGGGACAGACCTCACCTCACACGCGATCGCCACGGGCGCGCGCCACCGCCGCGTGTCCCCATTTATAGCGCGCGCCGCCCGTCAGTCCCACCCATCGCGCTCGCAAGGCCCCGCCTCCAGCGGCCCTAGGCCCCGCCCTGCGGTAGCCCACACTTACGCCTGAGCCGGGGGAATCCCGCTTTCACGGTGGCAGAAAGAATAAACGTCTGTTGCCGTTACGACAGTCCCGATCAGGTGATAAGGTATGTTGTTCCCAAAGAGGATGAAGAGGATGAAGGACATATCTGAAAGGTTCTTCTGTTACTCCCGTCAGGCAGCTCTTAGACAGCTCCCAAGGAGAGGGCGGGACGAGAAAGCCCCCACCGGAAGTCCCCCGGCTTGCCAGCGCGGCTTGCTAGCTCCTCTTTGCTGCAGAAGCTGGGGTGGGTGGGGGACGCTAAGAAGGGCTCAGCCGGCCGTAGTCGCAGCCGCGGCGCGGGAGGCAGGACCAGCACAGACTGGCAGACTGTTAGGGAACCAGGGGCGTGGTGTAGTTAGAGGACTGGGTTCTGTGATGTGCGGGACGCTAGGGCGGAGAGGCGGGGATTCCCTGTGCCAGGAGGGCAGGTTGGGTCTGGACCCCTGGGTGTGAGGGAGGGTGGATGAGGGCGTGAGGCTGGAGGGCTGGACTACAGGGTCTGAAATCTGGAGGCTGCGATAGGGACTGCTGGGTCTGAGGAAGGAGGCGGAGGGCTGGACCCCCGAGGTCTTGGGGATAAGGGTCGGGCTTCTGAATTCTTGGATGAGCTGGCGGTGGGTCCTCAACCACAGAATTCATAGAACTTTTTTTTTTTTTAAAGTCTGCACCTCATACCAGTTCTCTTTTTCTTCTTCGATTTGCCCTCCAAATAGTCTTCCATGTTACACTCTTTAAGCTCTAGATTCCTTAATGTGACCTGAGCATTCTTTGTTTAGCTGGCCCTCTGCTCATTAGGGCTCTTTCTCGTGCCACGGAGGAGACTGGCCTTGGAACCTAGTGGTCCGATGTAAAGGGAAAGATTCTTCTCTTAGGGCAACGAGTTTCCATTATTGCTGCTGGCTCACACCAGAGGAAAGTCAACGGGTTCATGAGACAAGGCCTCTCTATAGAACAGGCTGGCCTTGAGCTCAGAGAGCTCCCTGTCTGCGTCTGTGCTTGGCTCCTGTTACCACACTGATGGTTAATATGGTCAACTTCTCCAAATCTGGTGTCACCTAGGAAACAAGCCTTTGGAGCATACCTTGTGGAGAGTTAGTATAGGTTAGCTTAGCCCTCTGAGCATGCACAGGTTATCTTAGTTGGATTAGTTGACCTGGGAAGGCACACCCACTATTGGGGAACCGTGGGCTGCATACATGGAGAAAGCTGAGCGCCAGTGCAAAAGTCCCTCTGCAGATGCAGTGTGACCAGCAGCAATAATGGAAACTCCTGCCTCCTTGACCCTCACCTTACCTCTCCTGAACTGCACTTTGAACTGTGAACCTGTCCCTGTATGTGGCGTTTATCTGGGTGTTTTATCATAGCAACAGAAAAATAAGACACCTTTCTCTCCCCCCCCCCCCGTAGCATGGACCCCCCTTACCTTCATCTATGGGCACATACTTTGCATCCGTCTGCACAGTACTGAGACCGTGTTCATTTGATCACTTGCAGATCTAGTATAAGACATAGAGTTGCTCAGCTCTATTTAAAAATTTGCTTGGGGAATGTGGCTCAGTTGGTAGAGTGTCTGTCCAACGTGTAGGAAGTGTTGGGTTCATCCCTAACATTAAACCAGGAATGGTGGTGCCCACCTAGAATGCCAGCAAGAGACTGAGAACTTAGGTCCCATCTTGGCTACATAGTGAGTTCCAGACCGGTCTGAAATACATGAGAACACATCTAAATTTTTTTCTTTGAAAATAGAATGTGCTTATTTTAGATTTATGTGTACGAGTGTTTTGCTCACATGTGTGTGTGCTTGGTACTCTTAGAGGTCAGATGGGAGTGTTGAAATTGGAGTTCTGGGCATTTGGAAACCGCCACGAGGGTTTTGGGGATCAAGCCCTGGCTCTCTGCAAATCTTAACAGCTGAGCCATCTGTCCAGACCCTCGTGACTTTTTTTTTTTTTTTTTTGATAATTATACAGTTCTTTTTTTCAAATTTATTTTTATTTTCATTTGTGTGAGTGCATGTTCGGGGGGGGGCATATGCATATGTATGAATGCAGTACCTGCAGAGGCTAGAAGGGCAGAGCTGGAGTTGCAGGCAGTTGTGAGGCATTCAATATGGATGCTAGGAACTGCACTCACTCTTCTGGGAAAGCAAGCAGGAACTCTTAGCCACTAGGCCATCTGTCTTAGGGCTGTATTGCCTCGAAGAGACACCATGGCCAAGGCAACTCTTATAAAGGAACACATTTAGTTGGGGCTGCCTTACATTACAGTTCCGTCTCGTCCACTATCATCATGGTGGGAAACATGGCAGTGTGCAGGCAGACATGGAGTTGGAGGAGCTGGGATCTACATCTTGATTCACAGGCAGCAGAAGGAGCCCGTGTTCCACACTGGGCGGAGCTTGAGCATAAGAGACCTCACGGTGAAACCTGCCCCCCACAGTGACACACTTCTCCAACAAGATCACACCTACTCCCACGAGGCCAACCCTCCTAATAGCACCACTCTCACGGGCCAACATTCAAACACGTGAGTCTCTGGGGGTGGGGGGGGGCTATCCCTAGTCAAATCACCACACCGTCTCTCCGCCCTTTGATCACGCAGTTCTTGGTTATGAACTTTGTAGATAATATTATGTGGTCATATCAAAAGGTTGGATCTGTGTAGTATATCATTGCCTCTATTCTACAAACAAGGAAACTGAGTCCCAAGTGGCTCGGTTTTGCTATGAGTCATGGGGGTAGTCAGGAACAGTCTCCAGACCTGTGCAAGTGAGCAAAGGGGCCCTCGTTTCCCTGCCTGGGACACGGTAACCCTTCCCCATTCATCAGAGGACTCTTGGCCCCACACCTCCCTCCCCAAGCTCAACACTGAACAGGCTTGTGTTGGGGGCCTTTGGGAAGAAGAGAAAGGGGCGGGGAGACTGGACTGCAGGAAAGGACGGGAGGGGAGCTGAGGATATGAGCAGGATTTTCTCAGAAAAGGTGAGGTATTGAGGGTGGAGCCAGGGAACAGTGACGCACACCTTTAATCCTACCATTCAGAAGGAAGAGGCAGGCCCATCTCTGCACTCCCGCTAGCCTACTCAACACAGGCCCTGCCTCAAAAACAAACAAACCACGACAGAAAGTCAACTGTTTAACAAGCTTAAGCAACTTGTGACCAGGTGGCAGTGACTCACGCCTTTAATCTCAGCACTCTGGAGGCAGAGGCAAGTAGATCTCAATGAGTTTGAGGCCAGCCTGGTCTATAGAGCAAGTTTCACGACAGCCATGGCTACACAGAAAAACCCTGTCTTGAAAACTAACACACACACACCCCAAAAACCCATCCAAAACAAAACGAAACCCTGCCATTTGTTTACTGAGGACCCTCACCCCAGTCTCTTTTCCGACCTTTGATGTTTTACAGCATCCCTCTTCTATCCCTCTACTTAGGAGGAAAAAGATGGACAAGGTAGGGGGCAAGGAAATATGGCAGTTCTATGAAATGCTTTGTTCAACATACAGAGCCAAATAAAGAAATATCCTGGGCATAAAATATTTTTCTTTAAAATATAAATTAGTATTCTGGGTTGAAGGGAGTCAGAAGTTACATAACTTGAGTATGGGGGGGGGTTGTCAGGCAGTTGACAGCCATTGTTAGTTCATTGTCATGTCTTAAGACCATATGGCCTGGAGTGACAGGATAGACCAGAAGTTGATGTAGTTCAGATAGGAGAAGAAACCTGAGAAAGAAAGAGGGCAGAGAACACAGAGGTCAGTGAGCTAGCTAGCCTCACCTGGTACCTACACCCTCCTCACACAGACCCTGCTCCATCCTTAAACCCCAAATCAACTTCACCCTCACCTTGTCCCTAGCCCTGACTCCAAGCCCAGTCCCATCCTCCCTGGCCCTGTGTGAAACCCTATCCCAACTCCCAACAATGCCCACAACACCATCTGCACCACTGAGCCCAGCCAGACCAATCATGAAGAAGAAGAAGACATTGATCCAGGCAAGGTAGAAACTGCTTCCCAGGGTGTAGGTCATGCCTTCCTGTAGGAACTTTCGGGCTTGCATCAGATAGAACAGGACCCCCAGAATGATGTTGATCCCTGTGTAGCACAGAACGGGTGTGACTTCCTTCCCCACTCCCCCCAGGTGTAGTCACAGGCTGTGGCTTTCTTTAAACTGGTTTCTTTAAACTCCTTATGCAGCTGAGGGTGACCTTGAATTCTTCCTGTCTCAGACATGCATCACCATGCCATGCTCAGTGTATACAGTTTGGGGATGGACCCTAGGGCTTTGTGTCCTCTAGTCAAGTGCTCTATCAGCTGAGCTACATCTGCAGATCTCTTTTTTCTCTTCCTGTAACTTCTTCCCTCTGTTTCTCTTTCCATTTTCCTTCCTTCCATTCTCTCTCCCTCCTTCACTTCCTACCTTCCTTTTGGTTGTCATCATTTGGAGATAAGATCTTACTCTATTTATAGCCCAGGCTAGGTACTGGACTCATTGTGTAGTTTAGGTTGCCCTTGAACTTGCTGATAACTTGCTCTAACCTCCCAAGTGGTCGATTGCAAGCATGTGCCACTACATTGCCTCTAATGTCTTTGATCTCCAGACCCTAAACCTCCACCCTTGGATTCCTGACAGGACCCTGAAGTGAGACTTCGTTAGGTTTTGGGACTCAAAAGCCCGGCCTCTTACCCTGCCTCTGCCCCTTACCTTAGAGCAGTCCCTTGTGTGTCTGAGCTTCAGTGTTTTCATCTCTCCAGTGGGTATCACCACCAGCTCATCTTTGAGGGCCATCATGAGGGTGTGTGGTGAGTGATGAGGGTGTGTGGTGAGTGGTATGTCAGGACCCATTGTAAACCTCAAAGACGGTGACAGATTCTCATTATTATTGCCTCCTTAATGTTGAGAATCTGGAGCCACAGAGAGAGAATTCAATCATTTTAGATAACTTGAATCAATAGGAATTGAAGATAATTTGCGGAAAGGGAAAAAAAAAGAAACTCTTATTCAGATTGGATAGAACTTGCCTTTTTTTTTTTTTTTGAGTTATTGGAAATAACACAAGATGTTCAGTTAAAATAGAATTATCTGACTGCAAATGCCTCATTTTAAACTAAGGCATTTTCTATTAATTGTGGCCTATATTAAAACAATTATACATAAGATTTATTTTATTTTTATTTATTATTATTATTGTTTTGTTTTGTTTTGTTTTTTGAGACAGGGTTTCTCTGTATATCCCTGGCTATCCTGGAACTCACTTTGCAGACCAGGCTGGCCTTGAACTCAGAAATCTACCTGTCTCTGCCTCCTGAGTGCTGGGATTAAAGGCGTGCGCCACCATGCCCGGCTTATTTTATTTTTTTAGTTATGTGTGTGTGTGTGTGTGTGTGTGTGTGTGTGTGTGTGTGTGTATGGGGTGAGTGTTGGTGTGCACAACTGCTTGCAGTGCCCAAAATGACAGAGGAGGGCAGTAGTTCCCGCTAGAGCTGGAGTTACAGGCAGCTGTGAGCTGCCATGTGCCTGTTGGGAGCAGCACTCCACTCTCCTCCAGAGCAGTGTGTGCTCTTAACCGCCAGTTGCCTTTGCGGTCTCAACAATTATATTAGGACCATTAGGAGTGTGCTGCCTTCAACCCAGCAGTAGGAAGCCTGAAGCAAGAAGGTGGCTGGGATTTCTGGACAGCCAGGGTTGCAAGGCAAGCCTTGGTCTCAGAAACAGACACAGTGATAATATAGCAAGAACTACCAGATGAAGCAGACAGGAGCCAGTGACTAGAAGACAGAAGTTACATGCTCTTTGTTTTCAGATTGCTGTGTCTTCAGCACTGCTCTCTGTCCTCAGCACTGCTCTCTGTCCTCAGCACTGCTCTCTGTCCTCAGCACTGCTCTGTCCTCAGCACTGCTCTCTGTCCTCAGCACTGCTCTCTGTCCTCAGCACTGCTCTCTGTCCTCAGCACTGCTCTGTTCTCAGCACTGTTGTTCTTCTACAAAAGATATTATATGATAGAACTGGTAGTTATGGTCATTTCCTTTGAAAGACAGGAGTACAACATCACTTGTTGCCTAATTAAAATGTCCTCAACTTCTCCCAGTCTGGGTATGTGTGTGGATATGAGATGTTCTATCAGCATGTCAATTTTGTATTGCTCGGGCGAGGCTGGGAGATTATCTCAGTGAGTGTTAGGTATCAAACTAGCATGACGTGCTGCCCTCTCTCTATCTCAGTTATCCTCAGACCTCAGCTTCCTGAATGCTGGGATGTTAGACCTGTGCCACCATTCATGACTTCTTTGAAGGGAGACCACATAGAGTACCTCGTTTACGTATGCCCAGAGTCTTAGACCTACCACTACCCTATGTGCTTTGTATGGACCCTAGAAACTTGTCTGGAGGTTTTAGCAGGGGATTTCCAGTTATTTATATGACCTTGACCAAAGAACCGACCTTATCTACTGGGTAAGGAGGAGCACCCACAGAGGGGTGAGGAAGGAAGAGGGTGCTTGCCTAGCTAGTTAGATTAGCCGGAAACATCATGGCGCTCAATGTGGTGACAGAAGTCACCGAGTTAATATTTTCTAATTGAACACTCCCTACATTTTCACACAGCAGAAAATATTATCTCCACTGGGCTGAGATGTGGCTCAGTTGGTAGAACGCTCGCCTAGCATGTACAAATTCCTGGGCCATGCCCAGCACCACATAAACATGGCATGACGGCACACACCTATTATCTCAGCACAGGAGGAACAGAAGTTCACGGACACACTGGACACAGTTGGCTACATAGATATGAAGATCAAGGTCAGCCTCAGCTATATGAGACCCAGTTTTTTAAAACAGAAAAATGAAAAGTTCCACTTGGAGAGATGAAGTAGCTTGTGGAAAACTGGGACAGAAGTCCACATGGAGCTGGTATGGAGGTTGGGGTCCAGGAAGTGCTGGCGATGAGAATAGGTGGAAGGTGTCCTTGGGTTTTTGTTGAAAAAAGAGGATGGGGTTGAATTGCTTGGGATGGGTTTCAGAGGGAAGTGCCCAGCTGGTAGGTTGGAGTGTGGACTGAGAAGGAGGTGAGACTAAGGTTGGACTGGGACTGAGGATGAGGCTGAGCTTCTCAGAAGGACAGGGTTGGGTTGGCCTTGAGACAGTCATGGAGGGGAATGAGGCTTGAGGCCAAGTTGGGTGTTGAGATTTGTGAAGAGGCTGTGGAGAGTAAGGTATTCAGGATGAGGTGGGGGTGGACCAGGTGTCAGGGAGGACGACTTAGGGTTTCGATTTGCTGGCAATGACATGAGAGCTAAGACAGTGAGGCTGTTTTCACGGCCAGAGGCATCATGATGGCTAGAGATCTGTAAGGAGCTGGGGATGAGGGTGAAGATGGATCTGGGATAGGCTGAGTATAGAGGGGATGGGGCTAGCCTTTGTGATGGGCACCCATGGGAAGCATTGTAGTAACATACCTGTCAAGAGGCTGCAGATGAAGAGAGAGAAGTCCATCAAGGGCAGGTTAGTGCTAGGGAAGAATATAGTGCTGATGAGACCCATGCACACACAGAAACTCATGACACCGGAGATGAGGAGGCAGGCCCAGGCCATGTCCAGCAAATCTGGGAAAATAGGAGAATCAACAACCCTAGGCCTGTGCTGGAGATGGCTTAGCAGTTAAGTGTGCTTGCTGCTCTTCTGGAGGACTGAGTTCAGTTCCCAGCACCTACACTGGTGGCTTACGATCACCTCCAGTTTCAGGGAATATGATGCTTTCTTTGGCTTCCGTGAGAACATGCACCTAATGTACATAACACACGCACGCACGCACACACACACACACACACACACACACACACACACACACACACACAAGATTTAAAATAGGTGGTCATGGTGGTGCATGCCTCTAACCCCAGCTGTTAGGAAGCAGACGAAGATGGAGCTCTGTGAGCTCTTGGTCTACATAGTGACAGCTTGTCTCCAATAAATACATCCTTAAAAATTAAGATGGAAAGGTGGAGAAGTGCCTGACATCAACCTCTGTTACAACCTCCACCTGTGTAACATGCAGAGACGCAGACAAATACAGGCACAGACATACAGACATACGCGACCCCCCCCCCCCAGGCACACACGTACTATTAGAGGCCATAGTAGGGCATCAGATTGCCTAGAACTGGAGTTACAGGTGGCTATAAGCCTTGTAGACCACCCAGGATTGAATTAAGAGCCAGGAAAATGAAACAGATGCTGACTCACTGCAGGTGAAATGTACCCTTCTCTCCCCAAGTCGCTTAGGTCATAGTGTTTTATCATAGTAATCGAATCCCCTACTAAGATCGTTCCTGAAGAACAAAACCTGAGTTGTCTTCTGGCGTCCACACACACAAGGACACACAGATGCATTCGCATGCACACACCAGCTGCTCTTAAAAAAAAAAAGGGTATTGCATGCATCAGATCTGGCACGTGAGGTACACTTTTTGGTTAGTGACATCAGGCTCTTGGTCATGAGGACATTGTGTGGGTATCAGCGTAACCTCAGGGGAGAACTGTTCTTGATGTTCTGTGGGACAAGGAGGAGACCTGGATCTCTGGAGGGGTGAGGACAGGGCCAGCCTTACATGCATTCTTATCATATTCATTCATGCAGGAGATGTCAGGGCAGCGCATGAAGAAGATGGTGTCGATGGGGATGGTTTGGGGGCCAGCAGGGTCCCCTGGGGGTACTAGAGGCACCTGGAAGTGGATCCAGGGCTTCCACAAGGCGATAAGGCTGAGCATCACCATGCCGGCCACAGTCAGCACCAGGCTAAGGTGCCTGCTGATCTTCTTGGCTTCGAGCAACAGCCTCCAGCCTATGGGAAGCAGTGTCCAGTATTTGCTCTGAACCCTGTGACAGATCATGTAACTGGCGTCAGTCAGCAGGAAGCCCATCTACCCTATCTAGTCACCCACAATCCTTCAAACCCTTCAAATCTGAGAAGCCAGACTTGGTGGCACAGGCCTTTAGACAGCACAGACGACAGAAGCATGAGGGTCTCTGAGCTCAAGGCCAGCTTTGTTTACGTAGAGAGACCCCGAGACCCCCATCTCAACAAAAACAAAAACGCTTATCTTTTATGTTCACCCAGGTATTCCTCTACCCACCGCTACACCCCTAGTTTCAAATGCAGTTGTAGAACTCCAGGCTGGAATAGGGCCCCCTGCCACCCCCACATCCTTCCTGTACTTACCTACTATAGTTCGTTATAGTAGAAATGCTGGACAGTTTTGAGGCGCTGCCTAGCATACTGTGATTGGACAAAGAGTCATCTGAAAATTCTCTGAAGCTGTCCTTGGAGTCCCAGACAAAGGACTCGAAACTTCTGATGCTGGCCTGTGGGCTCTGGGTTATGGACGGGGGGACATCCACACTGGGCCGCATTTGTTTTCTGCTGGGGCTATATGACTGGGGTGTGAAGGAGTGGCTTTCAGTTTCAGTTTGTGAGCTGCGAATTTCTGACTGGGCACTGGACAGGGTATGAGAGCTTAGGATGCCGAGCCGACGATTATGGTTAAGGGAAGAAGACTCTCTGGAACTGAGCCATCGATTGTAGGCCACAGACTGTATGTCTTGTACATTGGACTGGGAACCCTGAAGAAGGGTCTCTTGAGTACTTAACCTTCGAGGGAGAATGGTGGATGGGGATGATGAACTCAGTGTACTAACCCTGCGAGGGAGAAAGACAGATGCTGGTGGTTCCTGGATGCTAACCCTTCGGGGCATAGGCGTGGACGATGACGGTTCCACGTTGCTTAATTTACGAATGTGGATGATGGGCAAAGGAGTTTGCGTGATGGCCTTCTGACCTTGGGTGGCATCTAAGAGGTTCGAGGTCACATTCAGAGAGTCTTGCGTTTCATTTTGCCTGCTGTTGGGAGCTGCTGTCTCTTTGCTCTGGAGGTCAGAGGCGTTCTGGTCCATGTTGAAGAGCAGGATGGGGTTAGTCTCTGAATGTACTCAGTTTGCATCAGCCTCTGCTTCCAGGCACTCCCATGGCTTCCTGGATATTTGTCAGTCCGGCTCTAAGACTATGTGTCCCTCTATCTGTGGCTCCAGCTTTCTGTTTCTCTGTCCCTAGACAGCACTCAGGGATTTGGGCTAGGCAGCAGCTGGGGGTGGGGTGCGTTCTATGACAGTTGGAGGGGTTCTAAGAGGCTGCGGTTGGCCATGGCCTCAGACTCCACCATAAGCCTTTGTGAGTGACCCTGCTGTTAGGGCTGGGCTAGTGGGACTGGATGGAGTATGGATTGGGTAGGACAAGGTAATGCTGGGTTAATGAAGGGCTGAGCTAGGCCTGGCTTGGTCAGGGTGAGGCAGGACAGAGAGTCTGGAAGGCGTGAGATCTGAACTCATAATTCCTCTTACCTACTCATGTCTTCTTGTCAATTCCCAGGGCTGCTCTGAGCCATTTCTACCTTTTGTTCCCATATTTGCCTCCATGCCTCTCTCTGCTTCTTTTCTTTCTCATCTGTTTCTCTTCCTTTCACCCTCCCCTGAGACCTCACACAAGACTAGGTCTGCTTCTTGCTTTTGAAGACTTCCAGTCTGGGGTTGTGGGGGGAGGAGAAAGACCCAGTCACAATTTGGTGAGGACTAAGGTAGGCAGGCAGGCTTCCCAAACAGGAGGCAGTCTCGAAATCCCTTTCCCAAGGAGGGTATGATGATACATGTCTGCATTCCCAGCACTCAGAGGCAAGAGGATCACCCTGAGTTTGAGCCCATTCTGAAAGTTTGAAAGAAGCTGTTTCAAAATAATAACAAAAACAACAATGGAAAACATTCTATTATTTCCCCAAACTTTCATTTGATGAAGTTTAGAGGATTACTCACACATTTTATACATTTATTATATAAATACCTGCATTGTTAGATTTTTTTTACATTCACTTGTTTTAAGATTTAGTTATTTATATTTTTATTTTATGCATATTTGTGTTTTGCCTGCATGCATGTTTGTGTGAGAGTGTCAGATCCTCTGGAACTAGAGTTGCAGACAGTTGTGAGCTGGGAATTGAGCCCAGGTCCTCTAGAAGAGCATCCAGTGCTCTCAACTGCTGAGTCTTCTCTCCAGCCTCCATTTATACTTCCTTGTGTGATGTGTGAGTGCTTATGTGTCTGTATGTGCACTATGTGCTTGTAGAGGCCAGAAGAGGGTGTCAGGGTCTCTGGATCTGGGCTGCTAGGTAGTGAGTACTGAGAGCTGAAGCCTGACCCTTTGCAAGATCCATCCCTGCTCTTAACTCTGAGCATACTCTCCAGCTCCTACATTTGTGTGTGTGTGTGTGTGTGTGTGTGTGTGTGTGTGTGTGTGGTGGTTGAGAACCACAGGGAATGTGTGGAAGTCAAAGGATAAATTATGAGAGTCGGATTTTCTTCCACCATGTGGGTTGTAGGGACTCTGAGGTCAGGTCATTAGCCTTGGTGGTAAAAGCTTCCACCTGGTTTTTTTTTTGTTGTTGTTGTTGCTAATTTTTATTATTATTATTTTCTTT
>NC_034590.1:16929889-16933331 GCF_900095145.1 Mus pahari | reverse complement strand
CTGGCTGTGAGCATCCACTTCGGTGTTTGCCAGGCAATGGCATAGCCTCACAAGAGGCCGCAATATCAGGGTCCCTTCAGCAGAATCTTGCTGGCATGGGCATTAGTATCTAGGTTTGGTGGCTGATGATGGGATGGACTCCCGAATGGGGTAGTCTCTGGATAGTCCATCCTTTCATCTTAAGCTTCCACCTGTTAAGCTCTATCTTGTTGGCCTCTTATTAATTAATTAATTAACTAATTAATGGTCTTTCTATCTAGCCCTGGCTGTGCCTAATCTCACTATGTGTAGCTCAAGGTGGCCTCAAATTCAAGACAATCCTCCTGCTTCAGTTTCTCAAGTGCTGAGGTCATGAGTAGACGGCACCATGGCTTGGTCAGATTTCAGTGATTGTGTAATGTTGAGAATCCAAGTGCTAATCTTTTGTTTGCTTGCTGTTTCGAGACAGGGTTTCTCTGTGTAGCCCTGGCTGGCCTGGAACTCACTCTGCGGATCAGGCTGGTCTAGAAATTGCAGAGCTCTCTCTGTCTCTACCTCTAGAGTGCTAGGATTAAAGGTGTGCACCACTACACCTGGCCTTAGTAAATGTTGTTAATTTTTATTTTAAAGGCCAAAGGGGATTTTTGAGATGTGCCTGCTTATATGATGCATTCTAGTTTAAAAGGTGCTAAAACTGCATCTCAGAGCAAGGTGTGGTAGTGCCTGGCACTCAGGAGGCAGAGGCAGGCAGAACACTTTTGAGTTCAAGGCCAGCCTGATATACATAGGGAGTTCTGTCTGCACACTAAAATCAAGAGCAAGCTATATTATAAAATGGAGTGGAATGTGATATATCCCATTGTTGAGATATTCGTTTGGCTACTACTAATTTGCCTAATTTCAAAATTAAGCAACAGTGGCTTAAATTGTAGACACTTGCTGGACTACATGGCACACCCCTGTAATACTAAAACTCAATATGCTAAGGCAGGAGGATCGACAAAATGTTGAAGTCAGTCTGGTCTGCATAGTAAGTTTCAGGCCGATATTGAAGTCTTATCTAAAAAAAAAAAAAGGGCAGCAAAAACCAAGTCAGCACAATGGCTCAGCGGAAAAGGCACTTGCTGCCACGCCTGAGGGCCTGAGTACGGTAATGATGATTGGAATCCACATGGTGGAAAGACAGAACTGACTCCCTAGGTCTGACTGCTACATGTGTTCTAAAGCACTTGTGATCCCCCTTCCTGACTATAAAAACATACAAACAAGCAAATGTAAAAAAAACCCAATACACACACACACACACACACACACACACACACACACACACACACAAACCCTCAAAGCAAAACTGCGAAACAGGGCAGGCTCTGTAGTTGAGTAGACTGTCTGCTCAGCATACATAAAGCCCTGGACTCCATGCCCAGGCTGGCACAAACCAGACAGAGTGCCGCCTCCTGTCATCCCTGTACTGGGGACGTGGAGGCAGGAAGATCAGAAGTGTAAGATGATCCTGAGCTACGTTTTGAGGTTAGCCCAGCCCCTGCGTATGTGAGACCCTTTATCTAGAAACAGCAACCAGAACAGGTCTCTTCCTTCCAGTGGCCTCCAGGGCTCAGCTTGGCAGCTGCATATTTTGGTGCACACCTTTGATCCCAGAACTTAGAAAGCAGGGGCTGGTGGCTCTTGGTGAGTTCCGGGTTAGACTGGTGCACATAGTGTACTCAGGCCACTGAAACAACACAGGGAGTCTTTGTCTCAAAAGTTAAAACACCAAGAATTCAGCATGGGTTCTGTTACAGAGAAGGGGAAATACCCAGCCTTTGACACCTACTTACTGTTGAAGGTTTCAGACCCAGCCCCTCTCGTTGAGCATCTAGACTATTCCAGCTCTCATGGCAGTTAGCACATTTGACCTGGGTGTAGGCATGTGTGCCCTGTAAGCAAGAAGGCCAGGCTAACCCTAATCCAGGGTAAGTGAGGAGCTGGTGATCAGTTGGCCACCAAGTTCTCCTGTGAGTTCTCGCCCTCTGTGCCCAAGTTCTTCTGAAAACTTCACTGTTCTTTGCTCTAAAGGATAGGAGAGGAAGCATGCATTCATCCACTCGTGAGTTCATTCATGCAGTTGATCTTTTATGTGTGTCTTCAAGCATACATAATCATAATCATTTGAGATAGGTGTACTGCACTGGAAGAGTCCAGTGCATGAGAATGGAAAGAGTTGAAGTGGTGCTGGAGATGAGCTGCAAACAGCATCCACCGGGAACTGGTTGTAGCTGAGAGGGGAAAGGAAAGGAGGAAGAGGATGAAGGTTTGTATGCATCGAGAGAGAGTGGAGAAAAGATCCAGGTCCCCAGAACTTTCTCCCTCCCCAGCTGACCTGCTCTGTTCCTGGGAGGAGGACCGCAAGTTGGTCCTGCGTGGCTGGTCCCTCATCTTCATTTTCCTGGCAACTTTGTTGGTGTTCAGTGTGGTGGATGGGCGGATGGCCTATGTGAATGGTCCGTACACTGGTTTCATCGGCCTCTGGATTGACTGCAGGAGGCATAAGTGTGCCAACGTGGGACAATTCACTGGTCAGTGTATACATAGACTGGGGGGGGGGTCCTTCCATTGGGTGGTAGAGGAGACTGTGGGGGTGGGACACTGGCCCTCTCACTGGAGTCTTTCTGGGGGAGTAGGTTAGGGCTCACAGTGGGCGCATCATTGATGGTAGGTAACTCTATGAGTGGAAGTAGAGTTAGTTTTGAATTTCTAGGTAGTGATTTTTGGTAATCTGAGTGGAGATGATGCTCTTTTTTTCCTTTTTTTTTTCTTTTTGGACAGGGGGAGAGGGTTGCTGAAGCTAGAACCCAGTGTCCTACACAAATACCTCACAGGGTCTCTACCACTAAGCCACACCCCCAAAAGAACCTCATTGGAGGATTCTAGGCAGGTGCTGTTCCTCTGAATTATGCCACAGCCCCTTACTGGGAGATGGATTCTAGACAGCTACATTCCCATCCTCTGCCTTGTTTGAGACAGGATCTATGTAGCCCAGGCTGGCCTCCAGCTCAATGTGTAGCTGTGGACAACCTCGATGTTCTGATCATCCTCCCAAGTGCAGGGATCCAAGGTGCGGGCTGCCAGACTCAGCTCAGACTCAGCTCAGCACAGTGCTCAGGGTGAAATGCAGGATGCTCACAGCTAGGCAAGCATTCTGTGAATGAAGCCACAACCCCAGACCCCTCGACTGCCTGCACCTTGTATTGTGAGACAGAGAAGATCCACGTGTCCCTAAACTGCTCAGGCAGGCCTTGAAAAGCCTCTGCTCCCCAGCTGCTGCAGTACTTAGGTTGGGAACTTCATGGTGTGAGAGGAAGGAGAGAGAGAGGGAGAAAGAGAAAGTGGGATGGAGAGAGGAAGGAAAGAAGGAAGAGAGGGAGGGAGGGAGGGAGAGAGGGAGGGAGAGAGAGAGAGAGAG
>NC_034590.1:16926613-16929524 GCF_900095145.1 Mus pahari | reverse complement strand
TTGGGCTTTCTCTGTAGCTCAGGCTGGCTGTGGTCTCACTCTGTAGTCCATGCTGGCTTTGAATATGCCATTCTCTTGCCTCAGCATCAAAAGTAGCTGGGATCAAAAGCTTATGCCCACTATTTGTGACTGATGACCTTGTCCCCCAGTTTCTCTTCCCCCTTGAGTGTGTATCCATTTGTCTAGTGTGTGTGTCTGTGTGTGTGTCCATCTACTTGTGGCAGGTCAGGGAGTTTGTCTCTGTCTCTCTCCTTTTGGGGGTGGTGGTGTTCCCTGTCTAGCCTTCTGTCCTTCTCTGGCCCCACCCCAGTGCAGGGCTCCTGATTCTCCTCAGCCTGACTCTCTTTGTGGTCAACTGCAATAGGCTGCGCCCGAGGCCACAGGTATCCTACCAGCTGGCCTTCTACCTGTGCTGGTGTGCCATGGTCTTGATGCTGTGGGCCGGTGAGGGCGGGGCCTTGGATGGAAGGGTGGTGACTGGGCAGGGCAGGGGCGGAGTCCAGAAAAGGGGGTCGGCCTCCTGGGCCTAGTTGGGGCTTGGGGTGGGGCTCTGAGTCAAGTGCCCACGGGGTCCATTCCCACAGGAACTTTGTCCTTCCTCAACCAAGTGCGAATGTGGAGCTACAGTACGCCTTTCTTGGAGCGGAGGGTCAGCTACTTCCGTTGGGCCTCGAGACACCACTCCTTGCAGCTGCAATTGTCCATCTTGGACAGGAACGTGGAGCCCGCCCAGAAGCTGTCTGCTGTAAACAGCTCTGTGAACTACCATGGGGCTCTACAACAGAGGGATTCCTCAACTTCTCACGACACCGATGAGTCCCCGAGGCCAGATGCCTCCACCTCTGTCCCTGTGGCTCAGTTTCCATCAGACCTCCCTTGAGGTCCCTTACTTCCCCTGAGAGCAGGTAGCGTCCTCGGGACACAGGTAGCAAGTCCTGCTCCCCACGGTAGGTCCTACTCCTTGCTGCCTGAGTCTTCCCAGGGACCCTTCTCTGAAAGTCCTCTAATGCTCTCAGCTGTGGCTATGTCCCCAGCAGACACTGGTTTTGGTCCCGAGCAGCAGCAGCAGCAGCAGCAGCAGCAGCAGCAGCAGCAGCAGCAGCAGCAGCAGCAGCAGCAGCAGTAGTGTGGTCCTTTTCCCAAGATGGGCGATGCTCCCCCATGCTCCATAGTCATTCTTCATCCTTTGGTCCAGCCATACCAGAGACATCCCCTCCTGGGGCTCCAGGTGGACAGTCTGCAGCCTGGGCTTGGGGCCAGGCACTGCCCTTCTGGAGACAGACTCCACCCCAGGGAGTCAAGGTTTAATTAACATAACACACATGCCCAACTCAATAAAACTTGGTCCGCAGTCTAAGTTCTCAGTGTCTGACCGTTTATCATCTCTTCTGCTTCCAGTGTAGGGTCAGGTCAAGCTGGAGTGGAACTTTCAGATGTCTCTAACCTTTTCCTCTGTGATCTGAACAATTTTCTTGCCAGAGGAGACTCATGTGGCATCCCTGACATGGTCTGAGCCTTTTGTCTGCATTTGTCTCAACCCCATCTCTGTAGCCAACAGTCCATGTACACCTGTCCCTTGCTGATCTACTGTGGAAGTCCGGACCTCAGCTGAGGGAACCATGATTGGGTACTGAACGCCAGAATGTCAGAACTTGAACTCATTTGCTGCATGGTGGGTTTTATTGAGAACATTGGACAATGTGACACTCAGGCATTTTTAGCCATAGTGTCTGTTATCCAGGGGATGTAATCCAAAATTTTGGTGTAGATACCTGGCACATTGGCCTCACCGCATGGGGTAGGGCCCCATGATGTGATACCTTGGAGAACACCATCACAGATCAGTGGGCCTCCAGAGTCTCCCTGAAAGAAGGACAGGGACAGGAGTAAGGCAGGGCCTTGGAGTTGGGTTCTACTAGACATCCTGGAACTGACTCCCAGCGGAGGAACACAGGAACTCTAAGAGGCACCTCTGGCCAGTAGGTGAGGGAATCCAGCTCTTGGGAGCCCAGATCTTATGAGGACAATGGGTTGTGGTGAGAGGTGGACTGGACAGTCCCCTAAGACGAGTCACAGAGGAGCAATAGTAGCAGCTACAGGATCCTCCCCTCCCAGGGCACATCCCTTCCATAAGGAAGGATGCAGAGCCTGCCTAGTCAGGGTGTTGAAGTGGGAACCAAGGACCTCAGTTCCCTCTTTCAGCCCTTCACCTCACTGCAGGGAGGGGCTGTCTTACCGCACAAGTGTCTTTGCCTCCATCCATGTCCCCTGCACACAGCATGGTATCTGTCACCTTCTCTATGTGGGCTTTGGCACAGTCCTCATTAGGCAGGAGCTTGAGGTTCACACATTGGAGATCATCTGGGTATTCGACTATGTATCAGGAGGCAATAGTGTGGTGAGCAGAGGCCCATGTCAGTCCTCTCTGCCCCTCACCCCCCACCCAGCTGTGATGCTTGGACCAGACTCACACTTGATGGGTGTAATGCTGCCCCAGCCTGAGGCAAGGCATGTGCTCCCCAGCTTGGGCTCCTCAGTGGGCAGGTCGATGGGCTTCACAACATCTGTGATGTCAGCAGGCTTGCTGAGGCGGAGCAGCATCAGGTCATTGCTGTAGTCATCCTCAGGTTGTGGGGTGTGCTCATTCAGGAGGCTCATGTTGAAGTCAGGGTGAGGGATGCCTTTGCTGACAAGCCGGTGCTGGGCAGAGGGTTCATCCTCCATAAAGTTGTTTTTGCCCAGCCAAACCTGGTACTTGCTGGAGGTGGGGCAGGGAAGGAAATGGAGGGATTGAGAGGAGGCAACCAGGGAGATTGGTCAGAGTACAGGGGAGGAGTCGGGGAAGGGAGAGAGGTAGAAGAGGGACTCAGAGACAGAAACATGGAAAGACAGACAGACAGACAGACAGACA
>NC_034590.1:16917925-16926193 GCF_900095145.1 Mus pahari | reverse complement strand
ATGGCCACGGAGACAGTAAGATGTGAATACAGACAGGAGACAGACAGACAATAAGACAGAAAAGAAAGACACAGGACTCTGAACACAAACCTGGATNCAGGAGGAAAGAGAGACCCAGGAGGTCATGGATAGACTTTCAGCCAGTCCCAGTCCCTGCCCTTCAGTACCCCAGCCTGTCCTGGAGTCATGTTCTCTGGCTGCCACCCTGCTTTCCTGTCTCCACCCGTACTCACTCGTTATGGCAGTGGGCAGCAGTGAGAACCCAGTTGCTGTTCAACAGGATACCCCCACATTGATATTTGGTGAAGCGGTAAATAGCCACATGCCAGGGTTGGGAATTCTTCTCACAGTTAAACCCTCCAACAATTCGAGACTGGACAGGAGGTGCAGCATCTGCAGTAGGGGCAATGGAGGAGGGGAGATTTGGCCCAGATATGGAGGTGTACTATTGCGGGACACAGTTAAGCAGGGCTGGCATCAGGGGACGTGGGCAGGAGATCTGGGAAAGGGACCCATATATGGCTGGTCCTGGATAGGGAGATCTATGCTGTGGATACAGAAAGAACTCTTGAAGCAAGAATCCAGTATAGTGTCAGGCCACTTTATAGTTTTGGGCTAAGGGATGGTAGGTCAACTAGAGAGAGAGAGAGCGAGACAAAGAGAGAGAGAGAGGTAGAGAGTGAGAGACAAAGAGAGAAAGAGAGCGAGAGAGACAGAGCCAGAGAGAAGGATTTCATTTCATTCTTGAGTCAATGAGAGTGGATTCAAGGCCAAGAGGTTTTGGCATTAGAGTCTGCAAGTCTCGAGAATAGTCAGGGGCTGGGCTGGGTTTTGGGAATTCTGAAAAGGGTGAGGTCTCGGAAAACCAGATTTCAGTGAATAAATGAAACCAGGAAGGGAACTTGGGTTTGATTTGGGGTTTCTTAGATTGGGCATGAAGTGGCCATCTAGGATGGGAGAAAACGAGGGTTTCCAGAGCAAAGGGGCAGGGTCAAGGCTAGGGCGTGGGCTCCTGTTAGGGTTCGTGGTGGAGATGACATCTAAGAGGGGTGGGGCTCATTAAGAATGGAGTTTGAGATGGGACAAGCAGTGAGAGATGGAAATTCAGGGGGTCTCTCTGTGAAAGGCTCTGCTTCCTGTGGAGGTGGGCAAATGATCTGGGTATTTTAGAGGCTCAGGGTTCTCTTGGAGGCAGCCCCAGGACAGGAGTGGAAAAGGAATTAAAGCCTCTGTACAGAAGTGGAAACATATTTAGAACAAGTTAGGCCACTGTGAGGTAGACAGGAGGACACAGCTGATGTGAAGTACTAGGGTACCTTGGGGTCTTTGGGGTGTCCTGCACAGAGTGGGAACTAGAGGTGTCTTGTGGGGCTCTAGGGAGACAGGACAGGAGCCTGCGGTGCAGGGAGGGAGGCATGAGGGGGAAGAGCAGGCCAAGGCACAGCATTGGAAACAGAGGAAATCTTGGCAAGCCATGCATAGCTGCACTTCTCTGTAACCCCAGTACACAGCAGGCTGAGGCAGAGGGATTGCCATGGACTAAAGACAAGCCTGGGCTACATCATGAGACACTAACTCAGAACTTATTCCCAAGAGCTGGGCAGGAGATGGCTTGGTTGCTACAGGATTGGCCATGCAAGCCTTAGGACCTGAACAGAACCTTCCAGAACTCAGAGAAAAAGTCAGGTGTGATGCTGTGTGCCTGTAACGCCAGAGCTGGTGAGGTGGCAACAGGAAGAGTTAGTTCCCTGACGCTTGCTGCACAGTCATTATACCCTAACAGGAAGTCTAACAGGAGAGACGCAGCCTGAGGTGGCGAGCGATTGTTTAAGATACTTGATGTCCACATCTGGCGTCTGCCACTTGACTCCTCTTACAGAACCCAGACTAAACAAAAAAAGCCAGGGAGAAGGGACACGGACATTTTCCCCACACCAGAAAGGGGGGGGCATCTTATGTCACAAGCCAATTTGAGAAGTGAAAGTTTTTGTAGAAACTGAGCAACTTGGGAAGATGGGGGACCAGCTGTCAGCATGTGGAGAACACAGCTGAAGGCTGGCAACTGTTACAGAGCCTAAGAGCTACTGTGGGATTTAAGCATACCCTTGTCTCAGGGTTTGGGCTATGAGCTCTAGGAAAAACACTGAACTCAAGAGACATCCGAGCTCCTAAGTTTGGTAAGAGGTTGGGTTCCTTAGAAAGACTGGAAAAGGCCAGAGATGATCAGGTGTCTAAGGAAGAGGAGAAAGTTCTGGAAAGTGGAAAGGAACAGGGGTCTTTCCTGGGAGCAAGAACTGTGAGGGACTTGGCAGTGTGCAGGGCCAGAGAAGGAGGAGCGGGTGGTGCTCATGATGTAGCTGGGGTCAGGGGAGAAGGGAAAGGGATGGCCAGGGCCAAAGGCAGCAGGAGAGCCAGGGTTGTGTCCCCTCCCCCTTCCCTCATCTCACCAATCCCTCCTAGGGACAGGGCTAGGAACAGGATCAGGAACCACATGGTAACAGGTGTCCAGGAGCTGCAGGCAGTGAGCTTGGAGCTGTGGAGGCTCCTCGGGGAGCCTTTAAAAACCCTCATTCTCCCCCACAGCCCCACCCCTGCCCTGTTGGCAGCCAGATGCTGGCCAAAGCCCTGCCCTTGCTGACAGAGTTGGACTCCCTTCACCCACCCTCATGACTGTGGGAGGGGAGGGCTCCTTTGCACCTGCTCTCCTGTAGGCCCTTGGTCACCTTGGATACCTTCCCAGGTCTGAGATTGGGTGGGGCAGGGCCTGTTGCTCCTGGAGCTGTTCATGTTCCAGTGACCTTAGCCAGACAAGGTCAGGGTCCATGGTGAAAGGGTGTGAAAGGAAGGTGGAAGAGCCAATGACCCCCAACCCACTGCTCTAAGGAAGGTCATATACCTCTAGACCAAGTTTACCCTAGAAACCAGCAGTTAGCGGAAATTCTTTGCCCCATTGATAGCCACAAGGGCTGCAGGTTCTCTGCAGATATAAATCCTTTTTCTGAGATGCCAAAATGCTTGTCTTTTTGGACTTGGAACTCTAGATCACTGATTTGATTGATTCCATGAGAAGTTTGGGAGGTGGGTGTAGTGGTGCACACCTTCAATACCAGCACTTTGAAGCCGGAACCAGGTGGGATTTTAGGCTCTAGTAGTCTGTGATTTGGACCAACCTAGTCTACATGGTGACTCTCAAGACAGCAGAATAATATATAGTGCTGTCTCAAAACAAAAAAATAAAATAAAAATAAATAGAAATTATGGTGCACATTATCATGGCCTATTGACATTTTGATTCAAGAGTATGAGAACTCAGGTTATTCCAGGGGAGTGTCACCCACCCTGAACAGTGTTGGGGTCACAAAGCCTTTTCACTTCCTCATGTCCTAGTTCTTGAGCTACATTTTGAGTTTATCCCAGACTGGCTTACATGAGACCCTTTCTCAAGAAACAGCAACCAGAAAATATCACTTCCCTCCAGGAGCCTCATTATGGGTCCAGTTTGGCAGCTGTATATTTTGGTGCACACTTTTGATCCCAGAACTTAGGTGTTAGGGGCTGGTGCATTATGGTGAGTTCCAGGTTAGACTGGTGCACACAGAGCATTTAGGCCAGTGAAACAACACAGGGAGACTTTGTCTCAAAAGTTAAAACACCAAGAATTCAGCATGGGTTCTGGTAAAGAGAAGGGGAAATACCCAGCCTTTGACACCTACTTATTGTTACAGGTTTCAAACTCATCCATCTCATTGAACATCTAGACTATTCCAGCTCTCATGTCAGTTAGCACATTTGACCTGGGTGTAGGCATGTGTGCCTTGTAAGCAAGAAGACCAGGCTAGCCCTAATCCAGAGTAAGTGAGGAGCTGGTGATCAGTTGGACACCAAGTTCTCCTGTGAGTCCTCAGCCTCTGTGCACAAGTTCATCTGAAAACTCCACTGTTCTTTGCTCTAAAGAACAAGAGAGGTAGCATGCATGCAACCCCTTGTGAGTTCATTCATGCACTTGATCTTTTATGTGTGTCTTCAAGCATACATAATCATAATCATTTGAGATAGGTGTACTGCACTGGAAGAGTCCAGTGAATGAGAGTGGAAAGAGTTGAAGTGGTGCTGGAGATAAGCTGCAAACAGCATCCACCGGGAACTGGTTGTAGATGAGAGGGGAAAGGAAAGGAGGAAGAGGGTGAAGGTTTGTATGTATTGAGAGAGAGGGGAGAAATGATCCAGGTTCCCAGAACTTTCTCCCTTCCCAGCTGACCTGCTCTGTTCCTGGGAGGAGGACCGCAAGGGTATCCTATGTGGCTGGTCCCTCATCTTCATCTTCCTGGCAACTTTGTTGGTGTTTAGCATGGTGGATGGGTGGATGGCCTATATGCATGGTCTGTACACTGGCTTCATCTGCCTCTGGATTGATACAGGGGGCATAAGTGGGCCAATGTGGGACAATTCACTGGTCATTGAATCCATAGACTGGGGGGGGGGTCCTTGTATTGGGTGGTAGAGGTGACTGTGGGGGAGGGCCACTGGCACTCTCCCAGGAATCTTTCTGGGAGTGTAGGTTAAAGCTCACAGTAGGGGCATCATTGATGGTGGTAACTCTATGACTGGCAGCAGAGTTATTTTTGAATTTCTAGGGAGTGATTTTGGCAATGTGAGTGGAGATGATGTTTTTTCTTTTTCTTTTTTGTTTTTCTTTTTTGTGGGGGAGGGTGTTGCTGAAGGCAGAACCCAGAGGCTAACACACACAGGCCACAGGGTCTCTACCACTGAGCTCCACTCCCAGAAGAACCTCATTGGAGGGCTCTAGGCAGGTGCTGTACCTCTGAAACATGCCCTGCCCCTCATTGCGTGATGGATTCTAGAAAGGTGCTGAGGTACATTCCCTTCCTTTGTCTTGTTTGAGACAGGGTCTATGTAGCCCAGGCTGGCCTCCAGCTCAATGTGTAACTGTGGATAACCTTGTGTTTCTGATCCTCCTCCCAAGTGTAGGGATCACAGGCCTGTGCTGCAGACTCAGCTCAGCACAGTGCTGAGGGTGAAACGCAGGATGCTCTCAGCTAGACAAGCATTCTGCCAACTAAGACCCAACACCAGGACCCCTCGACTACCTGTACCTTGTATTTGGAGAGGGATAAGATCCATGTGTCTCTAAACTGCTCAGGCAGGACATGAAAAGACACTCCTCCCCAGTTGCTGGAGTACCTAGGTTGGGCTCCTCATGGCGTGAGAGGAAGGAGAGAGAGAGAGCTAGAGGGACAGAGACAGAGAGAGAAACAGAGAGAGAGAGAGAGAGAGAGAGAGAGAGAGAGAGAAAGGTGTTGGGGTAACTGTAGTTATCTCTCTGACTCCTCCCCAGTTTACATTCACATGAGCAAGGGCTTCATATTTCTGGCCCTGGCACTATGCCTCATCCTCCTGCCCATCATGTTCCTCTCCTTTCGACCAGTCTGCCGCCGCCTGAGCAAGATAGATTTCATCTTCAGTTTCCTTAGCATTGGCATCGGTAAGTGTTGGCAAGGACAGTGGTGACTGGGGATCCCCCACCCAACCCCAGATTCCCCTCCTACCCAGAGGTGTGGCTAGATTTCCAGTTCTGCCTCTCCTAGGGAGAGGGGTGTCAGTGTGTCTTTCTTGGGCTTTCTCTGTAGCTCAGGCTGGCTGTGGTCTCACTCTGTAGTCCATGCTGGCTTTGAATATGCCATTCTCTTGCCTCAGCATCAAAAGTAACTGGGATTAAAAGCTTATGNCCACTANTGTGACTNATGGCCTTGTCTCNCAGTTTCTATTCCCCTCTGAGTATGTATTCATTTGTCCTGTCTGTGAGTGTGTGTGTGTGTGTGTGTTTGTATGTGTATACACACATGTGTCTAATTTGGCAGGTCAGGGAGTTTGTCTCTGTCTCTCTCCTTTTGGGGTGATGGTGTTTCCTGTCTAGCCTTCTGTCCTTCTCTGGCCCCACCCCAGTGCAGGGCTCCTGATTCTCCTCAGCCTGACTCTTTGTGGTCAACTGCACTAGGCTGTGCCCTAGGCGACAGATATCCTACCAGCTGGCCTTCTACCTGTGCTGGTGCACCAGGTCTTGATGCCTTGGTCAGGTGAGGGCGGGGCCTCAGATGGAAGGGCAGTGCCAGGGCAGGGCAGGGGCAGAGCCTAGGAAAGGGGGTCAGCCTCCAGGGCTCAGTTAGGGCTTGGGCTGTGCCTCTGAGTAGAGTACTCATGGGTTCCCTTCTCACAGGGACTCTGTCCTTCCTCATCAGGTACCGATGTGGAGCTACAGTACGCCTTTCATGGAGAGGAGGCTCAGCTACTTCTGCTGGGCCTCGTGACACCACTCATTGCAGTTGCAATTGTCCATTTTGGACAGGAACTGGACCCTGCCCAGAAGCCGTCTGCTGTAACCAGCTTTGTGAACTACCATGGGGCTCTACAACAGAGGGACACATCATCTTCTCAGGACACTGATGAGTCCCCGTGGCCAGATGCCTCCACCTCTGTCCCTGTGGCTCAGTTTCCATCAGACCTCCCTTGAGGTCCCTTCCTTCCCCCGAGAGCAGGTAGCGTCCGCGGGACACCGGTGGCAAGCCCTGCTCCCTGTGGTAGGTCCTACTCCTTGCAGCCTGAGTCTTGGTAGGGACGCCTCTCTGGAAGTCCTCCAATGCTCTCAGTTGTGGCTGTGTCCCTCTGAGCAGGTAGAGGTTTGTGGTCCTGAGCAGTGGGTGTAGTGTGGCCCTTTTCAGAAAATGAGCAACGTTACCCCCAAACATGACATCCTCCATAGTCATTCTTCATCCTCTTCACCAAAGTCCAGCCCTACCAGAGACATCTCCTCCAGGGGACCCAGGTGACAGTCTGCAGCCTGGGCTTGGGGCCAGTCCCTGCCCTTCTGTGGACAGACTCTTCCTCAGGGAGTCAAGGTTTAATTAACAAAACACCCCTGACCAACTCAATTAAATTTGGTCCGCAGTCTAAATTCTCAGTGTCTGACCGTTTATCATCTCCTCTGCTTCCAGTGTAGGGTCAGGTCTAGCTGGAGTCAATCATTCAGATGTCTCTAACCTTTCCCTCTGTGATTTGAACATTTTTCTTGCCAGAGGAGATTCACGTGGCATCCCTGATATGGTCTGAGCCTTTTGTCTGCATTTGTCTCAACCACATCCCCTTCGCCAACAGTACATGTACACCTGTCCCTTGCTGATCTACTTTGCAAGTCCTTACCTTAGCTGAGGGAACCATGGTTGGGTACTGAACACCAGAATGTCAGAACTTGAACTCATTTGCTGCATGGTGGGTTTTATTGAGAACATGGGACAATGTGACACTCAGGCATTTTTAGCTATAGTGTCTTTTATCCAGGAGTTAAACTTAATAATTTTGGTGTAAATACCCGGCACATTGGCTTTACTGCATGGGGCACCACCCCACGATGTGATACCTTGGAGAACACCATCACAGATCAGTGGGCCTCCAGAGTCTCCCTGAAAGAAGGACAGGGACAGGAGTAAGGCAGGGCCTGGCAGTTGGACTCTACTTGACAACCTGGAACTGACACCAGGGGAGGAACACAGGGACTCTAAGAGGCAGCTCTGTTCAATAGGTGAGGGAATTCAGCTCTTGGGAGGCCATCTGTTCCAGGGACACGTGGTTGGGTTGAGGGGTGGATGGGACAAGCCCAAAAACCACGTCACAGAAGAGAAATAGTAGCAGCTACAGGATCCTCCCCTCCCAGGGCACATCCCTTCCATAGGGAAGGATGCAGAGCCTGCCTAATCAGGGTGTTGAAGTGGGAACCAAGGACCTCAGTTCCCTCTTTCAGCCCTTCACCTCACTGCAGGGAGGGGCTGTCTCACCGCACAAGTGTCTTTGCCTCCATCCATGTCCCCTGCACACAGCATGGTATCTGTCACCTTCTCTGTGTGGGCTTTGGCACAGTCCTCATTAGGCAGGAGCTTGATGGACACACACTGGAGTTCATCTGCGTATTGGACTGTGGATCAGGAGGCAAGAGAGTGGTGAGCTGAGGCTAGCCCCTCACCCTCACCCAGCTGAGTTGCTTGGACCAGACTCACATTTGGTGGGTGTAGTGCTGCCCCAGCCTGAGGCAAGGCATGTGCTCCCCAGCTTGGGCTCCTCAGTGGGCAGGTCGATGGGCTTCACAACATCTGTGATGTCAGCAGGCTTGCTGAGGCGGAGCAGCATCAGGTCATTGCTGTAGTCATCCTCAGGTTGTGGGATGTGGTCCATCATCAGGCTCATGTTGTAGTCAGGGTG
>NC_034590.1:16912000-16917310 GCF_900095145.1 Mus pahari | reverse complement strand
CACTATGGCCAGTAGTGATAAAAGAGAACACATGGGGTCCAGACCCAGACAGTGCTTTGCAGAGTCCCGAGGGGGAGACACACAGTGACAGATGACCACGGAGACACTCAGATGTGAATACAGGCAGGAGACAGACGGACAATAAGCAGAATGGAAAGAAACAGGACTTGGAATCCAAGTCTGGAGGGTAGAGCAAAGATAGACCCAGGAGGTCATGGATAGACTTTCAACCAGTCCCACCCCCTGCCCTTCAGTACCTGTCCTGGAGTCATGATCTCTCTCTGCCACCCTGCTTTCCTGTCTCCACCCTTACTCACTCNTTATAGCAGTGGGCAGCCGTGAGAACCCAGTTGCGGTCCAACAGGACTCCCCCACATTGATATTTGGTGAAGCGGTAAATAGCCACATGCCAGGGTTGGGAATTCTTCTCACAGTTATATCCTCCAACAATTCGAGACTGGACAGGAGGTGCAGCTTCTGCAGTAGGGGCAATGGAGGAGGGGAGGATTGGCACATGTAGGGAGGTGTACCATTGGGAGACACAACTTAGCAGGGCTGCGATCAGGGGACATGGCCAGGAAACCTGGGAAAGGTACCCATATATGACTGATCCTGGATATGGAGATCTATGCTGTGGGGCAGAAAGAACTGTTGAAGCAGGAATCAGGTATGGTGTCAGGCCACTTTATAGTTTTGGGCTAAGGGATGGCAGGGCAACCAGAAGGAGAGGGTGGGGGGATTCCTGTTCATTTTTATTCCAGGGAGAGTGAAATCAGGGTTCAAGAGTCTTTGGCCTTTAGAATCTCCAAGGCTTGAGAAGAAGTGGGTGCTGTTCTGGGTTTTTGGATCTCTTGGAAGGCCAAACTCTTAGAAAAGTAGTTCTGAATAAATAAATGAAACCAGGAAAGGGAGCTTGGGGTTGATTTGGGGTTTCTTGTATTGGGGATGAAGTGGCAGCTGGGATGAAGACATTGAGGAATTTTCAGGTAAAAGGGGCAGGGTCAAGGCTAGGGCATGGGTTCCTGTTAGGGTCTGTGGTGGAGACGACATCTAAGAGGGGTGGGGTCCCTAAGTAAGGAGTTTGAGATGGGACGAGCAGTGAGAGACAGAAATTCTAGGGGTCTCTGAGTGAAAGGCTCTGCTTCCTGTGGAGGTGGGCAAATGATCTGGGTATTGGAGAGGCTTAGGGTTCTCTTGGAAGCAGCCTTTGGACAGAAGTGGAAACATAGAGCCAGGCAGGCCACTGTGAGGCAGAGAGGAGGACCCTGCTGATGTGAGGTAATAGGGTTAGGCATTGGGGTCTTTGGGGTGTCCTGTACAGAGTGGGAACTTGAGCTGTGCAGTGGGGCTCTGATGACATGGGACAGGAGCCTGTGGCGCAGGGAGGGAGGCATGAGGGGGAAGAGCAGCCAAGGCACAGCGTTGGAAACAGGAAATCTTGGCAAGCCATGCATAGCTGCACTTCTCTGTAACCCCAGTACACAGCAGGCTGAGGCAGAGGGATTGCCATGGACTGAAGACCAGCCTGGACTACATCATGAGACACTAACTCAGAACTGATTCCCAGGAGCTGGGCAGGAGATGGCTTGGTTGCTCCAGGATTGGCCATGTAATCTTTAGAACCTGTGCTGAACCTTCCAGACCCCAGGGAAAAAGTCAGTTCTGAGCCTGTGTGTCTGTAAATCCAGATCTGGGTAGGTGGAGACACGAGGCTTCCCCTGAGACTTCCTGGACAGTCATCACAGCCAGCAGGCACTCTCCATTTAGTGAGAGAGCCAGCTCTGAGGTTTACCACCTGTCTCTTCCTCCAAAACCCAGAGGAAACCAAAAAAGCCAGCGAGAATTGACACGGGCATTTTCCCCACACCAGAAAGTGGGGGTGGGGTGGGACCCATTTAAGGTTATAACCCAATTTAAGAAGTGAAAATTTGGTAGAAACTGCACAACTTGAAAAGATGGGGGGGGGCACTTGTCAACATGTGGAGAACACAGCTGAAAGCTGTTAGCTACTGCACAGCCTAAGGTGCTTCTGTGGGATCTAGGCAAACCCCTGACTCAGGGGTTGGGCTATGAGGCTCTAGGAAAAACAATGAACTTGAGGGACATCCCAGGTCCTAATGTTAGTAAGCGGTTGGGTTTCTTAGAAAGATTGGAGAAGCCCAGAGATGATCAGGTGGCTAAGGAAAAGGAGAAAGTTTTGGAAAATGGGAAGGAACAGGGGTCTGGCCTTGGGGGCAAGGATTGTGAGGGAACTGGCAGTGTGCAGGAGCAGAGAAGGAGGAGCAGGTGGTGCTTCAGGATGTAGCTGGGGAGAGGGGAGAGGGGTGAGGGGAGAAGGAAGAGAGGAGAGGGGAGAGGGGAGAGGGGAGAAGGGAGAGGGGAGAGGGGAGAGGGGGAAAGGGATGGCCAGGGCCAAAGGCAGTAGGAGAATCAGTGCTGTGACCCCTCCCATTCCCTCATCTCACCAATCCCTCCTAGGGACAGGGCTAGTAACAGGATCAGGAACCACATGGTAACAGGTGTCCAGGAGCTGCAGGCAGTGAGCTTGGAGCTGTGGAGGCTCCTCAGGGAGACTTAAAAACCCTCATTCTCTCCCAGTCACTCCCCTGTCCTGTTGGCAGCCAGGTGCTGACTGAGAGAGTTGTAATCCCTGCTCTCAACCTCACAGCTGTGGGAGGGGAGGGTCCCCTTGCACCCGCTGTCCTGTAGGCCCTAGGTCACCTTGGATACCTTCCCAGGGATGAGATTGGGTGGGGCAGGTCTTGATGTACCTGGAGCTGTTTGAGTTCCGGGTACTGTAGCCAGATGGCAAGGTCAGGAGTGATCGTCATGAAGTGTGAAAGGAGGATGGAGGAGCGAGTGATGCCCAACCCACAGCTCTAAGGAAGGTCCCATATCTCAAATCCAAGATTATTCTCAGAAACCAGAAGCTAGAACAAATTCTTTGCACAAGTGATGGCCTAGAGGGCTGCAAGCTCCCTGCAGATACAAATCCTTCCTTGGAGAATGCAAAAATGCTTCCTTTTTGGACGTGGAACTCTGGATCACTGATTTTATTTTTCTTATTAGAAGTTTGGGAGCTTGGTGTAGTGGTGCACACCTTCAATACCAGCACTTTGAAGCCAGAGCCAGGTGGATCTGTGGGATTTTAAGCTTTATTATTTTGTGATGTACACCAACCTAGTCTACATTGTGTCTTTCAAGACAGCCAGAGTAATATATAGAGCTGTCTCAAAACAAACCAATAAAATAAAATAAGTAGAACATATGGTGCACATTACCATGGCCTGATCACACTTTTATTCAAAAGTATGAACAGTCAGGTTACTCCAGGGGAGTGTCACCCACACTGAACAGTGTTGGGGTCACAATGACCTTTCTCTTCCTCATTTCCTAGATCCTGAGCTACATTTTGAGGCTAGCCCAGCCTGGGCTTACGTGGGAACCTTTCTCAAGAAACAGCAACCAGAAAATGTCACTTTCCTCCAGGAGTCTCATTATGGGTCCAGTTTGGTAACTGCATATTTTGGTGCACACCGTTGATCCCAGAACTTAGGAATTAGGGGTAGATCTTGGTGAGTTCCAGGTTAGACTGGTGCACATAGTGTATTTATGCCAGTGAAACAACACAGGGAGACTTTGTCTCAAAAGTTAAAACATCAAGAATACAGCATGTGTTCTGTTACAGAGAAGAGGAAATACCCAGCCATTGAAACCTAAGAATGATTGCAGGTTTCAGACCCATCCCCTCTCGTTGAGCATCTAGACTATTCCTGCTCTCATGGCAGTTAGCACATTTGACCTGGGTGTAGGCATGTGTGCCCTGTAAACTCCTAGAAGGCCAGGCTAGCCCTAATCCAGGGTAAGTGAGGAGCTGGTGATCAGTTGGCCACCAAGTTCTCCTGTGAGTTCTCGCCCTCTGTGCCCAAGTTCTTCTGAAAACTCCACTGTTCTTTGCTCTAAAGGAGGAGAGAGGAAGCATGCATTCAACCCCTTGTGAGTTCATTCATGCACTTGATCTTTTATGTATGTCTTCAAGCATACATAATCATAATCATTTGAGAAGGTGTACTGCACTGGAAGAGTCCAGTGCATGAGAGTGGAAAGAGTTGAGGTGGTGCTGGAGATGAGCTGCAGACAGCATCCACCGGGAACTGGTTGTAGCTGAGAGGGGAAAGGAAAGGAGGAAGAGGATGAAGGTTTGTATGCATCGAGAGAGAGGGGAGAGAAGATCCAGGTTCCCAGAACTTTCTCCCTCCCCAGCTGACCTGCTCTGTTTCTGGGAGGAGGACCGCAAGTTGGTCCTGCGTGGCTGGTCCCTCATCTTCATCTTCCTGGCAACTTTGTTGGTGTTCAGTGTGGTGGATGGGCGGATGGCCTATGTGAATGGTCCCTACACTGGTTTCATCGGCCTCTGGATTGACTGCAGGAGGCATAAGTGTGCCAACGTGGGACAATTCACTGGTCAGTGTATACATAGATGGGGGGGGGTCCTTCCATTGGGTGGTAGAGGTGACTGTGGGGGTGGGACACTGGCCCTCTCACTGGAGTCTTTCTGGGGGAGTAGGTTAGGGCTCACAGTGGGCGCATCATTGATGGTAGGTAACTCTATGAGTGGAAGTAGAGTTATTTTTAATTTCCAGGTAGGGATTTTGGTAATGTTGATTGGAGGTGATGGGTTTTTTTTGTTGTTGTTTTTGTTTTTGTTTTTTGGGGGGTTAGTGAATCATTGAAGCTAGAACCCAGAGCATTACACACACACTCCACTGGGGCTCTTCACTGAGACTCACTCCCAGAAGAACCTCATTGGAGACTCTAGGCAGGCGCTGTACTTCTGCACCATTTCCCTCCTCTCATTGTGTGATGGATTTTAGACAGGTGCTGAGGTATATTCCCTCCCTCTGCCTTGTTTGTGAGAGGTCTATGTAGCCCAGGCTGGCCTCCAGCTCAGTGTGTTGCTGTGGACAACCATGATGTTCTGATCCTCCTCCCAAGTGCAGGGATCACAGGCCAGTGCTGCAGACAGCTCAGCACAGTGCTCAGGGTGAAATGCAGGATGTTCTCAGCTAGGCAAGCATTCTGCCAACTAAGACCCAACACCAGGACCCCTCGACTGCCTGTACCTTGTATTTGGAGACAGATAAGATCCATGTGTCTCTAAACTGCTCAGGCAGGCCATGAAAAGACACTCCTCCCCAGCTGCTGGACTACCTAGGTTGGGCTCCTCATGGTGTGAGAGGAAGGAGAGAGAGACTGAGGGAGAGAAAGAGAAAGAGAGAGAGAGAGAGAGAGAGAGAGAGAGAGAGAGAG
>NC_034590.1:16909071-16911800 GCF_900095145.1 Mus pahari | reverse complement strand
ACCCAACCCCAGTGCCTGTTTCTACCCAGAGGTGTTGCCAGATTTCCAGTTCTGCTGCTCTGAGGGAGAGGGGTGTCTGTGTGTCTCTCTTGGGCTTTCTCTGTAGCTCAGGCTGGCTGTGGTCTCACTCTGTAGTCCATGCTGGCTTTGAATATGCCATTCTCTTGCCTCAGCATCAAAAGTAACTGGGATTAAAAGCTTATGCCCACTACTGTGACTGATGGCCTTGTCTCCCAGTTTCTATTCCCCTCTGAGTATGTATTCATTTGTCCTGTCTGTGAGTGTGTGTCTCTCTGTGTGTGTGTTTGTGTGTATGTGTATAAACACATGTGTATACTTGTGGCAGGTCAGGGAGTTTGTCTCTGTCTCTCTCCTTTTGGGGGTGGAGGTGTCCCCTGTCTAGCCTTCTGTCCTTCTCTGGCCCCACACCAGTGCAGGGCTCCTGATTCTCCTCAGCCTGACTCTTTGTGGTCAACTGCAATAGGCTGCGCCCGAGGCCACAGGTATCCTACCAGCTGGCCTTCTACCTGTGCTGGTGCACCAGGTCTTAATACTTTGGTCAGGTGAGGTCGGGGCCTCGGATGGAAAGGTGGGGCCTGCGCAGGGCTGTGTTGGAGCCCACAAAAGAACATCAACCTCCAAGGCCCAGTTGGGGGTTTGGGGTGGTGGTGAATTGAGTTCCCATAGGGTCCCTCCCCACAGGAACTTTGTCATCCTCAACCAAGTACAGATGTGGAGCTACCCTAAGCCTTTCATGGAGCGGAGGCTCAGCTATGTACTTCAGGCCTCGAGACGCCACTCACTGTAGTTGCAGCAGCAATTGTCCACTTTGATCAAAACTTGGAGTCTGTCCAGAAGCTGTCTGCTGTAACCAGCTCTGTGAACTATCATGGGGCTCTCCAACAGAGAGACACCGCAGCTTCTCAGGACACTGATGAGTCCGTGTGGCCAGATGCCTCCATCTCTGTCCCTGTGGCTCAGTTTCCATCAGATTTCTCTGAGGTCCCATAATACCCCTGAGAGCAGGTAGCACCCTCGGGACACAGGTGGCAAGCCCCACTCTCCATGCTTGGGCCTACTCCTTGCTGCCCGTGTCTTAGCAGGGACCCTTCTCTGGAAGTCCTCCGATGCTCCCAGCTGTGGCCTTGTCTCTCCGAGCAGACAATGGTTTGTGGCTCCGAGCAGCTGGAGCAGTGTGGCCCTTTTCCCAAGCAGGGCGATACTGTGCACCACAGGACATGCTACTAAGTCGCTCTTCATCCTTTGGTCCAGCCCTACCAGAGACATCCCCTCCAGGGGACCCAGGTGGACAGCCTGCAGCCTGGGCTTGGGGACAGGCCCTGCCATTCTGTGGACAGACTCCTCCCCACTAAGTCAACGCTTAATTAACATAACATGCCTTCCCAACTCAATAAAACTTGGTCCACAGTCTAAATTCTCAGTGTCTGACCGTTTATCATCTCTTCTGCTTCCAGTGTAGGGTCAGGCCTAGCTGGAGTGGAACTTTCACATCTCTCTAACCTTTTCCTCCGTGATCTGAACATTTTTCTTGCCAGAGGAGACTCATGTGGCATCCCTGACTTGGTCTGTGCCTTTTGTCTGCATTTGTCTCAACCCCATCTCCAAAGCCAACAGTCCATGTACTCTTGTCCCTTGCTGATCTACTTTGGAAGTCCTGACCTTAGCTGAGGGAACCTTGGTTGGGTACTGCCCACCAGAAGCCCAGAGAATATCAGACCTTGAACTTTTTTGCTGTCTGGTGGGTTTTATTTAGAACAGGGGACAATGTGACACTCAGGGGTTTTTCGCCATAGTGTCTCTTATCCAGGAGGTGAACTTAATAAGTTTGGTGTAGATCCCTGGCACATTAGGTTCACCGCATGGGACAGGGCCCCATGACGTGATACCTTGAAGAACACCATCACAGATCAGTGGGCCTCCAGATACATGCTGAAAGGAAGACAGGGCAGGAGTAAGGCAGGGCCTGGCAGTTGGGCTCTACTTGACAACCTGGAACTGACTCCCAGGGGAGGAACACAGGGACTCTAAGAGGCAGCTCTGTTCAATAGGTGAGGGAATCCAGCTCTTGGGAGGCCGTCTCTTCCAGGGACTTGGGGTTGGGGTGAGGGGTGGACTGGAAAGTCCCCTAATCCAAGTCACAGAGGAGCAATAGTAGCAGCTATAGGATCCTCCCCTCCCAGGGCACATCCCTTCCATAAGGAAGGATGCAGAGCCTGCCTAGACAGGGTGTTGAAGTGGAACCAAGGACCTCAGATCTCTTTTTCAGCCCTTCACCTCACTGCAGGGAGGGGCTGTCTTACTGCACAAGTTTCTTTGCCTCCATCCATGTCTCCTGCACACAGCATGGTATCTGTCACCTTCTCTGTGTGGGTTTTGGCACAGTCCTCGTTGGACAGGAGCTTGAGGTTCACACATTGGAGATCATCTGGGTATTGAACTGTGGATCAGGAGGCAAAAGAGTGGTGAGCAGAGGCCCATGTCAGTCCTCTCTGCCCCTCACTCCCAGCTGTGTTGCTTGGACTAGACTCACACTTGAAGGGAGTAGTGCTGCCCCAGCCTGAGGCAAGGCATGTGCTCCCCAGCTTGGGCTCCTCAGTGGGCAGGTCGATGGGCTTCACAACATCTGTGATGTCAGCAGGCTTGCTGAGGCGGAGCAGCATCAGGTCATTGCTGTAGTCATCCTCAGGTTGTGGGATGTGGTCCATCAT
>NC_034590.1:16902731-16907259 GCF_900095145.1 Mus pahari | reverse complement strand
AGAGAGAGAGAGAGAGAGAGAGAGAGAGAGAGAGAGAGAGAGAGAGAGGATTTCAGTTCATTCTTAAGTCAATGCAAAATGATATCCTCTAATTTGTAATTTAGAGTCTGCAAGGCTTGAGAAGAAGTCAGAGCCTTGTCTTGGTTTTGGGAATTCTGAAAAGGGTGAGGACTCAGAAAACTGGATTTGAATGAATAAGTGAATCCAGGAAAGGGAGATTGGGGTTGATTTGGTGTTTTTTGGAGTGGGCATGAAGTGGCCAGTAGGCATGGGAGAGAATGAAGGTTTCCAGTTCAAAGGGGCAAGGTCAAGGCTAGGGCGTGGGCTCCTGTTAGGGTCTGTGGTGGAGATGACATCTAAGAGGGGTGGGGCTTACTAAGAAAGGAGTTTGAGATGGGACGAGCAGTGAGAGATGGAAATTCTGGGGGTGTCTGAGTGAAAAGCTCTGCTTCCTGTGGAGGTGGGCAAATGATCTGGGTATTGGAGAGGCTCAGGGTTCTCTTGGTGGCAGCCTCTGGACAGAAGTGGAAAAGTACTTAGAGCCAGGCAGGCCACTGCGAGGCAGAGAGGAAGACCCAACTGATGTGAGGTACTAGAGCTAGGCACTGTGGTCTTTGGGGTGTCCTGCACAGAGTGGAAACTAGAGTTGTGCAGTGGGGCTCAAGCAAGACAGAATAGTGCAGTGCAGGGAGTGATGCATGACAGGGAAGAGTGGGGCCAAAGTGCAGCATTTGGAAACAGAGGAAATCTTGGCAAGCCATGCATAGCTGCACTTCTCTGTAACCCCAGTACACAGCAGGCTGAGGCAGAGGGATTGCCATGGACTGAAGACAAGCCTGGGCTACATCATGAGACACTGACTCAGAACTGATTCCCAAGAGCTGGGCAGGAGTTGGCTTGGTTGCTACAGGATTGGCCATGCAAGCCTTAGGACCTGAACTGAGCCCTCTAGAACTCAGGGAAAAAGTCAGGTGTGGTGTTGTGTGCCTGTTATGACTGAGCTTGGGAGGTGGAAACAGGAGGATTCCCCTGAGGCTTGCTGGACAGTCATCTTAGCCTGACAGGAAGACTCCATTCAGTGAGAGACCCTGCCCCAGGTGGCCAGTGATTGATGAAGATACTTGATGTCCATGTCTGGTGTCTGCAAGCTGACCCCTTCTCCAAAAACAAGACTAAACAAAAAGCCAGCGAGAAGGGACATGGACATTTTCCCCACAACAGAAAGGGGCGGAACCCACCTTATGTCAGAAGCCAATTTGAGAAGTGAAAGTTTTGGTAGAAACTGGCCAACTTGAGCTGATGGGGGACCATTTGTCATCATGTGGAGAACACACCTGAAAGCTGGCAACTGCTAGACAGCCAATGACACTAGTGTGGGTAAGCAAGTCCCTGACTCAGGGGTTGGCCTATGAGGTTCTAGGAAAATCAATAAACTGAGGTCTTAAGTTTCTTTAGGGGTTGGCTTCCTTAGAAAGACTGGAGAAGCCCAGAGATGGTCAGGGGACTAAGAATGAGTAGAAAGTTCTAGAAAGTGGGAAGGAGCAGTGACTTGTGCTCAGTGCTAGAACTGTGAGGGACCTGGCAGTGTACAGGGCCAGAGAAGGAGGAGCAGGTGCTGTTCATGATGTAGCTGGGGTGAGGGGAGAGGGGAAAGGGGAAAGGGATGGCCAGGGCCAAAGGCAACAGGAGAGTCGGGACTGTGACCCCTCCCATTCCCTCATCTCACCAATCCCTCCTAGGGACAGGGCTAGGAACAGGATCAGGAACCACATGGTAAGAGGTGTCCAGGAGCTGCAGGCAGTGAGCTTGGAGCTGTTGAGGTTCCTCAGGGAGACTTTAAAAACCCTCATTCTCCCCACAGCCCCTCCCCTGTCCTGTTGGCACCCAGGTGCTGACTGAGCTGTGCCCTTGCTGACAGAAGTGGACTCCCTGCACTTCCCCTCCCTGCTGTGGTAAGCGAGGGCTCCCTTGCACCCGCTGTCCAGTAGGCTCTGGGTCACCCTGGTTACCTTCCCAGGCTGGGGCAGTTCCTGCTGTTCCTGGAGGTGTTCGAGTTCCAGGGACCGCTGCCAGATGGCAAGGTCAGGGATGGTGGTCACGAAATATGAAAGGAGAATGGTGGTAAGAGTGACCCCTAACTCACAGCTCTAAGTAACGTCCTGTACCTCAATACCAAGGTTACCCTACAAATCAGTAGTTTGCACAAATTCTTTGCACCGGCGATAGCCACGAGAGTTACAAGCTCCCTGCAGATACAAATACTTTTTTTCTGCCAAAATCCTTCCTTTTTGAACTTGGAACTCTGGATCACTGATTTTTATAGATTCTATGAGAAGTTTAGGAGCTGGGTGTAGTGGTGCACACCTTCAATACCAGCACTTCGAAGCCAGAGCCAGGTGGATCTGTGGGATTTTAGGCTCTAGTACTCTGTGATGTAGACGATCCTAGTCTACACAGTGAGTTTCAAGACAGCCAGGGTAATATATCGAGCTGTCTCAAAACAAAACAATAAGATAACATGAATAAAAGTTATGGTGCACATTGCCATGGCCTATTGACATTTTGATTCAAGTATATGAGAACTCAGGTTATTCCAGGGGAGTGTCACCCACCCTGAACAGTGCTGGGATAACAATGACCATTTTCTTCTTCATTTCCTAGATCCTGAGCTATATTTTTAGGTTAGCCCAGCCTGGGCTCACATCAGACCCCTTTTCAAGAAACAGCAACCTGAAAATGTCACTTCCCTCCAGGAGCCTCCAGGGTTCAGCTTGGCAGCTGCATATTTTGGTGCACACCTTCGATCCCAGAACTTAGGAGTTAGGGGCCGGTGTGTCATGGTGAGTTCCAGGTTAGACTGGTGCACACAGAGCATTTAGGCCAGTGAAACAACACAGGGAGACTTTGTCTCAAAAGTTAAAACACCAAGAATTCAGCATGGGTTCTGGTACAGAGAAGGGGAAATTCCTAGACTTTGACACCTACTTACTGTTGCAGGTTTCAGACCCATCCCCTCTCGTTGAGCATCTAGACTATTCCAGCTCTCATGGCAGTTAGCAAATTTGACCTGGGTATATGCATGTGTGCCCTGTAAACTCCAAGAAGGCCTAATCTGGGATATGTGAGGAGCTGGTGATCAACTGGCAACCAAGTTCTCCTCTGAGTCCTAGGTTTCTGTGGGCAAGTTCTGAAAACTCCACTGTTCTTTGCTCTAAAGGATGAGAGAGGAAGCATGCATTCATCCATTTGTGAGTACATTCGTGCATTTGATCTTTTATGTATGTCTTCAAGCATACATAGTCATGCTGGAGTTTGAGATAGGTGTACTGCATCAGAAGAGGCCAGTGCATGAGAATGGAAAGAATTGAAGTGGTGCTGGAGATGAGCTGCAAACAGCTTCACAGGAGACTGGTTGTAGATGAGAGGGGGAAAGGAAAGGAGGAAGAGGGTGAAGATTATATGCTTGGAGAGGTAGTGGAGAATAGATCCAGGTCCCCAGAACTTTCTCCTTCCCCAGCTGAACTGCTCTGTTCCGGCAAGGAGGAAGAAAGTTTTTCCAACATGACTGGTCCCTCATATCCATGTTCCTGGTAACTTTGTTGGTGTTCAGCATGGTGGATGGGCGGATGGCCTATGTGCATGGTCTGTACACTGGCTTCATCTGCCTCAGGATTGACTTCAGGAGGCATAAGTGTGCCAACGTGGGACAATTCACTGGTCAGTGTATACATAGACTGGGGGGGGGTCCTTCCATTGGGTGCTAGAGGTGACTGTGAGGGTGGGACATTGGCCCTCGCACTGGAGTATTTCTGGAAGATTAGGTAAGGGCTCACAGTGGGTGCATCATTGATGGTGGGTAAATCTATCAGTGGCAGTAGAGTTATTTTGCAATTTATAAGTAGTGATTTTGGTAATGTGAGTGGAGGTGATGTTTTCTTTTTTGGAGGGGGAGGAGGGGGTTGCTGAAGGGAGAACTAAGAACCTTACACACACACTCCACAGGGTCTCTACCAGTAAGTCACAACCCCAGAAGAACCTCATTGGAGAACTCTAGGTAGGTGCTTTACCACTGAACAATGCCCTGCCCCTCATTGTGGGATGGTTCTAGACAGCTACATTCCCATCCTCTGCCTTGTTTGAGACAAGTTCTCATGTAGCCCAGGCTGGACTCCAGCTCAGTGTGTAGCTGTGGACAACCTTGAATTTCTGATCCTCCTCCCAAGTGCAGGGATCCCAGGCACAGGCTGCCAGACTCAGCTCAGACTCAGCTCAGCACAGTGCTGAGGTGAAATGCAGGATGCTCTCAGCTAGGCAAGCATTCTGCCAACTAAGACCCAACACCAGGACCCCTCGACTGCCTGTACCTTGTATTTGGAGACAAATAACATCTATGTGTGTCTAAATGATAAACCTCCCCAACTGATGGAGTACTTAGGATGGGCTCTTCACAGTGTGAGAGGAAGGAAAGAGGGAGAGGGAGAAGGGGAGAGAGAGAGAGAGAGAGAGAGAGAGAGAGAGAGAGAGAGAG
>NC_034590.1:16899481-16902597 GCF_900095145.1 Mus pahari | reverse complement strand
GGGCTTCATATTTCTGGCCCTGGCACTATGCCTCATCCTCCTGCCCATCATATTCCTCTCCTTTCGACCAGTCTGCTGCTGCCTGAACAAGATAGACTTCATCTTCAGTTTCCTCAGCATTGGCATCGGTAAGTGTTGGCAAGGACAGGGGTGACTGGGGATCCTTCACCCAACCCCAGTTCCTGCTCCTACCCAGAGGTGTGGCTAGATTTCCAGTTCTGCTCCTCTAGGGAGAGGGGTGTCTGTGTGTCTTTCTTGGGCTGTCTCTGTAGCTCAGGCTGGCTGTGGTCTCACTCTGTAGTCCATGCTGGCTTTGAATATGCCATTCTCTTGCCTCAGCATCAAAAGTAGCTGGGATTAAAAGCTCATGCCCACTATTGTGACTGATGGACTTGTCTTCCAGTTTCCTTTCATCTGTGAGTGTGTATCCATTTGTCGTGTGTGTGTGTGTGTGTGTGTGTGTGTGTGTGTGTGTATGTGTGTTTGTACGTGTATACACATGTGTGTCTAATTGTGGCAGGTCAGGAAGTTTGTCTCTCTGTCTCTCTCCTTTTTGGGGTGATGGTGTCCCCTGTCTAGCCTTCTGTCCTTCTCTCACCCCACCCCAGTACAGGGCTCCTGATTCTCCTCAGCCTGAATCTCTTTGTGGTCAACTGCAATAGGCTGTGCCCGAGGCCACAGGTATCCTACCAGCTGGCCTTCTACCTGTGCTGGTGCATCAGGTCTTGATGCTTTGGGCTGGTGAGGGTGGGGCCTCCAATGGAAGGGTAGGGTCTGGGCAGGGCAGAAGTGGAGCCCAGAAGAGGGGAACAGCATCCGCAGCGGAGTTGGGACTTGGGGTGTGGCTTTGAGAGTCCCCACCAGGTCTCTTCCCTCAGGAAATGTGTCCTTCCTCAGTCCAGTGCAGATGTGGAGCTACATTTTGCCTTTCCCGGAGTGGAGCCTCAGCTGTGTCTGTTGGACCTCGTGACACCAGTGGTTGCTGTTGCAGGAGCAGTCCACTTTGGGCAAAAATTTTGGGAGTCTGCCCAGACTGTCAGCTGTAACCAGCTCTGTAAACTTCCATAGGGCTCCCCAATAGAGGGACACCACAACTTCTCAGGACACTGCTGAGTCCCTGCAGCCAGATGCCTCCACCCCTATCCCTGTGATTCAGTTTCCATCAGACCTCCCTTGAGGTCCCTTACTTCCCCTGAGAGCAGGTAGCACCCTCGGGACACAGGTGACAAGCCCAGCTCCCTGGGCTAGGGCCTACTCCTTGCTGCCTGAGTCTTAGCAGGGGCCCTGCTCGGGAAGTCCTCTGATGCTCTCAACTGAGGCTGCGTCCCATTTAGCAGACACTGGTTTGTCGTCCCATGCAGCTGGAGCAGTGTGTCCCTTTACCCAAGATGGGTGATTCTCTGCCCCACAGGACCTGGATCTAAGTCACCCTTTATCCTTTGGTCCAGCCCTACCAGAGACATCCCTTCCAGGGGGCCCAGGTGGACGCTGTGTAGTCTAGCCTTGGGACTAGTCCCTGCCCTTCTGTGGACAGACTCCTACCCAGGAATCCAAAGCTTAATTAACCTAACACCCCTGCCTCCTTCCTGGCTTCCCCAACTCAATACAACTTGGTCTGCTGTGTAAATTCTCTGTGTCTGACTGTTTATCATCTCTTCTGCTTCCAGTGTAGGCTTGAGCACAGCTAGAGTTGAACTGTCTGATGTCTCTAACGTTTTCCTCTGTGAGCTGAGCATTTTCCTTGCTACAGGAGACTCAAGTGGCATCCCTGAGTTGGTCTGAGCCTTTTGTCTGCATTTGCCTCAACCCCATCCCCTTAGCCAACAGTACATGTACACCTGGCCCTTGCTGATCTACTTTGGAAGCCCTGACCTTAGCTGAGGGAACCATGATTTGGTATAGCACTCCAGCAGGACAGAGAATGTCAGATTTTGAACTCATTTGTTGCAAGGTGGATTTTATTGAGAACATGGGACAGACAATGTGACACTCAGGGGTTTTTTTCCATAGTGTCTTTTATCCAGGAGGTGAACTTAATAAGTTTGGTGTAGACGCCTGGCATATCAGGTTCACTGCATGGGGTATGGCCCCATGATGTGATACCTTGGAGAACACCATCACAGATCAGTGGGCCTCCTGAGTCTCCCTGAAGGAAGGACAGGGACAGGAGTAAGGCAGGGCGTGGCAGTTGGATTCTACTTGACAACCTGGAACTGACTCCCAGGGGAGGAACACAGGGACTCTAAGAGGCTGCTCTGTCCAGTAGGTGAGGGAATCTAGCTCTTAGGAGGCCTTCTGTTCCAGGGATGTGTGGTTGGAGTGAGGGGTGGACTGGACAGTCCCCTAAGCCACGTCACAGAGAATAAATAGTGTGAGCTACAGGATCCTCCCCTCCCAGGGCACATCCCTTCCATAGGGAAGGATGCAGAGAATCTGCTTAGTCAGGGTGTTGAAGTGGGAACCAAGGACCTCAGTTCACCTCACTGCAGGGAGGGGCTGTCTTACCGCACAAGTGTCTTTGCCTCCGTCCATGTTCCCTGCACACAGCATGGTATCTGTCACCTTCTCTGTGTGGGCTTTGGCACAGTCCTCATTAGGCAGGAGCTCTAGGTTCACACACTGGAGGTCATCTGGGTATTGGACTGTGGATTCAGAGGCAATCGTGTGGTGAGCAGAGGCTAGCCCAGTCTGCTGCTCCTCCTCACCCAGCTGTGTTGCTTGGACCAGACTCACATTTGTTGGGTGTAATGCTGCCCCAGCCTGAGGCAAGGCATGTGCTCCCCAGCTTGGGCTCCTCAGTGGGCAGGTCGATGGGCTTCACAACATCTGTGATGTCAGCAGGCTTGCTGAGGCGGAGCAGCATCAGGTCATTGCTGTAGTCATCCTCAGGTTGTGGGATGTGGTCCATCATGAGGCTCATGTTGTAGTCAGGGTGAGGGATGCCTTTGCTGACAAGCCGGTGTTGGGCAGAGGGTTCATTCTCCATAAAGTCGTTTTTGCCCAGCCAAACCTGGTACCTGCTGGGGGGCCAGGGAAGGAGACAGAGGGAGTGAGAGGAGAGAGTCAGGGAGATTGGTCAGAGTACAGGGAAAGAGGGTGAGGAGGGAGTGAGGAAG
>NC_034590.1:16886572-16897813 GCF_900095145.1 Mus pahari | reverse complement strand
TATTGGAGAGGCTCAGGGTTCTCTTGGAGGCAGCCTCTGGACAGAAGTGGAAACATAGTTAGAGGCAGGCAGGCCACTGTGAGGCAGAGAGGAGGACCCAGCTGATGTGAGGTAGTAGGGTTAGGCATTGGGGTCTTTGGGGTGTCCTGCACAGAGTGGGAACTAGAGGTATGCAGTGGGGCTTTGATGAGATGGGACAGGAGCCTGCAGCTCAGGGAAGGAGGCATGAGGGGTAAGAGGGGGCCAAAGTGCAGCAATTGGAAACAGAGGAAATCTTGGCAAGCCATGCATAGCTGCACTTCTCTGTAACCCCAGTATACAGCAGGCTGAGGCAGAGGGATTGCCATGGACTGAAGTCAAGCCTGGGCTACATCATGAGACACTAACTCAGAACTTATTCCCAAGAGCTGGGCAGGAGTTGGCTTGGTTGCTACTGGATTGGCCATGCAAGCATTAGGACCGGAGCTGAACCTTCCAGACCCCTGGGAAAAAGTCAGGTGTGTCATTGTGTGCCTGTAAACCCAGATCTGGGGAGGTGGAAACAGAAGGATTCTCCTGAGGCTTGCTGCACAGTCATCATAGCCTAACAGGAACTCTCCATTCAGTGAGAGACCCAGCCATAGGCAGTGAGTGATGGATCATTTGATGTCTACTTCTGGCGCCTATCATCTGACTCCTTCTCCAAAAATCAGACTAAACCAAAAAGCCATTGGAAAGGTACATACACATTTTCCCCACAGGACAAATGGACAGAACCCATCTTTTGTCACAAGCCAATTTAAGATGTGATAGTTTTGGTAGCAACTGAGCAACCTAAGAAGAGCGGGACCAGTTGGAGAACACAGCTGAAAGCTGACAACTGCTGAACAGGCAGTGGCATAAGTGTGAGATAGACAAGTCCCTGATTCAGGGGCTGTGCTATGAGGCTCTAGGAAAAACAATGAATTCTAGGCATATCTGATATCCTAAGATTGGTAAGCGGTTGGGTTCCTTAGAAAGACTGGAGAAACCCAGAGATGGTCAGGTATCTAAGGAAGAGGAGAAAGTTCTGGAAAGTAGGAGGGAACAAGGGTCTGTCCTGTGAGCAAGAACTGTGAGGGACCAGGCAGTGTACAGGGCCAGAGAAGGAGGAGCAGGTGGTACTCATGATGTAGGTGGGGAGAGGGGAGAGGGGAGAGGGGGAAAGGGATGGCCAGGGCCAAAGGCAGCAGGAGAGTCAGGGCTGTGACCCCTCCCCTTTCCCTCATCTCACCAATCCCTCCTAGGGACAGGGCTAGGAACAGGATCAGGAACCACATGGTAACAGGTGTCCAGGAGCAGCAGGCAGTGAGCTTGGAGTTGTGGAGGCTCCTCAGAGAGACTTTAAAACCCTCATTACCCCCACAGGCCCTCCCCTGCCCTGTTGTCATCCAGATGCTGACAAAGCTCTGCCCTTGCTGACAGAGTTGTACTTCCTGCTTGCACCCTCCTGGCTGTGGGAGGGGAGGGCCCCGATGCACCCACTGTCCAGTAGGCCCTAGGTCACCCTGGATACCTTCCCGGGGATGAGATTGTGTGGGGCAGGGCCTGCTGTTCCTGGAGCTGTTTGAGTTCTGGGGACCGTAGCCAGATGGCAAGGTCAGGGGCAATGGTGAACTCCTGTGAAAGGAGGGTGGAGGAGCGAGTCACCCCCAACCCCCAGTTCTAAGGAGGGTCCTGTACCTCAAGACCAAGATTATCCTCAGAAAGTTGCAGTTAGAACAGATTCTTTCCACCAGTGATGGCCAAGACTGCTGCAAGTTTCACATAGATACAAATCGTTTTTTTTCTTTTTTTTTGAGAATTCCAGAATTCTTGCCTTTTTGTACTTGGAACTCTGGTTCACTGATTTTATTGTTCCTGTGAGAAGTGTGGGAGCTGGGTGTAGCGGTGCATACCTTCAATACCAGCACTTTGAAGCTAGAGCCAGGTGGATCTGTGGGATTTTAGGCTCTAGTACTCTGTGATGTAGACCAACCTAGTCTACATGGTGACTTTCAAGACAGCCAGAGTAATATAAAGTGCTGTCTCAAAACAAATCAGTAAAATAAAATAAATAGAAGTTATGGTGCACGCTACCATGGCCTGATCACTCTTTGATTCAAAGCATGAACACTCAGGTTACTCCAGGGGAGTGTCACCCACCCGGAACAGTGTTGGGGTCACAGTGACCTTTTTCTTCCTCATTTCCTAGATCCTGAGCTACGTTTTGAGGTTAGCCCAGCCCCTGCGTATATGAGACCCTTTATCTAGAAACAGCAACCAGAAAATGCCTCTTCCCTCCAGGAGCCTCCAGGGTTCAGCTTGGCAGCTGCATATTTTGGTGCACACCTTTGATCCCAGAACTTAGGAAGCAGGGGCTGGTGGATCTTGGTGAGATCCAGGTTAGACAGGTGCACATAGTGTATTTAGGCCACTGAAACAACACAGGGAGACTTTGTCTCAAAAGGTAAAACACCAAGAATTCAGCATGGGTTCTGNTACAGAGAAGGGGAAATACCCAGCCTTTGACACCTACTTACTGTTGCAGGTTTCAGACCCAGCCCCTCTCGTTGAGCATCTAGACTATTCCAGCTCTCATGGCAGTTAGCACATTTGACCTGGGTGTAGGCATGTGTGCCCTGTAAGCTCCTAGAAGACCAGGCTAGCCCTAATCCAGTGTAAGTGAGGAGCTGGTGATCAGTTGGCCACCAAGTTCTCCTGTGAGTTCTCGCCCTCTGTGCCCAAGTTCTTCTGAAAACTCCACTGTTCTTTGCTCTAAAGAACGAGAGAAGAAGCATGCATTCAACCCCTTGTGAGTACATTCATGCACTTGATCATTTATGTATGTCTTCAAGCATACATCATCATGCTGGAGTTTGAGATAGGTGTACTGCATCAGAAGAGGCCAGTGCATGAGAATGGAAAGAGTTGAATTGGTGCTGGAGATGAGCTGCAGACAGCATCCACCGGGAACTGGTTGTAGCTGAGAGGGGAAGGAAAGGAGGAAGAGGATGAAGGTTTGTATGCATGGAGAGAGAAGGGAGAGAAGATCCAGGTCCCCAGAACTTTCTCCCTCCCCAGCTGACCTGCTCTGTTCCTGGATGGAAGGCTGAAATTTTGTCCTAGTGGCTGGTCCTACATGTTTATCTTCCTGGCAATTTAGTTGGTGTTCAATGTAAGGGATATGCATATTGCTATGTGCTCCATTCATACACAATGGCTTCATTGGCCTCTGGATTGACTGCAGGGGGCATAAGTTTCTCAACGTTTGACAATTCACTGGACAGTGAATATATAGACTGGGGGTTCCTTCCATTGGGTGGTAGAGGTGACTGTGGGGAGGACCACTGACACTCTCCCAGGAGTCTTTCTGGGGGAGTAGGGTAGGGCTCACTGTGTGTGCCTCATAGATGGTGGGTAACTCTATGAGTGGCAGTAGAGTTATTTTACAATTTCTAGGTAGTGATTGTGGTAATGTGAGTGGAGCTAATTTTTTTTTTTTTGTGGTGGAGGGGGTTGCTAAAGGCAGAACCCTGATCCTTACACACATGGGCCTCAGGGTCTCTATCACTAAGCCATAACCACAAAAGAACCTCATTGGAGGATTCTTGGCAGGTGCTGTACCTCTGAACCATGCACTGCCCTTTATTGTCCCATAGATTCTAGACAGGTGATGAGGTACATTCCCATCCTCTGCCTTGTTTGTGACAGATCTATGTAGCCCAGGCTGGCCTCCAGCTCAATGTGTAGCTGTGGACAACCATGATGTTCTGATCCTCCTCCCAAGTGTAGGGATCACAGGCCAGTGCTGCAGACTCAGCTCAGCACAGTGCTGAGGGTGAAATGCAGGATGCTCACAGCTAGGCAAGCATTCTGCCAACTAAGACCCAACACCAGGACCCCTTGACTGCTTTTACCTTGTATTTGGAGACAGATAAGATCCATGTGTCTCTAAACTGCTCAGGCAGGACATGAAAAAACACTCTCCTCCCCAGTTGCTGGAGTACCTAGGATGGGCTCCTCATGGTGTGAGAGGAAGGAGACAGAGAGACAGCTAGAGAGAGAAAGAGAGAGAGAGAGAGAGAGAGAGAGAGAGAGAGAGAGAGAGGTGTTGGGGTAACTGCAGTTATCTCTCTGACTCCTCCCCAGTTTATATTCACATGAGCACGGGCTTCATATTTCTGGCCCTGGCATTATGCCTCATCCTCCTGCCCATCATGTTCTTCTCCTTTCTATCAGTCTGCCGCCGCCTGAACAAGATAGACTTCATCTTCAGTTTCCTCAGCATTGGCATCGGTAAGTGTTGGCAAGGACAGGGGTGACTGGGGATCCTCCACCCAACCCCAGTGCCTGTTTCTACCCAGAGGTGTTGCCAGATTTCCAGTTCTGCTGCTCTGAGGGAGAGGGGTGTCTGTGTGTCTCTCTTGGGCTTTCTCTGTAGCTCAGGCTGGCTGTGGTCTCACTCTGTAGTCCATGCTGGCTTTGAATATGCCATTCTCTTGCCTCAGCATCAAAAGTAGCTGGGATTAAAAGCTTATGTCCACTATTGTGACTGATGGCCTTGTCTTCCAGTTTTTATTCCCCCTTGAGTGTGTATCCATTTGTCATGTGTGTGTGTGTGTGTGTGTGTGTGTGTGTGTGTTTGAATGTGTATACACACATGTGTCGACTTGTGCCAGGTCAGGGAGTTTGTCTCTGTCTCTCTCCCTTTGGGGTGGTGGTGTTCCCTCTCTAGCCTTCTGTCCTTCTCTGTCTCCACCCCATGCAGGGCTCCTGATTCTCCTCAGCCTGACTCTCTTTGTGGTCAACTGCAATAGGCTGTGCCCGAGGCCACAGGTATCCTATCAGCTGGCCTTCTACCTGTGCTGGTGTGCCATGGTCTTGATGCTGTGGGCCGATGAGGGCGGGGCCTCAGATGGAAGGGCGGTGCTTGGGTCCGGCAGGGGCGGAGCCTAGGAAATGGGGTCAGCCTCCAGGGCCTAGTTGGGTCTTGGGCTGTGCCTCTGAGTAGAGTGCTCACAGGTTCCCTTCCCATAGGAACTTTGTCCTTCCTCAACCAGGTACAGATGTGGAGCTACAGTACGCCTTTCATGGAGCCGAGGGTCAGCTACTTCCATTGGGCCGTGTGAGACCACTCATTGCAGTTGCACCAGCAGTCCATTTTGGACAGGAACTTGGAGCCTGCCCAGAAGTTGTCTGTTGTAAATAGCTTTGTGAACAACCATGGGGCTGTCCAACAGAGGGACATGTCATCTTCTCAGAATACTGATGATTTCCCGCAGCCAGATGCCTCCACCTCTGTCCCTGTGGCTCAGTTTCCATCAGACCTCTATTGATGTCCCAAACTTCCCCTGAGAGCAGGTGGCACCCTGAAGATACAGGTGGCAAAACCAGTTCCAGTCACTAAGGCCTACTCCTTTCTGACTGAGTATTGGCAGGGACCCTTCTCTGGTAGTTCTCCGATACTCTTAGCTGTGGCTACATCCCTCTAAACAGACAGTCGTTTGTGGTCCTGTGCAGCAGCAGCAGTGTGGCCCTCTTCCCAAGATGTGTGATTCTCTGTGCCACAGGACATGGTTCTAAGTCACTCTTCATCCTTTGGTCCATCCAACCCTACCAAAGACCCCTGGATAGGATGCTGCAGTCTCTCCAGCTTTTGGGGCAGTCCCTGCCCTTCTGTGGACATTCTCTTCTCCACAGTGTCTACACTTTATTAACATAACACCCCAGTCCAACTCAAGAAACCCAGGTAGGCAGTCTGAATACGCAGTGTCTGACTGTTTATCATCTCTTCTGCTTCCAGTGTAGGGTCAGGCCTAGCTGGAGTCAATCATTCTGATGTCTCTAACCTTTTCCTTTGTGATTTGCACATTTTCCTTGCCATAGGAGACTCAAGTGGCATCTCTGAGTTGGTCTGAGCCTTTTGTCTGCATTTGCCACAACCCCATCTCCAAAGCCAACAGCACATGTTCCCCTGTCCCTTGCTGATCTACATTGGGTGTCCTGACCTCAGCTGAGGGAACCATGGTTGGATACCACACTCCAGTAGGACAGAGAATGTCAGAACTTGAACTCATTTGTTGCATGGTGGATTTTATTGAGAACAGGGGACAATGTGACACTCAGGGGTTTTTTGCCATAGTGTCTTTTATCCAGGAGGTAAACTTAATAAGTTTGGTGTACACGCCTGGCGTATTGGGTTTACCACATGGGACAGGGCCCCATGCTGTGATACCATGGAGAACACCATCACAGATCAGTGGGCCTCCTGAGTCTCCCTGAAAGAAAGACAGGGACAGGAGTAAGGCAGGGCCTGACAGTTGGATTCTACTTGACATCCTGGAACTGACACCAGGGGAGGAATACAGGGACTCTAAGAGGCAGCTCTGGCCAGTAGGTGAGGGAATCCAGCTCTTGGGAGCCCAGACCTTATGAGGATATTGGGTTATGGTGAGGGGCTCACAGGACAGTTCCCTAAGACAAGTCACAGAGGATAAATAGTACCAGCTACAGGATCCTCCCCTGCCAGCGCACATCCCATTCATAGGGAAGGATGCAGAGCCTGCCTAATCAGGGTGTTGAAGTGGGAACCAAGGACCTCAGTTCCCTCTTTCAGTCCTTCACCTCACTGCAGGGAGGGGCTGTCTTACCTTGCAAGTGTCTTTGCCTCCATCCATGTCCCCTGCACACAGCATGACATCTGTTACCTTCTGATTGTGGTTTTTGGCACAGACCTCATTAGGCAGGAGCTTGATGGACACGCACTGGAGGTCATCTGGGGTTTCGACTGTGGATCAGGGAGAAAATGGGTGGTGAGCAGGACCCAGTCCAGTCCCCTCTGCCCCTCCCCCATACTCAGCTGTGTTGCTTGGACCAGACTCACATTTGTTAGGCGTAATGCTGCCCCAACCTGAGGCAAGGCATGTGCTCCCCATCTTGGGTTCCTCAGTGGGCAGGTCGATGGGCTTCACAACATCTGTGATGTCAGCAGGCTTGCTGAGGCGGAGCAGCATCAGGTCATTGCTCTCGTCGTCCTCAGGATGTGGGTTTTGGATCATCAGGAGGCTCATGTTGTACTCAGGGTGAGGGAAGCTTTTGCTGACCAATCGGTGCTGAGCAGAGGGTTCATTTTGGAATAGCATGTTTTTGCCCAGCCAAACATTATACTGGCTGGCAGGCAGGGAAGGAGATGGAGGGAGTGAGAGGAGAGAATCAGGGAGATTGGTCAGAGTCAGCAGAAGAGGGAGAGGAGGGAGGGAGGAAGGAAGAGAGAGTCAGGGAATGAAACACACACAGACAGAAAGATACACACACACACACACACACACACACACACACACACACAGAAACAGAGACAGAAACACAAACAGAGACAGAAAAGCACATACCTACCTACCTACCTACCTACCTACCTACCTACCTACCTACACACACACACACACACACACACATACATACAGAGTCAGAGAGACAGAAAGAGACAGAGACAAGAACAGAAGACAAGGGAAGAGGGGGCAGGGAGGAGNNGCAGGCCTGAGAGCTGCTCAGGTGCAGCTAGGACAGGGCTGAACTTCCCCAGCAGGTAAGGCCTGGCCTGCAGCCCAAGGTCTGAGCTCTCCCCTCCCTCCCCAGCATCCAGCTCTCTCTGTACTCAGTTACCTCACCCAGCTCCAGCTCTGACCAGCCCTTCTCTGTGTGTCCTCATGGTGGACAGAAGGTCCTAAAGGCTGAGCTGCTNTGAGGAGAGTGAGGACTTCTCTCACAGCCTACCCTCAGGGACAGCACGGTCTATCCTCAAGGGCCCTTTAGGGCTGGTCCCCACTGTGGTCAGTAGTGATAAAAGAGAACATGAGACCCAGACCCAGACAAGTGTGGGCAGAGTCCCAAGGGAGAGACACAGAGTGACACATGGCCACAGAGACAGTAAGATGTGAATACAGACAGGAGACAGAAGGACAATAAGACAGAAAAGAAAGAAACAGGACTCTGAACACAAACCTGGATACAGGAGGAAAGAGAGACCCAGGAGGTCATGGATAGACTTTCAGCCAGTCCCACCCCNTGCCCTTCAGTACCCCAGCCTGTCCTGGAGTCATGTTCTCTGTCTGCCACCCTGCTTTCCTGTCTCCACCCTTACTCACTCAACATAGCAGTGGGCAGCAGTGAGAACCCAGTTGGGGTCCAGCAGGACACCCCCACACACATATTGTTTGTAGCGGTACACAGCCACATGCCAGGGTTGCGAATTCTTCTCACATTTAAATCCTCCAACCACCCGAGACTGGACAGGAGGTGCAGCATCTGTAACAGGGGCAATAGGGGATGGGAGGTTAGGTACATATAGGGAGGTCTCCCGTTGATGGACACAGTTAAGCAGGGCTGGGATCAGGGGACATGGCCAGGTTTTCTAGGGAAGGGACCAATATATGGCTGGTCCTGGATGGGGAGATGTATGCTGAGGGTACAGAAAGAAGTCTTGAATCAGGAGTCGGGTATAGTGTCAGGCCAACTTAGAGTTTTCGCTTAAGGTGTGGCATGGGAGCTTCATTCTTAGTCCAATGAGAATGATATCCTCTGATATGGAATTTAGAGTCTCCAAGTCACGGCCTTGTCTGGGTTTTGTGAATTCTGGATAGGTGAGGTGTCAGAAAACTAGATTTGAATGAATAAATGAAACCAGGAAAGGGAGCTTGGGGTTGATTTGGGGTTTCTTGGATTGGGCATGAAGTGGCAGCTGGGATGAAGAGAATGAGGGTTTCCAGAGCAAAGGAGCAGTGTCAAGGCTAGGGCGTGGGCTCCTGTTAGGTTCTGTAGTGGAGATGACATCTAAGAGGCATGGGGCTCCCTAAGAAAGGAGTTTGAGATGGGATAAGCAGTAAGAGATGGAAATTCTGGGGGTCTCTGAGTGAAAGGCTCTGCTTCCTGTGGAGGTGGGCAAATGATCTGGGTATTGGAGAGGCTCAGGGTTCTCTTGGAGGCAGCCTCTGGACAGAAGTGGAAACANAGTTAGAGGCAGGCAGGCCACTGTGAGGCAGAGAGGAGGACCCAGCTGATGTGAGGTAGTAGGGTTAGGCATTGGGGTCTTTGGGGTGTCCTGCACAGAGTGGGAACTAGAGGTGTGCAGTGGGGCTCTGGTGAGAGGTGAAAGGAGCCTGCAGCGCAGGGAGGGAGGCATGAGGGGGGAGAGCAGCCAAGGCACAGCATTGGAAACAGGAAATCTTGGCAAGCCATGCATAGCTGCACTTCTCTGTAACCCCAGTACACAGCAGGCTGAGGCAGAGGGATTGCCATGGACTGAAGACCAGCCTGGGCTACATCATGAGACACTAACTCAGAACTTATTCCCAAGAGCTGGGCAGGAGATGGCATGGTTGCTACAGCATTGGCCATGAAAGCATTAGGACCTGAACTGAACCCTCCAGAACTCAGGGAAAAAGTCAGCTGTGATGCTGTGCGCCTGTAACCCAGAGCTGGGGAGGTGGAAACCAGAGGAGTCCCTTGAGTTTTGCTGGACAGTCATCTTTGGCTAAACAGGAAATCTCCATTCAGTGAAAGACCCTGCCAATGTTGGGAGTGATTGATGAAGATTCTTGTTGTCCAATTCTGGTGTCTGCCAACTGACGCCGTCTCCAAAAAAAACGAGACTAAGCCAAAAAGCCAGCGAGAAGTGACCCAGGCATTCTCTTCACACCAGAAAGGGAGTGGGAACGCATCTGACCGTACAAGCAAATTTGAGAAGAAAAAGTTTTTGTCGAAATTGTGCAATTTGGGAAGATGGGGGACCAGTTGTCAGGATGTGGAGAACACAGCTGAAGGCTGGCAGCTGATGGACAGCCTAAGGCTCTAGTGTGGGATTTAGGCAAGCCTCTGACTCAGAATTTGGGCTATGAGGCTCTAGGAAAAACAATGAACTGTATGGAAATCTGAGGTCCTACGTTTAGTAAGAAGTTGGGTTCCTTAGAAAGACTGGAGAAGCCCAGAGATGGTGAGGTGTCTAAGGAAGAGGAGAAAGCTTTGAAAGTGAGAGGGAACAGGGGCCTCTCCTGGGAGCAAGGAATGTGAGGGAACTGGCAGTGTGCAGGGGCAGAGAAGGAGGCCCTGCTCATGATGTAGGTGGGGAGAGGGGAGATGGGAAAGGAATGGCCAGGGCCAAAGGCAGCAGGAGAGTCAGGGCTGTGTCCCCTCCCATTCCCTCATCTCACCAATCCCTCCTAGGGACAGGGCTAGGAACAGGATCAGGAACCACATGGTAATAGGTGTCCAGGAGCTGCAGGCAGTGAGCTTGGAGCTGTTGAGGCTCCTTGGGGAGACTTAAAAACCCTCATTACCCCCCACAGCCCCTCCCCTGCTGTGTTGGCAGCCAGGTGCTGACTAAGCTGTGCCCTTGCTGACAGAGTTGTACTTCCTGCTTGCACCCTCCTGGCTGTGGTAGATGAGAGCTCTGTTGACCCGCTGTCCAGTAGGCCCTAGGTCACCCTGGATACCTTCCCAGGGATGAGATTGGGTGGGGCAGGCCTGCTCTTTCTGGAGCTGTTCATCTTCCAGGGACCATAGCCAGATGTCAAGGTCCTGGCAATGGTGAGTTGGTGTGTATGGAGGGTAGTGGAACAAGTGATGCCTAACCCACACCTCTAAGGAAGGTCCCGTACCTCAAGACCAAGATTACCCCAGAAAGTAGCAGTTAGAACAGATTCTTTGCACCAGTGATGGCCTAGAGGGCTGCAAGCTCCCTCAGATACAAATTCTTCTTGGAGAAGGCCCAATGCTTCCTTTATAGACTTGGAACTCTGCATCACTGATTTTATTGTTCCTATGAGAAGTTCGGGAGCTGGGTGTGGTGGTGCACACCTTCAATACCAGCATTTTGGAGTCAGAGACAGGTGGATCTGTGGGATTTTAGGCTCTAGTATTCTATGACATAGACCAATCTAATCTACATATTGAGTTTCAAGACAGCCAGGGTAGTATATAGAGCTGTCTTAAAACAACCCAAATAAAATAAAATAAATAGAAGTTATGGTGCCCTTTAAATGGCCTGAAAACTCTTTTATTCAAAAGTATGAACAGTCAGGTTACTCCAGGGGAGTGTCACCTACCCTTAACAGTGTTGGGGTCACAATGACCTTTCTCTTCCTCATTTCCTAGATCCTGAGCTACATTTTGAGGTTAGCCCAGCCTGGGCTTACGTGGGAACCTTTCTCAAGAAACAGCAACCAGAAAATGTCACTTCCCTCCAGGAGT
>NC_034590.1:16645824-16648600 GCF_900095145.1 Mus pahari | reverse complement strand
GAAGATGTAGGCCCAAAACAGGGCCTGTCCCAGAAGATGTGTTGCCTCTGCAGTTTATTCACTCACCTGCTCAGACTAGCCACTGAGGGACCCTAGTCACAATATGACTCTCTCACCTGCTCTGGCAGACAGAGCCCTCACAGATGGCCACCTTTCCTCTGGCGAGGAAGGTGCCCAAATTTCTGGAGCCTGAAATAGGGTCTGTCCCAGAAGTTAGGTTGCTCTGTCTGTCCTGAAGCTGTGTAGCTTCTGCGGTCCACACTCTTGCTAGGGCAGACTGGAGCCTAAGCAAACCGGAGCAAAGATGGCTCTCAAAAAAGGCCTTGAGACTCCACCCGGGCAGACACCCCTCCTCGGGTGGGAAAGGTGCCGGGTGACTGGAGTCAGAAATGGTATCCGTCCCAGAAGCTGTGTCCCTTCTGCAGCCCCCCCCCCCCCGGGAGTGCACCAGAGCAAAGATGGCCCTCCTACCAGTCCAGGCCTTGAGACTGCTCCCGTGTGGACACCCCTCCTCGGGTAGGAAAGGTGCTGGATGACTCGAACCAGAAACGGGATCTTTCCCAGAAGCTGTGAAGCTTCTTCAGTCTGCCCTCTCCCCGGCAGTGCACCGGAGCAAAAAACCTGTGTGATTTTAGGCTCAAGTATTCTGTGATGTAGACCATCCTAGTCTACATAGTGACTTTCAAGACAGCCAGGGTTCTTTATAGATCTGTCTCAAAACAAAACAATAAAATAAAATAAATAAAAGTTATGGTGCACATTACCATGGCTTGATCACGCTTTTATCCACGAGTATGAAAATGCAGGTTATTCTGGGGAGTGTCACTCAGCCTGAACAGAGTTGGGGTCCCTATGATTTTTCCCTTCCTCATTTCCTAGATCATGTGCTACCTTTTGAGGTAAACCCAGTCTGGGCTCATGTGAGACCCTTTCTCAAGAAACAGCAACCAGAAAATGTCATTTCTGTCCAGGAGCCTCATTAAGGATTCAGTTTGGCAGCTGCACATTTTGGTGCACACCTTGGATCCCAGAACATAGCAGTTAGGGGCTGGTGGACCATGGTGAGCTCCAGGTTAGTCTGGTGCACATAGTGTGCTCAGGACAGTGAAACAACACAGGGAGACATTGTCTCAAAAGGTAAAACACCAAGAATTCAGCATGGGTTCTGTTACAGAGAAGGGGAAATACCCAGCCTTTGACACCTACTTACTGTTGCAGGTTTCAGACCCATCCCCTCTCGTTGAGCATCTAGACTATTCCAGCTCTCATGGCAGTTAGCACATTTGACCTGGGTGTAGGCATGTGTGCCTTGTAAGCTCCTAGAAGGCCAGGCTAACCCTAATCCAGGATATGTGAGGAGCTGGCAGTCAATCGGCCACCTAGTTCTCCTCTGAGTCCTAGGCCTCTGTACCCCTATTCTTCTGAAAACTCCACTGTTCTTTGCTCTAAAGTATGAGAGAGGAAGCATGCATTCATCCACTTGTGAGTACATTCATGCACCTAATCTTTTATGTATGTATTCATGCATACATAATCATTCTGGAGTTTGAGATAGGTGTACTGCACTGGAAGAGTCCAGTGCATGAGAATGGAAAGAGTTGAAGTGGTGCTGGAGATGAGCTTCAAACAGTTTCCACAGTGAACTGGTTGTAGCTGAGAGGGGGAAAGGAAAGGAGGAAGAGGATGAAGGTTTGTATGCATCGAGAGAGAGGGGACAAAAGATTCAGGTTCCTAGAATTTTTCCCTCCCCAGCTGACCTGCTCTGTTCCTGGGAGGAGGACTGAAATTTTATCCTATGTGGCTGGTCGCTTATGTCCATCTTCCTGGCAACTTTGTTGGTGTTCATTGTAATGGATGTGTGGATTATCTATGTGCACCGTGCACACCCTGGATTCATCTGTCTCTGGATTGACTGCAGGGAGCATAAATGTGTCAATGTGGGAAAAATCATTGGTCAGTCAAAATATAGACTGGGGGGTCCTTCTATTGGGTTTTAGAGGTGACTGTGGGGGTAATACACTAGCCCTCTCCCAGGAGTCTTTCTGGTGTCTAGGTTTGGGCTCACAGTGGGGACATCATTGTTGGTGGGTCACTCTATGAATGGCAGTAGAGTTATTTTAGAATTTCTAGGTAATGATTTTGTTAATGTGAGGGGAGTTGATTTTTTTCTTTATATCTCTCTTTTTGGGGTGAGGACAAGGAGGACAATGGGGTTTCTGAAGTCAGAACCCAGGGCCTTACACAAACACTCCACAGGGTCTCTACCACTGGGACACACCCCCAGAAGAACCTCATTGGAGGATTCTAGGCAGGTGCTGTACCTCTGAACCATTTCCTGTCCCTCCTTGTGGGATGGATTTTAGACAGCTACATTTCCTTCTTCTGCCTTGTTTGAGACAGGGTCTATGTAGCCCAGGCTGGCCTCCAGCTCAATGTGTAGCTATGGACAACCATGATGTTCTGATCCTCCTCCCAAGTGTAGGGATCACAGGCCAGTGCTGCAGACTCAGCTCAGCACAGTGCTCAGGGTGAAATGCAGGATGCTCTCAGCTAGGCAAGCATTCTGCCAACTAAGACCCAACACCAGGACCCCTCGACTGCTTTTACCTTGTATTAGGAGACAGATAAGATCCATGTGTCTCTAAACTGCTCAGGCAGGACATGAAAAGACACTCCTCCCCAGCTGCTGAAGTACCTAGGTTGGGCTCCTCATGGTATGAGAGGAAGGAGAGAGAGAGCTAGAAAGAGAGGGGGAGAGAGAGAAAGAGAGAGAGAG